>NC_090032.1:5706511-6066511 GCF_037176765.1 Anolis sagrei
TGTGTTGCGTTGATTCGCAGTGTGGAATACAATCCCTAGTTACTTTATTTGGTTTGTATCATAGAATCGTAGAATAATCATAGAATAATAGAGTTGGAAGAGACCATAGGGGCCACCTAGTCCAACCCCCTGCCATGCAAGAAAAGCACAACCAAAGCCCTCCCAACTGATAGCCATCCAGTCTCAGTTTCCTCCAGTGGTGTAGAACATAAATATCCTGTGATGATGCAGCATGTCTCATTTAGAGCCACATCCACTGTTTTAACGTGGTGAGATGTGTTCCACGCTGGACATGCGTACTCAGCAGCAGAGTAGCAAAGCGCAAGGGCAGATGCCGTAACTGTGTCTAGTTGTGATCCCCAGGTTGTGCCAGTCAGCTTTCGCATGATATTATTTCCAGCACCCACTTTTTGCTTGATATTCAAGCAGTGCTTTTTATATGTCAGAGCCCAGTCCAGAGTGACTCCCAGGTATTTGGGTGTGCTGCAATGCTCCAGTGGGATTCCTTCCCAGGTAATAATCCTCAGAGCTCGAGATGCTTGTTTGTTCTTAAGTTGAAAAGCACACGTCTGTGTTTTAGATGGATTAGGAATCAGATGTTTTTCCCTGTAATAGGCAGTAAGAGCTTCAGTTCAACCATTTCAAAGCTCCCTGCTTAGGTGATGATGGCATGATCGTCAGCATAGATGAAACTCTCTGTCTCTTCTGGCAGTGGCTGGTCATTTGGGTAAATGTTAAACATTAGGAATCTGCTGGTTTCCCCTGTAATAGGCAGTAAGAGCACCTCAAGCTTTGGAGAGCTTCTGTTCAATCATTTTAAAGCTCTCTGCTTGAGCGGTGATGGTGTGATCGCCAGCGTAGATGAAACTCTCTGTCCCTTCTGGCAGTGGATGGTCATTTGGGTAAATGTTAAACATTAGGAATCAGCTGGTTTTCCTTGTAATAGGCAGTAAGAGCACCTCAAGCTTCAACCATTTCAAAGCTCTCTGCTCGGGCGGTGATGGCATGATCGTCAGCATAGATGAAACTCTCTGTCTCTTCTGGCAGTGGCTGGTCATTTGTGTCAATGTCGAACATTAGGAATCAAGCATGTTATCCTTCTTTAGCAAAGGAACTTGCCAAACTACAACTCCCAGGAAGCTATCGCAGTTCAAATGTTATCAAACCGCATCATTGATGCAGTGCAGACGCCCCAAAAGTTTGCACGTTTGCAAAGGAGGGATAACAGCAAAGGAAGACCTTTTAATTACGACGAAACCAAACAGCTGCTTGGTCGGTAGGAAACGTCCGCATTAGAGATGCCGAGAGGTGATTAGGCGCAAAATATAGCACTCCGGTTACAGGACATCCGATATCCGGGCCTTGCAAAGAAAGGAAGCCATTGTCGGGAATTGTCCTTAATGGAATTGCAATGATCCATTAAGATTCAGGTCTGTCCGCACCAGCCACATTGAAGCAGTTTGATTCCACTTTGAACTGGCCTGTCTTTGCAGTTTGTTGATGTGCTGTCCTTGGAGCGTTGAAACTTTTCCGGCTAGGCCTTTCCAAACTATGAACCCAATGATTCCACGGCTTTCAGAGGAATTTTATTCTAAATTGTATGTGTTTCCTCCACCTAAATTTTCTACTTAACAGAAGCAACTGTCTTTCGGTCTGCATAGGTCAACAGCAATCTAGGCTATTAATGGTCGGGAGCTCACTCCGACCCGGGCTGGCTTCGAACTCAGTAGTGATTTAATGCAGCTGGCCACTAAGCAATTTGACATCTGGCACTGATGTAAAATGTCAGTTGGAAAGAGCCCATGGGGAGGACCCGCATGCGCAGTGATGCTCATGTGCATGCGCATTGATGCACATGTGCAGGGAGTTGAAATCCCCTCAAAAGGGAATTCTTTCTATAGTGGAAGCAATTGGATATCTAGGACTGATGCAAAATGTCAATGGGAAAGAGCCTATGGGGGGACTCGCATGAGCATTGATGCGCATGTGCATGCGCATTGATGCACATGTGCATGCGCATTGATGCACATGTGCAGGGAGTTGCAATCCCCCCAAAAGGGAACTCTTTCTATAGTGGAAGCAATTGAACATCTGGGACTGATGCAAAATATCAGTTGGAAAGAGCCCATGGGGAGGACCCGCATGCGCAGTGATGCGCATGTGCATGCGCATTGATGCACATGTGCAGGGAGTGGCAATCCCCCCAAAAGAGAACTCTTTCTATAGTGGAAGCAACTGGACATCTGGGACTGATGCACAATGTCAATGGGAAAGAGCCCATGGGGAGGAATCGCATGTGCATTGATGCACATATGCATGCGCATTGATGCGCATGTGCAGGGAGTTGCAATTCCCCCAAAAGGGAACTCTTTCTATAGTGGAAGCAATTGGACATCTGGGACTGATGCAAAATGTCAGTGGGAAGGAGCCCATGGGGAGGAATCGCATGTGCATTGATGCGCATGTGCGTGCGCATTGATGCGCATGTGCAGGGAGCTGCAATCCCCCCAAAAGGGAACACTTTCTATAGTGAAAACAATTGGACATCTGGGACTGATGCAAAATGTCAGTGGGAAAGGGCCTATGGGGAGGAATCGCATATGCATTGATGCACATGTGCATGCGCATTGATGCACATGTGCAGGGAGTTGCAATCCCCCCGAAAGGGAATTCTTTCTCTAGTGGAAGCAATTGGACATCTGGGACTGATGCTGTCAATGGGAAAGAGCCCATGGGGAGGACTCTCATGAGCATTGATGCGCATGTGCATGTGCATTGATGCGCATGTGCAGGGAGTTGCAATCCCCCCAAAAAGAACTCTTTCTATAGTGGAAGCAATTGGACTTCTGGGACTGATGCAAAATGTCAGTGGGAAAGAGCCTATGGGGAGGAATCGCATGAGCATTGATGCACATGTGCAGGGAGTTGCAATCCCTCCAAAAGGGAACTCTTTCTATAGTGGAAGCAATTGGACATCTGGGACTGATGCACAATGTCAATGGGAAAGAGCCTATGAGGAGGAATCGCATGCGCATTGATGTGGATGTGCAGGAAGTTGCAATCCCCCCAAAAGGGAACTCTTTCTATAGTGGAAGCAATTGGACATCTGGGACTGATGCAAAATGTGAATGGGAAAGAGCCTATGGAGAGGAATCACATGTGCATTGATGCACATGTGCATGCACATTGATGCGCATGTGTAGGGAGTTGCAATCCCCTCAAAAGGGAACTCTTTCTATAGCAGAAGCAATTGGACATCTGGGACTGATGCAAAATGTCAATGGGAAAGAACCTATGGGGAGGACTCACATGAGCATTGATGCACATGTGCAGGAAGTTGCAATCCCCCCAAAAGGGAACTCTTTCTATAGTGGAAGCAATTGGACATCTGGGACTGATGCAAAATGTCAGTGGGAAAGAGCCTATGGGGAGAAATCGCATGCACATTGATGCACATGTGCATGCGCATTAATGCACATGTGCAGGGAGTTGCAATCCCCCCAAAAGTGAACTCTTTCTATAGTGGAAGAAATTAGACATCTGGGACTGATGCAAAATGTCAGTGGGAAAGGGCCTATGGGGAGGACCCGCATGCGCATTGATGCGCATATGCATGGAGCATCCGTTTGCACCTTTGTCTGTCTACATGCCGCAATTCATGTGTTGTTTTGCACACACAGAACCCAGGTTCGTTCCCTCTTCCATTTTTCCGCTCATGCGCCAGGCCCATGTGCTTCCATGCGCCGCATTGATTCCTAAGAAACACGTTCTCTTCCCCAGCCCTGTGCCGGAGCTATGTGAGGTCAACGCCATGCAAAACGGCGATCGATGTGGCCGTTCCCTGTAATGGAGAAAATTGCATTTATTTCTGCGGCCTTGCCTAGCCGGAGTCATATGTTCCATTAAGTGATCGTTCCAGCGCCATCGCTTGACCCTGAAATGCGCCGGGAGAGATGTAGGACAGTGGCTTTTGGAGAGGGCGAAGCATCAGAAAATATATTATTATTATTATTATTATTATTATTATTATTATTGACACAAAAGCACAGTATGTCACAACAAATGAGATCTATATGTCGGATTATTATTATTATTATTATTATTATTATTATTATTATTATTATTATTATACACCAACCCACATCCATGCAAGATCTAGGTCTGAAAGGTGCGTCTACATTGCAGAATCAATGCAGTTTGGTGTCACTTTGCTCAATGCTATGGAATATTGGGAGATGTAGTTTGGTTAAGCACCAAAACTCTTGGAGAGTTACAACTAAAGCTACAACTCCAGTAACTCCATTTACACCTCCAGATTGCAATTGGCTTATTGTTGTTGTTGTATTGCTGTTATTGTTGTTGTATTACTGCTGCTATTGTTGTATTGCTATTGTAGTTGTTGTATTGCTGTTGTTGTTGTATCTGCCCTGAGTCCCTTTGGGGAGATAGAGCGGAATATAAATAAAGTTTTATTATATTTATTGTTATTATTGTATTTATTTTGTTGTCACATTGCTGTTGTTGTTGTGTTGCTGTTGTTGTTGTGTTGCTGTTGTTGTATTGCTATTATTGTTGTATCACTGCTATTGTTGTATTGCTATTGCTATTATATTGCTGTTGTTGTTGTATTACTGCTGTTGCATTGCTGTTGTTGTATTGCTGCTGCTATTGTTGTATTGCTGTTATTGCTATTGTATTGCTGCTGTTGTTGTTGTATTGCTGTTGTTGTATTACCACTGTTGTTGTATTGCTGTTGTTGTTGTATTGATCTTGTTGTTGTATTGCTGCTGCTGTTGTATTGCTGATGTTGTTGTATTGCTGTTGTTGCGGTATTGCTGTTATTGCTATTGTATTGCTGATGTTGTTGTGGTATTTCTGTTGTATTGCTGCTGTTGTTGTGTTGCTGTTGTTGTTGTATTGATCCTATTGTTGTATTGCTGCTGCTATTGTTGTATTGCTGCTGTTGTTGTATTGCTGTTGTTGTATTGCTGTTATTGCTATTGTATTGCTGATGTTGTTGTGGTATTTCTGTTGTATTGCTGCTGTTGTTGTGTTGCTCTTGTTGTTGTATTGATCCTATTGTTATTGTATTGCTGCTGCTATTGTTGTATTGCTGCTGTTGTTGTATTGCTGTTGTTGCTGTATTGCTGTTATTGCTATTGTATTGCTGATGTTGTTGTATTGCTGTTGTTGTATTGATCCTATTGTTGTTGTATTGCTGCTGCTATTGTATTGCTGCTGCTGTTGTATTGCTGTTGCTGTATTGCTGTTATTGCTATTGCATTGCTGCTGTTGTGGTATTTCTGTTGTATTGCTGCTGTCATTGTATTGCTGTTGTATCGCCGCTGTTGTTGTATTTCTGTTGTTGTTGTATTGTTATTGTTGTTGTATTGCTGCTATTATTGTTGTATTTCTGTTGTTGTATTATTACCGTTGTTGTTGTATTGCTGTTATTGTTGTATTGCTGCTGTTATTGTTGTATTTCTATTATTGTCGTATTTCTGTTGTTGTATTATTACCGCTGTTGTTGTATTGCTGTTGTTGTTGTATTGCTGCTGGTATTCTTGTATTTCTATTATTGTCGTATTTCTGTTGCTGTTGTATTGCTGCTGTTATAATGCTGCTGTTATTGTTGTTGTTGTTGTATTGCTGTCGGCTTTTCCTACTTATTATGAACTTACGCTCTGCCTCAAAGCTAAATAGTACAATGGGATCTGCTTCTTTCGAGAGGCCCTGAAAGAAGGTGAAGGACCTTGGGAAACTACAACTCCCACGATCCCATAGCACCGATCCATGGCTGTTAAAGTGGGGTCAAACTGCATTAATGCTACAGTGTAGATGCACCCAGACACAGATGGATGGGAAAGTCCTTGCTTTACATGCAGACTTGAACCCGAGCCTCCAACTAATCTCTCCTGGAGGGCAATGCCAATCTTAGCAACAACGGGGGTGCATATATATATATATATATATATATATATAGTGTTGCAAAGCCTTCCCTGGCTGCCTGTCTTTCGATCAAGCTGTCCGTACTGCACGAAGCAGAGATTGAGCCTGGATAAAAATAGAAATGTCACTCTGCTTTTTGAAAAATGCCTTCTTCCCAAAATTCACGGGGGAAGCAAGGCTGGTTAGATCGGCAAAGCTCCCAAAGTTACAGATTGAACCTAATTCAAGCAGAGTGATAGCGGAGGCCTTCAAGGGGGCGAGAAGAGGGTGGTCCCGGAGTCTGGCCACTATTTCGGGAGTCAGAGTGGGCAGGGCCAAAGGAGGCAACCTCACGACCCCTCTGAAATGGCTAGGCGACCCCTCGGGTGGTCGCGACCCCCAGGTTGAGAACCGCCGATCTAGTCCTAGGTCCCATCTACATTGCATTACATAGACCCATATAGTTGCATTGGACTCTATTGTATGACACTGCACAGACCATATCATGCATTGAACTGCATTATGTGAGTCTCTACGGACCATATTATGCATTGAATTGCATTATGTGAATCCACATTGGCCATATTATGCATTAAACTGCATTATATGAGTCCCCACTGACCATATTATGCATTAAACTGCATTATACGAGTCTGCACTGGCCGCATAATGTAACTAACTGCATTGAAGTGCATTATATGAGTTCATATTGGCCATATTATGCATTAAAGTGCATTATATGAGTCTGCACTGGCCATATCATGTGGCTAGCTGTACTGAATTGCATTATATGAGTCCACATTGGCCATATTATACATTAAACTACATTATATGAGTCTGATCTGGCCATATAATGCAGTAAACTGCATTGAATTGTATTATATGAGTCTGCACTGGCCATATAATGCAGTTCACTGCATTGAAGTGCATTATATGAGTCCACATTGGCCATATTATGCATTAAATTACATTATATGAGTCTGATCTGGCCATATAATGCAGTTAACTGCATTGAACTGCATTATATGAGTCTGCACTGAGCGTATTATGCATTAAAGTGCATTATATGAGTCCGTACTGGCCATATAATGCAGCTAACTGCATTAAACTGCATTATATGAGTTTCTACTGATCATATTATGCATTAAACTGCATTATATGAGTCTGAAATGACCGTATTATGCACTGAACTGCATTGAACTGCATTATATGAGTCTGCACTGCCCATATTATGCTTTGAAATGCATTATATGAGTCTGCACTGGATATGTAATGCAACCAACTGCATCAAACTGCATTATATGAGTCTGAACTGACTGTATTATGCATTGAATTGCATTGAACTGCATTATATGAGTCTGCATAGACCATATCATGCATTGAACTACTTTGAACTACTTTATCTGAGTCTCGACTGACCATAACTGCATTAAACTGCATTATATGAATCTGCACTGACCATATTATGCTTTGAACTTCATTATATGAGTCTGCACTGGCTGCATAATGCAGTTAACTGCATTGAACTGCATTATATAAGTCTGTACTGACCATATCATGCATTGACCTGCATTATAGGAGTCCTCATTGACTATATTATGCATTAAACTGCATTATATGAGCCTGCACTGACCATCTTATGCATTGACACGCATTATAGGAGTCCTCATTGGCCATATTATGCAATAAACTTCATTATATGAGTCTGCACTGACCATATTATCCATTGAATTGCATTATATGAGTCCGTGCTGTCCATATAATACAGCTAACTGCATTGGACTGCATTATATGAGTTTCTACTAATCATATTATACATTGAACTGCATTATATGAGTCCGCACTGGCCGCATAATGCAGTTAACTGCATTGAAGTGCATTATATGAGTCTCTACTGACCATATTATGCATCGAACTCCATTATATGAGTCTGCACTGGCTGCATAATGCAATTAACTGCATTGGACTGTGAGTCCACAATGGCCATATTATGCATTAAACTACATTATATGAGTCTGCACTGGCTATATCATGCATTAAACCGAATTATATAAGTCTCCACTGGCTATATCATGCATTAAACTGCATTATATGAGTCTGCACTGACCATTTTATGCATTAAGCTGCATTATATGAGTCTCCACTGGCTATATCATGCATTAAACTGCATTATATAAGTCTGCACTGACAATATTATGCTCCAAACTGCATTATATGAGTCTGCACTGGGTGTATAATGCAGCAAACTGCATTATATGGGACCACATTATGCATTAAACTGCATTGAACTGCATTATATCAATCTGCACTGACCATATCATGCATTGAACTGCATTATATGAGTCTGCACTGGGCGCATAATGCAGCCAACTGCATCAAACTGCATTATATGAATCTGAACTCACCATATTATGCATTGAAATGCATTATATGAGTCTGCATTGACCATATTATGCTTCGAACTCCATTATATGAGTCTACACTGACCATATCATGCATTGACCTGTATTGAACTACATTATATGAGTCTCTACTGACCATATTATGCATTAAACTGCATTATATGAGTCCGCATTGGCCAAATTATGCATTATATGAGTCTCTACTGGCCATTATATAAGTCCGGAAAGTCACCCATGCGACGGAGTATTTTGAATTTGGGAATTCTGGGCAAGGGATGCCGAAGCAGCGACGACAACATCAATAATAATATATTTTCCGTATCCGTGAGGCTGGTGTCTGCACTTTCATTTAACCACATTGGACAAAATAGGTCCTACCTTGGCATTGTTTTGGTTCTCCGGCACAACTATGGTCTTTTTTGGGTCAGAAGTCCTTCCTTTCAACAGGGTTTGCTATTATCCACAGCTTTGCGTCTCCATGTATGACAAAAGAAGTATTTTCAAGGGTGTTTCAAGTCCTCCAATGCTCCTCTTGGGCCAGAAATCTTTCGTTTCAATGGGGTTTCCATGAAATGAGTGATATGCCAAAAACCAAGTCGTAAATAAGTTGTTTTATTTATCTTTTCAGAAGCAATTGGGATGAGAAGTTTGTTGTTGTTGTTGTTGTTGTTGTTGTTGCAAACATGGTCTCCTCTGTCTTTCTTTATCTGCCCTGAGTCCCTTTGGGGAGATAGAGCAGAATATAAAGAAAGTTATTATTATTATTATTATTATTATTATTATTATTATATTTATATTTATATTTATATTTATTTTATATGTATTATTATTATTATTATTTTATTATTATTTTACTGACACAAAAGCACAGTATGTCACAGCAAATGAAATCTATATGCTGGATTTCGTATTCAGAAAATCACAAGTCGAACACTTCTCAAGCATGTGTTATTATTATTATTATTATTATTACTATTATTATTATTTTACTGACACAAAAGCACAGTACGTCACAGCATACTGAGATCTATATGCTGTATTTCGTATCACAAAATCACAAGTCGAACACTTCCCAAGCGTCTAGGACTGTTTGGATTATTATTATTATTATTATTATTATTATTATTATTATTTTACTGACACAAAAGCACAGTATGTCACAGAAAATGAGATCTATATGCTGGATTTCGTATCACAAAATCACAAGTCGAACACTTCCCAAGTGTCTAGGACTGTGTGATGCATTATAATAATAATAATAATAATTATTATTATTATTATTATTGTTATTGTTATTGTTATTATTATTATTTTACTGACACAAAAGCACAGTATGTCACAACAAACGAAATCTATATGCTGGATTTCGTATCACAAAATCACAAGTTGAACACTTCCCAAGTGTCTAGGACTGTGTGATTTATTATTATTATTATTATTATTATTATTATTATTATTACTATTATTACTATTATTATTATTATTTTACTGACACAAAAGCACAGTACATCACAGCATACTGAGATATATACGCTGTATTTCATATCACAAAATCACATCGAACACTTCTCAAGTGTCTAGGACTGTGTGATGTATTATTATTATATTATTATTATTATTATTATTATTATTTTACTGACACAAAAGTACATATGTCACATCAAACTAGATCTATATGCTGGATTTCGTATTCAGAAAATCACAAGTCGAATACTTCCCAAGCGTCTAGGACTGTGTGATTTATTATTATTATTATTATTATTATTATTATTACTATTATTATTATTTTACTGACACAAAAGCACAATACATCACAGCATACTGAGATCTATATGCTGTATTTCGTATCACAAAATCAGAAGTCGAACACTTCCCAAGCATCTAGGACTGTGTGATGTATTATTATTATTATTATTATTATTATTATTATTATTATTATTATTTACAGGTCAAAGATGAGAAGAACACGCAAGAAGTCTTCGACCTGAACGACTACGAAAAGTGCGAAGAGCTCAGGAAATCCAAAAGCCGGAGCAAAAAGAACTACAGCAAGTTCTTGCTCAGCCATTCCAAGGAGCCGGGGAACACCGTAAGTAGTTATTATTATTATTATTATTATTATTATTATTATTATTACCATAAGTGTCCTTCGCATGGGTTAATAATACACGTCTTTGCAGCCACCTTCTAACCAGGTTTCATGACATGTCTGCAAACTAGCTATGGATTGATAGGCTTGCCAAATGAGGATGACGTGGACAACATTTTTATTTACGAGCGTTGAATGAAAAGTAATGCCTCCGCCTTCGTAACTCCTCAACTGATGACAGTACTGGTATGCGGGAAGTACTGGCTTGTTCAGTAGACTCTCCTCTATAGTTCCATTTTTGCAGGAAGCCTTAGTATTAAATGGTTGTGTTGTTAAAGTGAAATGTAACTTCTCAACCGATGGCACTACTGGTATGCAGCAGGTACTGGCTTGTTCAGTAGACTTTCCTCTACAGTTCTATTTGGACAGGAAGCCTTAGCATTGAACAGCTGTGTTGTTAAAGTGAAAAGTAATGCCTCAACCTCCGTAACTCCTCAACTGATGGCAGTACTGGTATACTCTCCTCTACAATTCCATTTTGGTGGGAAGCCTTAACATTGAATGGTTGTGTTGTTAAAGTGCAAAGTATGGAACCCTGCGCCGACGGTCGGTCAATACGACTTAAGCAACGTGCAGTCATTGATTTCTTGACAGCAGAAGGTGTCACCCCTAAGGAGATTCATAAGAGAATGCAAGCTGTTTATGGTGTAAGTAGTGTGCGTCATTGGGCGAGTAAGTTTAAAGATGTTGAAATGGGAACATCTGACATGTGACAAACAAAGAGTTGGACGTCCTGTGACAGCTGAAAAGCAGACATCTGTGTTTTAGATGGATTAGATATCAGTTGGTTTTCTCTGTAATAGGCAGTAAGAGCACCTAAAGCTTCAGAGAGTTCTTGTTCAACCATTTCAAATCTCCTTGCTTGAGCAGTGATGGCACGATCGTCAGCGTAGATGAAACTCTTTGTCCCTTCTGGCAATGACTGGTCATTTGTGTCAATGTTAAATGTTAGGAATCAGCTGGTTTTCCCTGTCATAGCCAGTAAGAGCACCTAAAGCTTTGGAGAGCTTCTGTTCCACCATTTCAAAGCTCCCTGCTTGGGTGGTGATGGCATGATCGTCAGCGTAGATGAAGCTCTCTGTCCCTTCTGGCAGTGGCTGGTCATTTGTGTAAGTGTTAAACATTAGGAATCAGCTGGTTTTCCTTGTAATAGGCAGTAAGAGCAGCTAAAGCTTCAGAGAGTTTCTGTTCAACCATTTCAAATCTCCTTGCTTGAGCAGTGATGGCACGATCGTCAGCGTAGATAAAACTCTCCTTCCCTTCTGGCAGTGGCTGGTCATTTGTGTCAATGTTAAATGTTAGGAATCAGCTGGTTTTCCCAGTAATAGGCAGTAAGAGCACCTAAAGCTTCGGAGAGCTTCTGTTCGACCATTTCAAATCTCCCTGCTTGGGCGGTGATGGCATGATCGTTGGCATAGATGAAACTCTCCTTCCCTTCTGGCCATAGCTGGTCACTTGTATAGATTTTAAATATGAATGGAGTAAGCACAGTCCCCTGGGACCAGCTGTTTTTCTGTTTTTCTGAACCTGGACTCGACAAAAAAGCTCCTGTTTTGTAGCAGATTTCCTGTGAAGTAGGTGAGGTGGGAATCCATGAACAACAACATGCCAGCTTCATGCAACTTCCTTCTCATAGAATTGTAATAGCATTGAGAGGGACGCCAAGGGACATCTAGTCCAATCCCATTCTGCCTTCAAGCACAATCAAAGCACTCCCAACAGATGACCATCCAGCCTATGTTTCAAAGCCTTCAAAGAAGGAACTCCAAGGCAGGGAGTTCCATTGCTGAACATCTCTCATGGTCAAGAAGTTCTTCCTAATGTTCAGGCGGAATCTCTTTTCCTGTCATTTGAACCCATGGCTCCATTGAGTCCAATTCTCCAGGACAGCAGAAAACAAGCCGTCTCCCTCTTCCTTTCTGATAGTTTAACATGGTGATCGTTCTCTCTCTCTTAGGCTCCCAATCTTGTCTTCCTGGCCGTGAGTCCGGAGGAAAAAGAGTCCTGGATCAACGCTCTCAACTCCGCCATCACCCGAGCCAAGAACCGGATCTTGGATGAGGTGGGACACGTCCTCTCCTTTCTTTGGGTTTGTGCTGAAGGATCCAAATCCATTGGAGACCCTTCTTGTTTTGGGGTGCAGTGGGGCTTCTGTACCAGATGGACGCTTAAGAAATGAGCCAAACTGATCCTGGACCTTGGAGGTCCCATAATTTCAATAGTATCTACAATCGAAATCCCTTATGATCCCATTTCGGTGGTGGCAAATCCACTCCGGGTGCTGATTTGAACGTTGAAGGTACCACCTCAACAGTTTCAAGGGTAGGTTTATGTTCCTTCAATGTACGAAAGCGAGAATGTCAAATGCCTCTAACTTTTTTTTAGTCCTTCTCTAAATGGTGATGGGACCTGATGCATTTCGAGAAGGACTAAAAACAACAACAACAATGGGTCCCATCTAGATCTCAGTCTCCAAATCATTTTAGTCCTTCTCAAAATGGTGATGGGACTTGATGCATTTCGAGAAGGACTAAAAACAACAACAACAACAACAATGGGTCCAATCTAGATCTCAGTCTCCAAACCATTTTGGTCCTTCTAAAAATGGTGATGGGACCTGATGCATTTTGAGAAGGAGTAAAAACAACTACAACAGAAACAACAACAAACAAAAACAACATCTGGTCTTATCCAGATCTCTGTCTCCAAATCATTTTAGTCCTTCTCAAAATGGTGATGGGACCTGATGCATTTTGAAAAGGACTAAAAACAACAACAACAACAAGGGGTCTCATCTTGATCTCGTTCTCCAAACCATTTTAGTCCTTCTCTAAATGGTGATGGGACCTGATGCACTTTGAGAAGGACTAAAAACAACAACAACAACAATAATGGGTCCCATCTAGATCTCAGTCTCCAAACCATTTGAGTTCTTTTCAAAACGGTGATGGGACCTGATGCACTTTGAGAAGGACTAAAAACAACAACAACAACAATGGGTCCCATCTCCAAACCATTTGAGTCCTTCTAAAAATGGTGATGGGACCTGATGCATTTGGAGAAGGACTAAAAACAACAACAACAATGGGTCCCATCTGGATCTCAGTCTCCAAACCATTTGAGTCCTTCTAAAAATGGTGATGGGACTTGATGCATTTCGAGAAGGACTAAAAACAACAACAACAACAAGGGGTCTCATCTTGATCTCGTTCTCCAAACCATTTTAGTCCTTCTCTAAATGGTGATGGGACCTGACACATTTTGAGAAGGACTAAAAGCAACAACAACACCATTTGGACCTCAGTCTCCAAAGCATTTTTGGTCCTTCTCAAAATGGCAACAGAAAATGACCCATGTTGAGAAGGACTAAAAACAACAACAACAACATTTGGGTCCATCCAGATCTCAATCTCCAAACCATTTTAGCCTTTCTCCAAGTGGTGACAGGACATGATCAATATTGGGAAGGACTAAAAACAACAACAACAACCAACAACAACAACATTTGGGTAGATTCAGATCTCAATCTCCAAATCATTTCAGTCTTTCTCATAGTAGCTATGGGACATGACACATGTTCAGGAGGACTTAAAACAACAACAACATTGAGAAGGACTTCAACAACAACAACATTTGAGTCCATTCAGATCTCAATTTCCAAATCATTTTAGTCCTTCTCAAAATGGTGATGGGACTTGACGCATTTTGAGAAGGACTAAAAAAAAAATCTAAAAAAACAACAACAGCAACATTTGGGTCAATGCAGATCTCAGTTTCCAAATCATTTTAGACCTTCTCAAAATGGTGGTGGACCTGACGCATTTTGAGAAGGACTAAAAGCAACAACAACAACTGGTCCCATTCCGGACCTCAGTCTACAAACCATTTTTGGTCCTGCTCAAAATGGCAACAGGACATGAACCATGTTGAGAAGGACCACCACCATCAGCAACAACAACAACAACATTTGGGTCCATTCAGATCTCAGTTTCCAAATCATTTTAGTCATGGGAAGGACTAAAAACAACAACAACAACAACAGCAGCAACAACATTTGGGTCAATTCAGATCTCAGTCTCCAAACCATTTTGGTCCTTCTCAAAATGGCGATGGGACATAACAAATTTTCAGAAGGACTAAATACAACAACAGAAACAACAACAACAACAACAACAACAGGTCCCATTCAGATCTCATTCTCCAAATCATTTCAGTCCTTCTCAGAATGGCAATAGGACCTGACACATGTTGAGAAGGACTAACAACAACAACAATGACAACAACAGATCCCATTCAGACCTCGATCTACAAACCATTTTAGTCTTTCTCAAATTGGCGACATGACATGACACATGTTGGGAAGGACAAAACACAATAGCAACAACAACAACAACAACAACAACATTTGGGTCCTTTCAGATCTCAATCTCCACATCATTTTAGTCCTTGTCAAAATGGCAATGGGACATAACACATGTTGAGAAGGATCAAAAAAATAAACAACAACAACATTTGGATCCATTCAGATCTCAGTCTCCAAATCATTTTAGTCCTTCTCAAAATGGTAATGGGACTAACACATTTTGACATTTGCTGATAGTCATTATGACGGGTCTGTTGGCCATCTTGCTGGACTTGAAAGGAACGTAACTCTATCCTTGAACACTTTGGGTAACATTTCTGGTCACCAATTTGGGATGGATTCCAAGAATGGTTTGGAAGCACTGCGGTGTAGGTAAGTGTTTGGGAATAGGATGAGAGGGGCGACAAATAGGGATTCAAATGTTCTTCATTGCCTTTGAGCTCCTTCCACCAAGATCCTCCAGCACCTTCATGTAAGTAAGGAACATGCTGGACAGTTCCTGGAGATGCGGGTGGTTGAACTCTGTCGTGAAAACCAAACCGAGGGAGATCAATTACACACCGTGAGGCTCCGGTTGCCGTCCGAGGCGTGTTGTGAGGTTGTCCACATTATAACGGTGTGGGTTGTTGTTGTTGTTTCCAGGTTACAGTGGAGGAGGAAAGCTACCTGGCTCACCCGACTCGTGATAGGGCCAAGATCCAGCATTCCCGGCGACCTCCCACCCGGGGCCACTTGATGGCTGTGGTACGTACATACTTCTCATCTGCTTCTTGGCATCTCTCTCAACATACTTCTCATTAGCTACTTGTTTTTGTAGGCATCTGCCTCAACATGCCTTTCTTTGCATTTGCTTCTTGTGTTTGTAGGCATCTATCTCAACATACTTCT
The DNA here is from genome assembly GCF_037176765.1 of Anolis sagrei. NCBI lineage: Eukaryota > Metazoa > Chordata > Lepidosauria > Squamata > Anolidae > Anolis > Anolis sagrei. The sequence goes on from NC_090032.1 coordinate 5,722,242, forward strand.
CACTTGTTTCTTGTGGTTGTAGGCATCTCCCTCAACATACTTCTCATTTGCTTCTTGTTTTCGTAGGCAACATACTACTCATTTGCTTCTCATGTTTGTAGGCATCTATCTCAACATACTTATCATTTACTTCTCATGTTTGTAGGCATCTATCTCAACATAGTTCTCATTTTCTTCTTGTGGTTGTAGACATCTATCTCAACATAGTTCTCATTTGCTTCTTGTGTTTGTAGGCATCTCCCTCAACATACTTTTCATTTGCTTCTTGTTTTGTAGGCATCTATCTCAACATACTTCTCATTTACTTCTCATGTTTGTAGGCATCTAGCTCAACATACCTCTCATTGCATTTGTTTCTTGTGGTTGTAGGCATCTATCTCAACATAGTTCTCATTTGCTTCTTGTAGTTGTAGACATCTATCTCAACATACTGTAGTTCTCATTTGCTTTTTGTGTTTGTAGGCATCTCCCTCAACATAGTTCTCATTAGCTTCTCATGTTTGTAGGCATCTATCTCAACATACTTCTCATTTACTTCTCATGTTTGTAGGCATCTAGCTCAACATACCTCTCATTGCATTTGTTTCTTGTAGGCATCTCCCTCAACATACTTTTCATTTGCTTCTTGTGTTTGTAGGCACCTATCTCAACATACTTCTCATTTGCTTCTTGTGTTTGTAGGCACCTATCTCAACATACTTCTCATTTGCTTCTTGTGTTTGTAGGCACCTATCTCAACATATTTCTCATTTGCTTCTTGTGTTTGTATGCATCTATCTCGACACAGTTCTCATTTTCTTCTAGTGTTTGTAGGCATCTCTCTCAACATACTTCTCATTTTTTTCTTGTGTTTGTAGGCATCCATCTCAACATACCTCTCATTGTATTTGCTTCTTGTGTTTGTAGGCATCTACCTCAACGTCTGACGGCATGCTGACCCTTGACTTGATCCAAGAGGAAGATGCCGCTCCGGAAGACCGCCACACCTGCGAGGAGACCTTCCGGGTGGACCTGGACAAATCCGTCGCCCAACTGACCGCCGGGAGACGCCGTTCGGATTCAGAGAACATCAAGCCGCCGGAGAAGAGCCGGACGAACAGCCTACCGAGGCGGGAGGTCACGCCGTCGTGGGACAAGTTCTCCTATCGCAAGGACTCCTTCGACAGAGGCACGATGTACACCCCTCAGGTGCCCAAGCGGCTCACCTTCTCCGAGAAGAACAAGTGCGCCTCGATGGAGGAGATCCTGTCTTGCCGGGACTCATCCTCGGCGCACCGGGCCGTCTTGAGGAGAGGCCTGGAGGACCAGTTTGCCTCGGTGGAGCCCGAGCGGCTGACTCGCATCCAGGAACTCGTCGCCTTGAAACTTGAAAAGACGCAGGAACTTCTGACGGAGGTGAGGGGCTACGGGGAAGGGAAGCGAGCGGAGCCGCCGGTCACCGCGTCGCCAACGTCCACCGCTTCCTCGCCGGCGTCTTCGTCCAAGTTGGACTCGGGGGCGATGCTGCAGGAGTCGGAGCGGCTACTGGGAGAGGCTTCTTCTCACTGGAGCCAAGCCCAGCAAGTGCTCCAGGAGGTCAAGGAACTGAGGAACCTCTACAAGCAGCTCGAGCTCCAACTCTCGGACCCGAAATCCGCGCAATCGCAATACAGGAAAAGCCTGATGTGAGCGTCCTGTGTGGCTTCTAGGCATGTAGGACAGCGAGGAAGAGGGTTAATAAGGAGTGGGTGTGTATTCTTTTATTTCCCCCCAATTATAATGATTTACAGTGTTTGATGCATACGAGGTGCCTGTCCTTCCTCCATCCGAGCCTCAGTTTCCCCTCACGTTCACCGTCCCGCTCAACCCTCTTCCTTCCTCTCTAGTATGAAGCCCGTTCCAAGAAATCAGGGTTGCTTTCATTCTTTCTGTTGCAGGTACAGCACAACTTCTGTATCTGCAAGATCCATTTATCCACATCCAACTCAATATATGCTATCGATCCATCCTATACGTCCTCCAGTTCGAATAAATCAGGGTTGTTTCCCCCCATAATTTCCTTTGGAGGTACTATACAGTTAAGTTAGGTGATCCCTCGTTGTCCGAGTAGGATTGTCTTCCACGATGTCCCGGTCCTCAAAACACTCTCTGCTTCATTCGGAAAAATGCTGCACTCGCAGAGCTCAGATGGTGTTGTATTTAAGTGTCAGCTAGAAGCAAATTGCCTCAATCCAATTTGCCTGAAATAAGTACTTACTTAGGCGATCCCTCGTTGTCTGAGTAGGATTGTCTTCCGAGGTGTCCCGGTTCTCAAACACTCTCTGCTTCATTCGGAAAAATGCTGCACTCGCAGAGCTCAGATGGTGTTGTATTTTAGTGTCAGCTAGAAGCAAACTGGCTCAATTCAATTTGCCTGAAATAAGTACTTGCTTACTTACTTAGGCGATCCCTCATTGTCCGAGTAGGATTGTCTTCCACGATGTCCCGGTCCTCAAAACACTCTCTGCTTCATTCGGAAAAATGCTGCACTCGCAGAGCTCAGATGGTGTTGTATTTTAGTGTCAGCTAGAAGCAAACTGGCTCAATTCAATTTGCCTGAAATAAGTACTTGCTTACTTACTTAGGCGATCCCTCATTGTCCGAGTAGGATTGTCTTCCACGATGTCCCGGTCCTCAAAACACTCTCTGCTTCATTCGGAAAAATGCTGCACTCGCAGAGCTCAGACAGCGTTGTATTTCAGTGTCAGCTAGAAGCAAATTGGCTCGATTCGATTTGCCTGAAATAAGCACTTACTTACTTAAGCGATCCCTCATTGTCCGAGTAGGATTGTCTTCCAAGATATCCCGGTCCTCAAACACTCTCTGCTTCATTTGGAAAGATGCTGCACTCGCAGAGCTCAGTTGGTGTTGTATTTTAGTGTCACCAAGAAGCAAATTGGCTTGATTCAATTTGCCTGAAATAAATGCTTACTTATTTAGGCAATCCCTCGTTGTCCGAGTAGGATTGTCTTCCAAGATGTCCCAGTCCTCAAACACTCTCTGCTTCATTCAGAAAAATGCTGCACTCGCAGAGCTCAGACAGTGTTGTATTTCAGTGTCAGCTAGAAGCAAATTGGCTCGATTCAATTTGCCTGAAATAATTACTTGCTTAGGTGATCCCTCGTTGTCCGAGTAGGATTGTTTTCCAAGATGTCCCGGTCCTCAAACACTCTCTGCTTCATTGGGAGAAATGCTGCACTCGCAAAGCTCAGATGGTGTTGTATTTTAGTGTCAGCTAGAAGCAAATTGGCTCAATTCAATTTGCCTGAAATAAGTACTTGCTTACTTACTTAGGCGATCCCTCATTGTCCGAGTAGGATTGTCTTCCAAGATATCCCAGTCCTCAAAACACTCTCTGCTTCATTCGGAAAAATGCTGCACTCGCAGAGCTCAGGCGGTGTTGTATTTAATGTCAGCAAGAAGCAAATTGGCTCGATTCTATTTGCCTGAAATAAGCACTTACTTACTTAAGCGATCTTTCATTGTCCGAGTAGCATTGTCTTCCAAAATGTCCCGGTCCTCAAACACTCTCTGCTTCATTCGGAAAAATGCTGCACTCGCAGAGCTCAGGCGGTGTTGTATTTCAGTGTCAGCAAGAAGCAAATTGGCTCGATTCAATTTGCCTGAAATAAGTATTTACTTACTTAGGTGATCCCTCATTGTCCGAGTAGGATTGTCTTCCAAGAGCGGTGTGGAGCCCTATTCGTGACCCACATGTTCTCGCACAGTGAGGACATTGGTTTCCAGTTGGAAGGCAGTCCCAGTCGGGGTTGGCTTGACGCATCTTCCTCTTGGCACGTTTCTCTCTTTCACCCTCCATTCGTGCCTCTTCAAATTCTACAGCACTGCTAGTCACAGCTGACCTCCAGCTGGAGCGTTTACAGGTCAGGGCTTCCCAGTTCTCAGTGTCTATGCCAGAGTTTTTAAGGTTGGCTTTGAGGCCATCTTTCAATCTCCTTTCCTGCCCACCAACATTCTGTTTTCCATTCTTGAGTTCAGAGTAGAGCAACTGCTTTGGGAGACAGTGGTTGGACATCCAGACAACATGGCTGGTCCAGCGGAGTTGATGATGGAGGACCATTGCTTCAGTGTTGGTGGTCTTTGCTTCTTCCACCACGCTGACATTTGTCTGCTTATCTTCCCAAGAGATTTGTAGGATTTTTCAGAGGCAGGGCTGATGAAATAGTTCCAGGAGTTGCATGTGACATCTGTAGACAGTCCACGTCTCGCAGGTGTATAGCAGGGTTGGGAGGACAATGGCTTTATAAACAAGCACCTTGGTCTCCTTATGGATGTCCTGGTCCTCAAACCCTATCTGCTTCATTTGGAAGAATGCTGCACTCACAGAGCTCAGGCAGTGTTGCATTTCAGTGTGAATGTTGATGTCTGTAGACAGTCCACGTTTCACAGGCATAGGTTAGGAGGACAATGGTTTTATAAACCAGCACCTTGGTCTCCCTACGGATGTCCCAGTCCACAAAAACTCTCTGCTTCATTCGGAAGAATGCTGCACTCACAGAGCTCAGGCGGTGTTGTATTTCAGTGTCAATGTTGACATCTGTAGACAGTCCACGTCTCGCAGGAATATAGCAGGGTTGGGAGGACAATAGCTTTATAAACAAGCCCCTTGGTCTCCCTATGGATGTCCCGGTCCTCAAACACTCTCTGCTTCATTCGGAAGAATGCTGCACTCGCAGAGCTCAGACGGTGTTGCATTTAAGTGTTGACGTCTGTAGACAGTCCACGTTTCGCAGGCATATAGCAAGGTTGGGAGGACAATAGCTTTATAAACAAGCCCCTTGTTCTCCCTATGGATGTCCTGGTCCTCAAACACTCTCTGCTTCATTCGGAGGAATGCTACACTCGCAGAGCTCAGGCAGTGTTGTATTTCAGTGTCAATGTTGACTCCTGTATCGAACCTGCAATTAAATGATTAGCATTTAATGGCCTAGCAGTTTCAAGGTCTGGCTTCTTCATTCTCCGGGGGGATCCTTTGTTGGGAGGTGATTAGCTGGCCTTGATTGTTTCTTGTCTGGAATTCCCCTAGTTTCCGACAGAGCTCACAACCTATAGATGCAGGCGAAATGTCAGGAGAGAATGCTTCTGAAACACATCCAGAAAGCATGGAAAACTCACAACAATCCGGTGATTCCGGCCATGAAAGGCTTTGATGGGATCCAATATCAGTTTCTTGTTGGCTTTTTTTGCAGCCTCGACATCCCTGGAGGTTCGGACTGTGTTCCGGACTCGGTTGCCAACTCATTGCCCATCTCCCTCTCTGGATTTGATCATCTCCTCTCGCTATGCCACCCCATCGCTGGCCTTCTTCCATCCGAGCAGCCGTTTCCCGGCCTCTCGATGCCATCTTGGACGCACTCCAGTTCTCCAGTTCCACGATCGCAGCCGTTGCATCCTTCAGCTCTGCGGAGGAAATATTTGAATTTCCACCAACAAGGTCATTGCAGCAAAAGGCTCTTTCTCTCTCTCTCTCTTGACCAAACCGATCGACATCAGGCTCTGGCGTCACACATTATCGTCACAAATCAGGGACATTGATTTTCGTCTCAAGCCCCAATTTGGCACAAACAACCTCATTTAATCCTCTGCTGTCACACTTCTTCAGCCACTCTCTCAATGCTTCTCTCTCTCTTCCTCCTGCCTTTGTCCTCAGCTGCTGCAAACTGAGTTCAAAGTACAAGCATTGTCTGCTAGTTAACTCGAAAGGAAAGAGGAAGTGGAGTTTTGGCCCTTCCAAGTTCCCAGTTGTCTCAGGCAAAAGCAAACTGCTGCAGCGTCTCTTTGCTTGTTTATTCTTTCTCAGAGGAAATGTTTGCTGTCTAGGTCATGCTTCCATGTTGTTTGTGCCATTTGGTGTGCAAGGTAGGGCAGCAGTGGAGCTAAGCTCAACGTTGTCACCTTTTCACTCCTCCTCTCTTTCTCTCTTCCTCTCTTTCTCTCTTCCTTCTTTCCTTCCTTCCTTCCTTCCTTCCTTCCTTCCTTCTATCCTTCCTTCCTTCTTTCCTTCTTTCCTTTCTTCCTTCTTTCCTTATTCCCTTCCTTCCTCCTTCCTCCTTCCTTCCTTCCTTCTTTCCTTCCGTGTTTCCTTCTTCCCTTCCTTCCTCTTTCCTTCTTCTTTCCTTCCTTCTCACCTTCCTTCCTCCTTCCTTCCGTGTTTCCTTCCTTCTTTGTATCCTTCCTTCCTTCTTTTCTTCCTTCTTTCTGTCCTTCCTTCTTCCTTTCCCTTCCTTCCTTCTTTCCTTCTTTCTTTCCTTTTTTCCATCTTTCCTTCTTCTTCCTTCCTTCCTTGATTTATTCCTTCCTTCCTTCCTTCCCTTCTTTCCTTCCTTCCTTGTTCCTTTCCCTTCCTTCCTACTTTCCTTCTTTCTTTCCTTCTTTCTTTCCTTTCTTCCATCTTTCCTTCTTCCTTCCTTCCTTCCTTCTTTCCTTCCATCTTTCTATCCTTCCTTCCTTCCTTCCTTCTTTCTTTCTTTCCTTCTTTCTATCCTTCCTTCCTTTCTTCTTTTCTTCCTTCCTTCTTTCCTTCTTTCTTCCATCTTTCCTTCTTCTTCCTTCCTTCCTTGATTTATTCCTTCCTTTCTTCCTTCCTTCCTTCTTTTCTTCCTTCCTTCTTTCCTTCCATCTTTCTATCCTTCCTTCCTTCTTTCTATCCTTCCTTCCCTTTTTCTTCCTTCCTTCTTTTCTTCTTGGTTTCATTAATTCCCTCCTTTTTTCCTTATTCCCTTCTTTCCTTTCTTCCTCCTCCTCCTCCTCCTCCTCCTCCTCCTCCTCCTCCTCCTCCTCCTCCTCCTCCTTTGTGTCCAGAATCACAAAATCTTCAACATTGAAGGGCTATCTCATTTCATCACTTGCACCCCATTGACTCAGCAGAGAAGGAGGCCAAATTTGCCCTTCTCAGTAAAGCTCAGGCAAAAGCAAACTGCTGCAGCTTCTTCTGGCGAGGCTGTTCTTCCTCCTTTGCACCATCTGATATCTTGGTTATTGGTATTATTATTATCATTATCATTATTATTCTTAGATACACAACAAGATGAGTCCACAGCAAACAAGATCACTCTGCTGGCTTTTGTATTCGATCCCACGTTGGACACTTCCTAAGTGTCTAGGACTGTGTGATGTATCGGTGAATAATGCGTTCAGATCCGAGTTGGGTGGCCTTTTGCAGCTGACGGATCATAATTTTGTCAGCGCTATTGTGTTTAAGTGCAGGCCAAGGTCTTGAGGTACTGCACCCAGAGTGCCAATCACCACAGGGACCCAGGCTTGTACCAGAGTCTTTGCAGTTCGATCTTTAAATCCTCATATCGTGTCAGCTTTTCCAATTGTTTTTAAGTGCAGTCCAAGGTCTTCAGGCACTGCACCCAGTGTGCCGATCACCACTGGGACCCCCTTGACTGGCTTGTGCCAGAGTCTTTGCAGTTCGATCTTTAAATCCTCATATCGTGTCAGCTTTTCCAATTGTTTTTAAGTGCAGTCCAAGGTCTTTAGGCACTGCACCCAGTGTGCTGATCACCACTGGGACCACCTTGACTGGCTTGTGCCAGAGTCTTTGCAGTTCGATCTTTAAATCCTCATATTGTGTCAGCTTTTCCAATTGTTTCTCTGCAATCCTGCTGTCACCTGGGATTGCGTCATCGACAACCCATGTTTTGTTTTGTAACACAATTGTGAGGTTAAGTGTCCAAAACTCTGTCTGTCTGAATTTGAAAGTCCCAGAGTAGTTTGACGTGTAACTTTTTCCGGCTTGTGATCCCACTAGTTCTTTGTCGCAGGCAGATGGTATTTGTGGCACAAGTTCCAATGGATCATCCGAGCAACGGTGTTGTGCCTCTGCTTGTAGTCTGTCCGCGATCTTCTTGCAGCAGCTGAGGATATTATTATTATTATTATTATTATTATTATTATTTGATACACAACAAGATTAGTGCACAGCAAACAAGATCACTTGTGATCCCACCAGTTCTTTGTCGCAGGCAGATGGTATTTGTGGCACAAGTTCCAATGGATCATCTGAACAACGATGTTGTGCCTCTGCTTGTAGTCTGTCCACAATCTTCTTGCAGCAGCTCAGGATATTATTATTATTATTATTATTATCATCATCATCATCATCATCATCATCATCATTATTTGATGCACAACAAGATTAGTATACAGCAAACAAGATCACTATGCTGGTTTTTCTATTGGATATTTGTTGTGCATCTATTATTAGTATTATTATTATTATTTTGGTTTGCATGTGTTCCACTTTTCCTCTGCGAAACATCAGAGAGTAGGCCTCCTTCTCCATCAGGAAATGAAACTCTCCGTGCGGATCGTATATCCGCCCTCGCAGTCTGGCGTTGACCGCTCAGCACTTTGCTCCCCTGGAACAGCTCAGCTTTCCAGCTTTGTGTAATTGGATCAGCGGAGGAAACCAATCTTGGCGTTGTTGTTGTTGTACGTGGCCTCCAAGTTGGTGCTCTTCTCCTTCCGAGGAAGGAACACCAATATAGACAGATCTTCCAAAAGCTTCCCTTGTTTCCTCCCCAGACGTTCCGAACTTGAGGTTTTCCGTGAAATCATTGGACAATCAGCCCTCCGTATCCACGAGTTTGACGTCCACGGATTTGGCCAACTATGGCTTGGAAACATTCCCCAAAAAAGGCAGGAGGTTCTTCCTTATGTATGAGATGCCATTTTACAGCGCCCATCTCAAGCATCTAATGGGTCTCAAGCATCCACAGCTGGCTTCAGAAAAGGCCAAAGCTGCACATCGCAAGTGCTGAACCTGACTCAGCACATAGAAGATGGCTTTGAAAGGCAGCAGATCACAGGAGCTGTCTTCATAGACCTGTCAATAGCCTATGAGACTGTGAACCACCGCCTCCTCCTGAGAAAAATGTATAGTATCACAAAGGACGACCACCTCACCCGCCTCATAGGAAACCTGCTACAAAACAGGAGCTTTTTTGTTGAGTTCCAGGGCCAGAGAAGCAGATGGCGGAAACAGAAGAACGGCCTGCCTCAGGGGAGCGTGCTTGCTCCATCCATGTTCAACATCTACACAAATGACCAGCCACTGTCAGAAGGGACAGAGAGTTTCATCTATGCTGATGATCGTGCCATCACCGCTCAAGCAGGGAGCTTTGAGATGGTAGAACAGAAGCTTTCCAAAGCTCTAGGTGCTCTTACTGCCTATTACAGGGAAAACCAGCTGATTTTTAATCCATCTAAAACACAGACATGTGCTTTTCATCTCAAGAACAGACAAGCATCCCGAGCTCTGAGGATTATTACCTGGGAAGGAATCCCACTGGAGCATTGCAGCGCATCCAAATCCCTGGGAGTCACTCTGGACTGTGCTCTGACCTACAAGAAGCACTGCCTGAACATCAAGCAAAATGTGGATGCTAGAAACAATATCATACGAAAGCTGACTGGCACAACCTGGGGACCACAACCAGATACAGTGAAGACATCCGCCCTTGTGCTGTGCTACTCTGCTGCTGAGTATGCATGCCCAGTGTGGAACACATTTCACCACACTAAAACAGTGGATGTGGCTCTTCATGAGATATGGAGTGTCTGCGCCCTACACCACTGGAGAAATCACACTGTCTAGCCAGTATTGCACCACCTGACATCTGCCGGGAAGTGGTAGCCAATAGTGAAAGGACCAAGGCAGAGACATCTCCAGCTCATCCTCTGTTTGGGTATCAGCCAGCACTTCAACGACTTAAATCAAGAAATAGTTTTCTTAGATCTACAGAGACACTTGCTGGAACACCTCAGCAAGCGAGAGTCCAAAAGTGGCAGGCTCAAACCCATTGATACCAAATGAGAGACTCCCCCCTGGGCACACAGAAGACGGGGCGACTTGGAAGGTGCTGAACAGACTGTGCTCTGGCACCACAAGATGCAGAGCCAACCTTCAGAAATGGGGCTACAAAGTGGAATCCTCGACATGCGAGTGTGGAGAAGAGCAAACCACTGACCACCTGCTGCAATGCAACCTGAGCTCAGCCACATGCACAATGGAGGACATTCTTACGGCAACACTAGAGGCACTCCAAGTGGCCAGATACTGGTCAAAGGACATTTAATCAACTACCAAACTCACAAATGTTGTATTTTATCTGTTTGTTTTGTTAGAAATGTAATATAATCGACTGGTTGATCTGACACGACAAATAAATCCACAGTTTTCAGTATCCACGACATGGAACTAAATCCTAGCCGGGATGCAGCCTGTGTCGTCATTGATCAATACCTTGGTCACTTTGCATCATTTCCACTTGCCCATAATACATTATTGAGATTTTTTTCCCGGTCAATCTACTTCGGTCATTTCTTTGCTCTATTGTACACAACTCTCTCTTCCATTTGGCTGGTTGTTTTCTTCTTCTCCAAGTCGATTCAGCCGTGGAGATATCTCTCCGTGTTGAATAATAATAATAATAATAATAATAATAATAATAATAATATCCTCAGCTGCTGCAAGAAGATTGCGGACAGACTACAAGCAGAGGCGCAACACTTAGAATAGATTCACCTTGCTAAAATCATCAGAACTGCACACAGACTGAAGTCTTTGTAGTTTGTTGAAAAGTAAAAGATGAAAAGTTTAAAAAGCAAATAGTGTTCCAAAGGTCAAAAAAAAATTACACTGTAAAGCAGAATTCCAAATGGCACAGACGAAACAAAGTCCCACGAGAACATGACAAAATCCCAAGACCGTGGACACAGGAAAACGAGCACAAGCGGCTTGGTTGAGCGAGAAGTTGCTCTGAGAACGGTTTGTTTTCAAACACACTGCTTAATACCCTTTGCAATAGCATTTCTTTGGCCTCTGACCACCTTCTTGTTGGCTATTCTCACACTCCTTCGAACTCTGAATTCCAAACGGTCAGGCCGATCTAAGATTCCCGTTTCAGTATCATAGAATTATAGAATCAAAGAGTTGGAAGAGACCTCATGGGCCATCCAGTCCAACCCTCTGCCAAGAAGCAGGAATGTTGCATTCAAATCACCCCTGACAGATGGCCATCCAGCCTCTGTTTAACAGCTTCCAAAGAAGGAGCCTCCACCACACACCAGGGCAGAGAGTTCCACTGCTGAACGGCTCTCACAGTCAGGAAGTTCTTCCTCATGTTCAGATGGAATCTCCTCTCTTGTAGTTTGAAGCCATTGTTCCACGTCCTAGTCTCGAAGGAAGCAGTAAACAAGCTTGTTCCCTCCTCCCTGTGGCTTCCTCTCACATATTTATACATGGCTATCATATCTCCTCTCATCCTTCTCTTCTTCAGGCTAAACATGCCCAGCTCCTTAAGCCGCTCCTCATAGGGCTTGTTCTCCAGACCCTTGATCATTTGAGTCGCCCTCCTCTGAACACATTCCAGCTTGTCAATATCTCTCTTGAATTGTGGTGCCCAGAATTGGACACAATATTCCAGGTGTGGTCTAACCAAAGCGGAATAGAGCATGGGGAGCATGACTTCCCGGGATTCTAGACACTATAGAGGCCAAAATCCCGTTGGCTTTTTTTGTCGCCGCATGACATTGTTGGCTCATGTTTAACTTGTTGTCCATGAGGACTCCAAGATCGTATTCACACGTATTGTGATTGTGAACCTGAATCCCATCATCCTCGTCAGAGTCACTCCGAGACCCATCTGAGTCACAACACTATCCGTCTGTGTCTGTGGTTTCAGCTGAATCGCAACACTCCATTCCTTAGACGCTGTGCTTCATTGAAGAGTATCTAAACTTGCCTTTTGAATCATTTTTATATGAGGCCTTCATCTACCAGGAGCTGTGCTCCCCTTTTCAATCTATTAGTCATCATTTATGGTTCCCATCGTTATTCATTCAGGTTTTGAGAAATCCTATAGCGGAGGGGATATTCTCTAATACGGTGTGTTTACATCTTTTGGCTTCAATTTCCAAGGGATGCGTCAAGGGCTCTTCTCCTTCGTCGCCAATTTCTCTCTCACTCAATGCTTGGTTTGTTTGTGCCGCCACCGACCGAGCTTCATTCTAGCTCTATGAACTCTTCCCACATTATAAACATCAAAATCCATTGCAGTTAAAGTGGAATCATAGTGCTATAATTGTGTCACGTGGACAGATCCCCAGTTTTTACCCAAAGGCAGGTGTCGTACTCCAGAGCAGGAACACCTCTGACCTTAAACATCGCACCAGTTTGGTAAAATCAGCAAGCAGTTTAGTGTAGAATATATGTAGGCAAAGCAGTAAAAGAGTAAAAATCCAAAAGTGGAATCATAGTGCTATAATTGTATCACGAGGACAGATCCCCAGTTTTTGCCCAAAGTCAAGTGTCGTATTCAAAAGCAGGAACACCTCTGACCTTAAACATCGCACCAGCTTGGTAAAATCAGCAAGCAGTTTATGGTAGAATATATGTAGGCAAAGCAGTAAAATACAGTAAAAATCCAAAAGTGCAATCATAGTGCTATAATAGTGTCATGAGGACAGATCTCCAGTTTTTACCCAAAGGCAGGTGTCATACTCCAGAACAGAAACACCTCTGACCTTAAACATCACACCAGTTTGGTAAAATCAGCAAGCAGTTTAGTGTAGAATATATGTGAGCAAAGCAGTAAAAGAGTAAAAATCCAAAAGTGGAATCATAGTGCTATAATAGTGTCACGAGGACAGATCTCCAGTTTTTACCCAAAGGCAGGTGTCGTACTACAGAGCAGGAACACCTCTGACCTTAAACATCACACCAGTTTGGTAAAATCAGCAAGCAGTTTAGTGTAGAATATATGTAGGCAAAGCAGTAAAAGAGTAAAAATCCAAAAGTGGAATCATAGTGCTATGATAGTGTCACGAGGACAGATCTCCAGTTTTTACCCAAAGGCAGGTGTCATACTCCAGAACAGGAACACCTCTGACCTTAAACATCGCACCAGTTTGGTAAAATCAGCAAGCAGTTTAGTGTAAAATATATGTAGGCAAAGCAGTAAAATACAGTAAAAATCCAAAAGTGGAATCATAGTGCTATAATTGTGTCACGTGGACAGATCCCCAGTTTTTACCCAAAGGCAGGAACACCTCTGACCTTAAACATCACACCAGCTTGGTAAAATCAGCAAGCAGTTTAGTGTAGAATATATGTAGGCAAAGCAGTAAAATATAGTAAAACAGTAAAAATCCAAGATAATCCATGATCTTTAAAAGTAAACCAGGTCCATTAGTACATAGAAATCCATGAAGTGAAGCACTTAAAACCATGAAGGAAAACAGCAAGAACTCTCAGGCAAAAACTTAAACTTGGCAACAACTTGATGCATGAAACATAGAGCACTTGAAAGCAAAACCGTCATGAAATAACACCGTTGACTCGACTGAGACACTGTCTCCCATGAATCATTATGAACCCTTTTCAGAAGCCAAAAGTGACAGGAAAGCATATTTTCCTCACTTTCCCACTAGATTTGTTATCTTTCTTTTGTTGTAAACAAGCAGAGTGCCTGAGATTCTGAAAGGTCTGCCTCAGTTTACTAAAACTTTGCTTTCTGCCCAAGGTTTCACTATCCTCCTCTCTTTCTACACCTGGGAAAGCAATCTCAGCCTCATCTTCAGGCTGTTGCTCTGAGAAAAGCAGTGAAAGGTCTTCCCCAGGAATGTGGCCTTGCTTAGGCCTCTTTTCTGAACTTAACTCCGGCCCGGGCAAACCTATATCCCCAGGTTCATCATCAGGAACACCATCCCCATTCCCATTATGCACATCAACATGAACATCATTCCCATCATGAACATCAGACACAATCACAGGCTGAACAAGCTGACATACAACATCAGGTTATGGGCCCAGAGGGATTTGTTAGTTGCGTCTCTGTCTGTTGTCGATCTGGCTCTCTGCCCTTCTCTGTGTCGTGCGTGTTTTGTCCAAGCTAACAACTGTCGCAACAACTGTGTGTCCTGTAGCAAACTAACAAAACGCAATTGTGGCAACAAAACGCTTTTGTGGGCTTTGGAAGGCTATTCTGCCCGCTTCTTCCTTTCCAAATGCATGCAAAGTTGTCAACTGGGCCAGAGTTTTGGTGATTTGCTGAAGTAACCCATAGATCGAGGTTCCCAAAAGTGCCAGATCCCAAAATCTTGATCCACTAGAACAGGGCTAGTAGGTAGGTCGACTTGGTTGCCTTTTGCCTCTTAATCAAAACCCCTAAATTCGGAGACAAGTGCAAAGTAATGTTGGAGGAACCTAGGTGGAAACTGGTTTAGTTTTATGAATTGAGGTGTTGGAGCTCAGCCTGTGATTATGTTTCAGGATCAGGGTGCTTTGGATGTGCGGAGTGATGTCAATGAGTTGCAGGATTAGTTTCAAGATGGCAATGATTTGGCCAGTGATATTGATGCAGAGAATGACCAGGAGATCCCTGTGCAAAGTGTAGTTTCCCGTGAGAATGTCCCTGAGGGGTGTGGGGATGATGGTGTGCTTTCTGAATTGTTACCAGAGAGTTCCCATGATAGGGAACATGAAAACAGCTCGGCACCTGGCCCAGCTGCAGAAATTAATAAGCAAATAGATAATGAGCAAATAGATAGATGAGAGAAAATCAGTCAAAACAGGAGAGCCAAACAGTGGCTTCGGCGTCCTGCCAGGCTCTGAGAGAAAAAGATAAGAAATTCTCAGCTAAAGCGAAACCAATTTCTGAGTGCTAGAGACATAGCTAACGAGGAGATAAAAGTCCCAAGTACAGGATATGTAGTCAGATAATTCTCATTAGAAACTACACTTTGAACAGGGATCTACTAGTCATTCTCTGCATCAATATCACTGACCAAACCATTGCTATCTTCAAACTCATCCTGCAAGCAGTTTATTGTAGAATATATGTAGGCAAAGCAGTAAAATACAGTAAAACAGTAAAAATCCAAAAATTGAATCTTCCTGCTATAATTGTGTCATGTGGACAGATCCCCAGTTTTTACACAAAGGCAGGTGTCGAACTCCAGAGCAGGAACACCTCTGACCTTAAACACTACACCAGCTTGGTAAAATCAGCAAGCAGTTTATTGTAGAACATATATAGGCAAAGCAGTAAAATACAGTAAAACAGTAAAAATCCAAAAGTGGAATCATAATGCTATAATTGTGTCATGTGGACAGATCCCCAGTTTTTACCCAAAGGCAGATATCGTACTCCAGAGCAGGAACACCTCTGACCTTAAACATCGCACCAGCTTGGTAAAATCAGCAAGCAGTTTATTGTAGAATATACGTAGGCAAAGCGCTAAAATATAGTAAAACAGTAAAAAAAAAAACCCAAAACCAAGATAATCCATGAACTTTAAAAGTAAACCAGGTCCATTAGTACATAGAAATCCATGAAGTGAGGCACTTGAAACCAGCTGCAGAAATTAATGAGCAAATAGATAGACGAGAGGAAATCAGTCGAAACAGGAGAGCCGAACAGTGGCTTCGGTGTTCTGCCAGGCTCCGAGAGAAAAAGATAAGAAATTCTCAGCTAAAGCGAAACCAATTTCTGAGTGCTAGAGACATAGCTAACGAGGAGATAAAAGTCCCAAGTACAGGATATGTAGTCAGATGATCCTCATGGGAAACAGGAGAGCCGAACAGTGGCTTCTGCGTTCTGTCAGGCTCCGAGAGAAAAAGATAAGAAATTCTCAGCTAAAGCGAAACCAATTTCTGAGTGCTAGGGACATAGCTAATGGGGAGATAAAAATCCCAAGCACAGGATATGTAGTCAGATGATTCTCATGGGAAACAGGAGCGCTGAACAGTGGCTTCTGCGTTCTGTCAGGCTCCGGGAGAAAAAGATAAGAAATTCTCAGCTAAAGCGAAACCAATTTCTGACTGCTAGAGACATAGCTAACGAGGAGATAAAAGTCCCAAGTACAGGATATGTAGTCAGATGATCCTCATGGGAAACAGGAGAGCCGAACAGTGGCTTCTGCATTCTGTCAGGCTCCGGGAGAAAAAGATAAGAAATTCTCAGCTAAAGCGAAACCAATTTCTGAGTGCTAGAGACATAGCTAATAAGGAGATAAAAGTCCCAAGTACAGGATATGTAGTCAGATGATCCTCATGGGAAACAGGAGAGCCGAACAGTGGCTTCTGCGTTCTGTCAGGCTCCGAGAGAAAATGATAAGAAATTCTCAGCTAAAGCGAAACCAATTTCTGAGCTCTAGAGACATAGAGCTCAGAAATGGGGAGTGATGTCAACTCATTGACGTCACTCCCCACGTCCAAAGCACTCTGATCCTGAAACACAATCACAGGCTGAGCTCCAACAGGAGGTTACTTTTGACAAGAGGAAATCAGTCAAAACAGGAGAGCCGAACAGTGACTTCGGCGTTCTGTCAGGCTCCGAGAGAAAAAGATGAGAAATTCTCAGCTAAAGCGAAACCAATTTCTGAGTGCTAGAGACATAGAGCTCAGAAATGGGGAGTGATGTCAACCCCACATCTAAAGCACTCTGATCCTGAAACACAATCATAGGCTGAGCTCTAACAGGAGGTTACTTTTGTGTGGTTTATAACCCTCAGCAATCTGGTTAAGGTTTTGTGGGAGGTCAATGTAACGAAGCACGGGGTTGCAAATTGCCCTCGACTGATCCCAAGCTACTTTTCACCCACTCCGAACGAGAGTTCACCTGGCCCTTTAGAAGGTTTTATCTAAGAGTTTTGGCCAATGAGAGGGATGCATGCGCGGAAAACCAATCAGGGCCCGAGAAGCTTCCTAGAGCAAAGCCAATCAGAGTCTGTGATTGGTAAAAACGAGACAAAGGCGTGAGAAGCTTCATGGGGCAAAGTCACTCAGGACCTCGGATGAAATCCATCAGGTCCCCAAAAAAGCTGCATAGAGCAAAGCCAAGAGAAGCTTCACCGAGCAAAAACCAGGCAAAGGCTTAAGACGCCGCATGAGCCGGAGATCTTGCATGGGGCAAAGTTAACCGGGGCCTCCAAAGATACAACTGCATGGGACGTTGCAGGGTCCAAATAGCTGCCGACAGCCAAGCCAATCTGCTTGCAAAAGCTTCCCGGAGCAAAGAGAAGTGATAGGTTGGATAGGCAGTCCCATTCGTTCGGATCCGAACCGCGAACTGTATCCGAACCGCGAATGTATCCGAACTGCATGTGGGAGAGGAGGAGATGCCGCAGCCAAGAAGCACACCAGCCATGCATGCGCCGCCTTATGCAACCCGCCTATGCAGCCCCTCTGACGTGTCCCGTCCTGTTGCATGCTGCCTACGAGCAGGAACCCAAAACATGTCCCGTGTTCCTTCCTCCAAGCTGCGATACTTGGTTTTGTTTACTTTATATGCCTCTTGCTACCTTCCTAAATATGTAGGGAAATGAGGCGGAGAAAGCCCCCCCACACTGAATGAGTTTAGCCCCTATGAAAGTGGGGAAATGCAAATCAACGCATCTCTAGGAGTTTCCGAGGTCCTCCAGCGCAACTCCGTACTAGTCAACTTTCCATAGAGTTGCTCTGGAGGACCTCGGGATGCCTAGAGAGGAGGTTGCTATTATCCACAAAGCTATTTCCCGCATCTCTAGGAGTTTCCGAGGTCCTCCAGCACAACTCCGTACTAGTCAACTTTCCATAGAGTTGCACTGGAGGACCTCGGGATGCCTAGAGAGGAGGTTTCGATTATCCACAAAGACGTTTCATGTGTCTAAGTTACAAGTCTCGCTTTTCTTTTTTGCTCTCGATATAAAGAAGAAAACCCAGTTATCACGCAACACTATGCAAAACCCTTCCCAAATCATTTGTTTGTTTTCCTTCCTTCTAAATTTTTGAGATTCTGCACAAATCCTTGCAATGGCAAACCCGTCCCAGGATTTAAGGGAGCTTTTTTTAGTTTATTTTCTATTAAATTGGATTTGTTCATTGCGCTACTTCGGCCTTCCAGGTGTTTTGGACTCCAACTCCCACAATTCCTAACAGCCTCAGGCCTCTTCCTTTTCCTCCTCGGTCGCTTAAGCCTTTGTTTACATTCAGAAGGACAAAACGAGAGATTTCATTTCTGAATCCCCGATGAGCCCCAATTATTCACTGAAATGGCTGAAGGGGAAAAAGAAGAGGTCCCGAGGCTGTTAGGAATTGCGAGAGTTGGAGGCCAAAACTTTGCACAGACGAGACTCTCAGTTAACCAGAACTCAAGCAACCGGCAGTGTGTGTGTGTGTGTGTCAAAACGAGAGATTTCCTTTCTGAATCCCGGATGAGCCCCCATTTTTCACTGAAGTGGCTGAAGGGGAAAAAGAAGAGGTCCCGAGGCTGTTAGGAATTGCGAGAGTTGGAGTCCAAAACTTTGCACAGACGAGACTCTCAGTTAACCAGAACTCAAGCAACCAGCAACATGTGTGTGTGTGTGTGTGTATAATAGGTTGGCAGTCAGAAGGACAAAACGAGAGATTTCCTTTCCGAATCCCGGATGAGCCCCCAGTTTTCACTGAAGTGGCTGAAGGGGAAAAAGAAGAGGTCCCGAGGCTGGTAGGAATTGCGGGAGTTGGAATCCAAAACTTTGCACAGACGAGACTCTCAGTTAACCAGAACTCAAGCAACCGACAACATGTGTGTGTGTGTGTGTGTGTATAATAGGTTGGCAGTCAGAAGGACAAAACGAGAGATTTCCTTTCTGAATCCCGGATGAGCCCCCATTTTTCACTTAAGTGGCTGAAGGGGAAAAAGAAGAGGCCCGAGGCTGTTAGGAATTGCGGGAGTTCAAGTCCAAAACTTTGCACAGACGAGACTCTCAGTTAACCAGGACTCAAGCAACCAGCAACATGTGTATGTGTGTGTGTGTGTGTGTATAACAGGTTGGCAGTCAGAAGGACAAAATGAGAGATTTCCTTTCTGAATCCCGGATGAGCCCCCATTTTTCACTTAAGTGGCTGAAGGGGAAAAAGAAGAGGCCCAAGGCTGTTAGGAGTTGGAGTCCAAAACTTTGCACAAATGAGACTCTCAGTTAACCAGAACTCAAGCAACCGGCAACATGTGTGTGTGTGTGTGTGTGTGTGTGTATAGGTTGGCAGAAGCTGGGACTGACAGCGGGAATCCCGGATGAGGCCCCAGTATTCCCTGGATTAGAACCTGCGACCTTTCAGTCAGCAAGGTCAGCAGCTCAGCGGTTCAACTCATTGCACCATCAGAGACTCCTGGTATATATATGTGTGTGTATGCCTTCACTCACTTCCTGAGACCACTGCCACCCTCATCCAATGACCAATCATTGGTCCCGCTGTCAGCCTCAGCTTCTGCCAACCTAGCAGTTCGAAAACATGCAAATGTGAGTAGATCAATAGGTACCGCTCTAGAGGGAAGGTAACGGCTCTCCAGACCTGGAGGTGTCTACGGACAACGCCGGCTCTTCGGTTTAGAAATTGAGATGAGCACCAACCCCCAGAGTTGGACACAACTGGATTTAATGTTTAAAAATGTGAGTAGATCAATAGGTACTGCTCCGGTGCTCCATGCAGTCATGCCAATGGCCACATGAATTTGGAGGTGTCTACGGACAACGCCGGCTCTTCGGCTTAGAAATGGAGACGAGCACCAACCCCCAGAGTCGGACACGGGGAAAACCTTTACCTTTGCCTAATACGAACTCTCAAGCAACCAGAAACTACATTCATCTGGCATCTCACAATCCCCATAGGTGCCGGTTAACTGAGAGTCTGCTGTATTTTAAATGGATTATACATTTCGGAAGCTTCGCAACTTAACGGACGATTATTTTCCTAATTGTTAGAGGATTGCAGTCGGTTTGCTTGCAGTCTCTCCTGTGGGGATAATGGGAGTTGTAGTGCAACCTCCCCTTTCCTGCCCCCAAAGCTCTGTTTTGGAAATGCACTGGTTCCTTGCGCCGTCCCCGCCTCCCTTTCCGAACTCTGCACTGATTTTTATGTGAAATCTTTTTTAAACGAAGCTCCGTCGGTTCTTTGTACGGCCGTGTCGCTCCAGCCTGCTGCAGCTCTTGTTTACCTTTGTTTGATATTTAAGGCTGTGATTGAAATAATAATAATAATAATAACAATAATAATAATGTGAATAAAATGACTGAATGTTTCTAAATCCAGTGTCTTTCTTTCCCCGAAACCCTTGCGACAGTCGGATTTGTGCATTGTATATTCCTATATTATGGAGGGTTGGACTAGATGGCCTTGGGAGTCCATCTAGTCCAGTTCTATGATTCTACTAAATTGACCTTAAGTTTGGGAGTTGTAGTTCACTGTGTACCCAAACAATAATACATAGTTCTGGACCAAACTTGGCACGAAAACTGGTGGAGTTTGGGGAAAACAGACCTTGACATTTGGGAGTTGTAGTTGCTGGGATTTATAGTTCACCTACAATCAAAGAGCATTCTGAACTCCACCAATAATGGAATTGAGCCAAACTTGGCACACAGAACTCCTATGAGCAACAGAAAACACTAGAAGGATTTGGTGGGTACTAATCTTGAGTCTGGGAGTTGTAGTTGCTGGGATTTATAGTTCCACCAATGATGGAATTGAATCAAACTTGGCACACAGGACTCCTATGAGCAAAAGAAAACACTAGCAGGCTTTGGTGGGTATTAACCTTGAGTTTGGGAGTTGTAGTTGCTGGGATTTATAGTTCACCTACAATCAAAGAGCATTCTGAACTCCACCAACGATGGAATTGAACCACACTTGACACACAGGACTCCTATGAGCAAAAGAAAACACTACCAGGCTTTGGTGGGTATTAACCTTGAGTTTGGGAGTTGTGGTTGCTGGGATTTGTAGTTCACCTACAAGCAAAGAGCATTCTGAAATCCACCAACAATGGAATTGAACCACATTTGACACACAGGACTCCTATGAGCAACAGAAAACACTGGAAGGGTTTGGCGGAGTTTGAGGAAAATAGACCTTGACATTTGGGAGTTGTAGTTGCTGGGATTTATAGTTCACCTACAATCAAAGAGCATTCAGAACTCCACCAACCATGGAATTGAATCAAACCTGGCACCCAGAACTCCTATGAGCAACAGAAAATACAGGAGGGTTTGGTGGAGTTTGGGGAAAATAGACCTTGACATTTTGGAATTGTAGTTGCTGGGATTTATAGTTCACCTACAAGCAAAAAGCATTCTGAACTCCACCAACGATGGAATTGAGCCAAACTTGGCACACAGTTCTCCCATGAGCAACAGAAAATACTGGAAATGTTTGGTGGGCATTGACCTTGAGTTTGGGAGTTGTAGTTCACCTACATCCAGAGAGCACTGTGGACTCAAACAATAATACGTAGATCTGGACCAAACTTGCCACGAATGCTTAGTATGCCCAAATGCGAACACTGGTGGAGTTTGGAGGAAACAGGCCTTGACAATTGGGAGTTGTAGTTGCTGGGATTTAGAGTTCAGCTACAATCAAAGAGCATTCTGAACTCCACCAATGATAGAATTGAACCAAATGTGGACACAGAACTCCCATGGCAAAAACAGAAATACTGGAAGTGTTTGGTGGGTACTCATCTTGAGTTTGGGAGTTGTAGTTTACCCACATCCAGAGAGCACTGTGGACTCAAAACAGTGATAGTTCTGGATCAAACTTGGCATGAATACTCAATATGCCCAAATGTGAACACTGGTGGAGTTTGGAGAAAATAGAACTTGACAT
Organism: Anolis sagrei; assembly: GCF_037176765.1. Taxonomy (NCBI): domain Eukaryota; kingdom Metazoa; phylum Chordata; class Lepidosauria; order Squamata; family Anolidae; genus Anolis; species Anolis sagrei. The sequence continues at coordinate 5,743,915 of NC_090032.1, forward strand.
TAAGGAGTTGTAGTTGCTGGGATTTATAGTTCACCTACAATCAAAGAGCATTCTGAACCCCACCAATGATAGAATTGAACCAAATGTGGCACACAGAACTCCCATGACAAAAACGGAATACTCAATATGCCCAAATGTGAACACTGATGGAGTTTGGGGAAAACAGACCTTGACATTTGGGAATTGTAGTTGCTGGGATTTATAGTTCACCTACATCCAGAGAGCACAGTGGGCTCAAACAATGATGGTTCTGGACCAAACTTGGCACGAATACTCAATATGCCCAAATGTGAACACTGGTGGAGCTTGGGGGAAATAGACCCTCATGTTTGGGAGTTGTAATTGCTGGGCATTGACCTTGAGTCTGGAGTTGTAGTTCACCTACCTCCAGAGAGCACAGTAGGCTCAAACAATGATGGATCTGGACCAAACTTGGCATAGATACTCAATATGCCCAAATGCGAACACTGGAGGAGCTAGGGGAAAACAGATCTTGACATTTGGGAATTGTAGTTGCTGGGATTTATAGTTCACCTACAATCAAAGAGCATTCGGAACTCCACCAATGACAGAATTGGGTCAAACTTGACACCCAGAACTCCTATGAGCAACAGAAAACACTGGATGAGTTTGGTGCAGTTTGGGGAAAGTAGATCTTGACATTTGGGAGTTGTAGTTGCTGGGATTTATAGTTCACCTACAATCAAAGAGCATTCTGAACTCCACCAGTGACAGAATTGGGTCAAACGTGGCACCCAGAACTCCTATGAGCAACAGAAAACACTGGATGAATTCGGTGGAGTTTGGGGAAAATAGACCTTGACATTTGGGAGTTGTAATTACTGGGATTTATAGTTCACCTACAATCAAGGAGCATTCGGAACTCCACCAATGACAGAATTGGGTCAAACTTGGCACCCAGAACTCCTATGAGCAACAGAAAACACTAGATGAGTTCGGTGGAGTTTGGGGAAAATAGACCTTGACATTTGGGAGTTGTAGTTACTGGGATTTATAGCTCACCTACAATCAAAGAGCATTCGGATCCCCACCAACGACAGAATTGGGTCAAACTTCCAAACTTGGTGGGCATTGACTTTGAGTTTTGGAGTGTGGTGGAGGGTCCTTCTTTGAAGGAGTCTGGATGGCCATCTGTCGGGGTTGCTTTGAATGCGCTTTTCTTGCTTCTTGGCAGAAAGGGGTTGGACTGGATGGCCCACCAGGTCTAGGATTCTGTATTTACAAACACAAAGTTAGTAAATATATGCTTACAGGGGAGGATTTTGATTTGTGGGCAGTGCACAACTCTTGTGAACGTGCCCTGCGCACTGTTTCCTTTCCTAGGCCCAAACAGCCGTGCGATGCTTGTGCATCTGATTGTGGACGGTTCCTCCTTTACTCCCATCTTTGTCTCTGCTTCCAACGTCTCCCCCTTTCCGTGTCTGGCGAGGCAGCCAATCACTTCCCTCCTTACGCTTCACACCATAAAAGGAAACGAAGCAGCGAGGAAATCCTGGTGCACCACATGTGTCGAAGGCGTGCGCACAAGCGCACACACATTGCTTTGCATGGCGTAGGGTCACCTGATCTCATTAGAAGCAAGAGGCCCAATGAGGCAGCTGTCATTCCCCATCAGACCTGCTCTGTCTGGATCAATACCTCCAAAAATACACACATATATATACACACACACACACATATATGCACATATATACACACACAAGACACATATACACAGACTGGGCCACAGCAACACATGGCAGGGGACGGCTAGTATCTGTATAAATCTATATAAATAAATACTGTAATATTCGTTTGTGGGATGAACATAACTCAAAAACCACTGGACGCACTGACACCAAATTTGGACACAAGACACCTAACAACCCAATGTACGTCCTTCACTCAAAAAAATTGATTTTGTCATTTGGGAGTTGTAGTTCCTGGGATTTATAGTTCACCTACAATCAAAGAGCATTCTGAACTCCGCCAATGGTGGAATTGAACCAAACTTGGCACACAGGACTTCCATGACTAAAACACTAGAAGGGTTTGAAAGGCGTTGACCTTGAGTTTGGGAGTTGTAGTTCACCTACATCCAGAGAGCACAGTGATGGATCTGGACCAAACTTGGCATGAATACTCAATATGCCCAAATATGAACACTGGTGGAGCTTGGGAAAAATGAACCCTCATGTTTGGGAATTGTAATTGCTGGGCATTGTCCTTGAGTTTGGGAGTTGTAGTTCACCTACATCCAGAGAGCACAGTGGGCTCAAACAATGATGGATCTGGACCAAACTTGGCACAAATATTCCATATGCCCAAATATGAACACAGATGGAGTTTGGGGGAAACAGACCTTGACATTTGGGAGTTGTAGTTACTAGGATTTATAGTTCACCTACAATCAAAGAGCATTCTGAACCCCAGCAATGATAGAATTGAAGCAAACTTGGCACACAGAACTCCCATGACAAAAACGGAAATACTGGAAGAGTTTGGTGGGCACTCATCTTGAGTTTGGGAGTTGTAGTTCACCCACATCCAGAGAGCACTGAAGACTCAAACAGTGATAGTTCTAGACAAAACTTGGCATGAATACTCAGTATGCCCAAATGTGAACACTGGTGGAGTTTGGAGAAAATAGAACTTGACATTAAGGAGTTGTAGTTGCTGGGATTGATAGTTCACCTACAATCAAAGAACATTCCGAACTCTATCAATGATGGAATTGAACCAAACTTGGCACACAGAACTCCCATGACAAAAACGGAAATACTGGAAGATCAATGGATTCAAATGACAGGGTGAGCCGCCACTTCACCATTCACTTGTGACACAGGTCTTTTTGATGGAGTACTTCCTCATTCTTCCACATGCCACTGGAAGGTTTTATGGCATCATAAATTAGTTAAATTAGCCTCCCCTAATAAAGTGGTTCCTAAATTTCCTACTTGGCAGATGCAACTGTCTTTCGGGCCCCATAGGTCGACAGCAAGCTAGACTATTAACGGTTGGGAGCTTACTCCGACCCGGGCTGGCATCAAATTCATGACCTCTCGGTCACTAGCCCGGTCCAACCACAATAATTGAGATGCTCGAACTCATGACCTCTCGGTCAGTAGCGATTTAATGCAGCTGGATACTAACTAGCTGTGCCACAGCCTGGTCCAACCACAATAATCGAGATGCTCGAACTCATAACCTCTCGTTTAATGCAGCTGGCTACTAACTAGCTGCACTACAGCTTGGTCCAACCACAATAATCGAGAAGCTTGAACTCATGACCTCTCGTTTCATGCAGCTGACTACTAACTAGCTGTGCCACAGCCCGGTCCAACCACAATAATCGAGATGCTTGAACTCATGACCTCTCGTTTAATGTCGCTGGCTACTAACTAGCTGTGCCACAGCCCGGTCCAACCACAATAATCGAGATGCTCGAACTCGTGACCTCTCGTTTAATGCAGCTGGATACTAACTAGCTGTGCCACAGCCCGGTCCAACCACAATAATCGAGATGCTCGAACTCATAACCTCTCGTTTAATGCAGCTGGCTACTAACTAGCTGCACTACAGCTTGGTCCAACCACAATAATCGAGAAGCTTGAACTCATGACCTCTCGTTTCATGCAGCTGACTACTAACTAGCTGTGCCACAGCCCGGTCCAACCACAATAATCGAGATGCTTGAACTCATGACCTCTCGTTTAATGTCGCTGGCTACTAACTAGCTGTGCCACAGCCCGGTCCAACCACAATAATCGAGATGCTCGAACTCGTGACCTCTCGTTTCATGCAGCTGACTACTAACTAGCTGTGCCACAGCCCGGTCCAACCACAATAATCGAAATGCTCGAACTCGTGACCTCTCGTTTAATACAGCTGGGTATTAACTAGCTGCACCACAGCCTGATCCAACCATAATAATCGAGATGCTCGAACTCATGACCTCTCGGTCAGTAGGGATTTAATGCAGCTGGTTACTAACTAGCTGCGCCACAGCCTGGTCCAACCACAATAATCGAGATGCTCAAACTCATGACCTCTTGGTCAGTAGGGATTTAATGCAGCTGGTTACTAACTAGCTGTGCCACAGCCCGGTCCAACCACAATAATCGAGATGCTCGAACTCATAACCTCTCGTTTAATACAGCTGGCTACTAACTAGCTGTGCCACAGCCCAGTTCAACCACAATAATCGAGATGCTCGAAGTCATGACCTCTCGTTAAATGCAGCTGGCTACTAACTAGCTGCGCCACAGCCCGGTCCAACCACAATAATCCAGATGCTTGAATTCGTGACCTCAATGCAGTTGGCTACTAACTAGCTGCGCCACAGCCCGGTCCAACCACAATAATCGAGATGTTCAAACTCATGACCTCTCATTTAATACAGCTGGCTACTAACTAGCTGTGCCACAGCCCGGTCCAACCACAATAATCAAGATGCTCGAACTCATAACCTCTCGTTTAATACAGCTGGCTACTAACTTGCTGTGCCACAGCCGAATCCAACCACAATAATTGAGATGCTCGAACTCATAACCTCTCGTTTAATACAGCTGGCTACTAACTTGCTGTGCCACAGCCGAATCCAACCACAATAATTGAGATGCTCGAACTCATAACCTCTCGTTTAATACAGCTGGCTACTAACTTGCTGTGCCACAGCCGAATCCAACCACAATAATTGAGATGCTCGAACTCATAACCTCTCGTTTAATACAGCTAGCTACTAATTAACTGCACCATAGCCCGGTCCAACCACAATAATTGAGATGCTCAAACTCATGACCTCTCGTTTAATACAGCTGGTTACTAACTAGCTGTGCCACAGCCCGGTCCAACCACAATAAGTGAGAATCTCCTTGGTTGAAGCATTTTCTCCACTTCAGGAAGCTCTGGATGCATGTGTTCGTGTGAGTCAGGATCAGCTCGAGATGATCAGCATCCCACCTGCTCCACTCCTACTCGGTGGCATAAATAATAGAGCGAGTGATATAAAATACGTCCCCCGGAAAGCCTAGCACGGTGCCCGGAGCCGCCCTGGTTTTCCAGTTCTGCCTTCTCGCTCTTCTCTTCTCCTCGCCTCTCCTCCCACTTCCCCGGCCCCCACGATTTCCAGCTTTGATTTCAGCCAAGGGAGCTCAGTCGGCCTCGCCATTTAGATAATTAGAGAGCGCCAGATGGCTCGGAGAAGGCCCCGCACCCCAGCCTTCCTTCTCCAGCCGGAGGACTGCACCTCTCTGCGCTTCCCTGGCCAAACACCTGTCTAGCAACAGCTTCTGAAAGGCCCACCATCATAGTACTTACTTAGGCGATCCCTCATAGTCCAAGGATGATGGTCATTGGCGGTGGATACGTAGGTGGCTGTGGAACCCTCAAGGTCCAGGACTTCCCAGTTCTCGGTGTCTATGCCACAGTTTTTAAGGTTGGTGCAGCACTACTGGTCACAGCTGACCTCCAGCTAGAGTGCTCAAGGGCTTCCCAGTTCTTGGTGTCTACGCAACAGTTTTTAAGGTTGGTGCAGCACTGATGGTCACAGCTGATCTCCAGCTAGAGCGCTCAAGGGCCAGGACTTCCCAGTTCTCGGTGTCTATGCCACAGTTTTTAAGATTGCAACACTGCTGGTCACAGCTGATCTCCAGCTAGAGTGCTCAAGGGCCAGGACTTCCCAGTTCTCGGTGTCTATGCCACAGTTTTTAAGATTGGTGCAGCACTGCTGGTCACAGCTGACCTCCAGCTAGAGCGCTCAAGGGCTTCCCAGTTCTCGGTGTCTACGCCACAGTTTTTAAGGTTGGTGCAGCACTGCTGGTCACAGCTGATCTCCAGCTAGAGCACTCAAGGGCCAGGACTTCCCAGTTCTCGGTATCTACACCACAGTTTTTAAGGTTGGTGCAGTACTGCTGATCACAGCCGACTTCCAGCTAGAGCGCTCAAGGACTTCCCAGTTCTCTGTGTCTACGCCACAGTTTTTAAGGTTGGTGCAACACTGCTGGTCACAGCTGACCTCCAGCTAGAGTGCTCAAGGGCTTCCCAGTTCTTGGTGTCTACACAACAGTTTTTAAGGTTGGTGCAGCACTGATGGTCACAGCTGATCTCCAGCTAGAGCGCTCAAGGGCCAGGACTTCCCAGTTCTCGGTGTCTATGCCACAGTTTTTAAGATTGCAACACTGCTGGTCACAGCTGATCTCCAGCTAGAGTGCTCAAGGGCCAGGACTTCCCAGTTCTCGGTGTCTATGCCACAGTTTTTAAGATTGGTGCAGCACTGCTGGTCACAGCTGATCTCCAGCTAGAGCGCTCAAGGTCTTCCCAGTTCTCGGTGTCTATGCCACAGTTTTTAAGGTTGGTGCAGCACTGCTGGTCACAGCTGACCTCCAGCTAGAGCGCTCAAGGTCTTCCCAGTTCTCGGTGTCTATGCCACAGTTTTTAAGGTTGGTGCAGCACTGCTGGTCATGGCTGACCTCCAGCTAGAGCGCTCAAGGACTTCCCAGTTCTCTGTGTCTATGCTACAGTTTTTAAGGTTGGTGCAGCACTGCTGGTCACAGCTGACCTCCAGCTAGAGTGCTCAAGGGCTTCTCAGTTCTTGGTGTCTATGCCACAGTTTTTAAGGTTGGTACAGCACTGCTAGTCACAGCTGACCTCCAGCTACAGCGTTCAAGGGCTTCCCAGTTCTCAGTGTCTATGCAGACAGAGTTCTTTCTTCCACCCTGGACATTATTCCACACCCCAAGCAGGAAGCACCCAGACTTTGAAGCTGCAGAGCCATTCAGTGCTAATCAAGCTGGCCATTTGCAACATTCACACTTGCCTCCAACAGACAAGGGTTCTTTCTCCCACCTTGGACATTATTCCACTCCCCCAGGCAGGAAGCACCCAGACTTTGAAGCTGCAGGGTCATTCGGTACTAATCAAGCTGGCCAATTGCAAAATTCGCACTTGCCTCCAACAGACAAGAGTTCTTTCTCCCACCCTGGGCATCATTCCACAGATATATAAACCCCACTTGCCTAGTGAGTGTTGCAATTGACCACCTTGATTAGCATTGAATGGCCTTGCAGATTCAAAGCCTGGCTGGTTTCTGCCTGGCTGAGAATCCTTTGTTGTGGTGCCTATGTAGACGTGTCCACAGCCGCATGGTATACAATAGACTCCTACAGAGTGTTGCAATTAACCGCCTTGATTAGCCCTGAATGGCCTTGCAGCTTCAAAGCCCGGCTGGGAATCCTTGGTTGGGAGATGTTCGCTTTTAGGATTCCTCCAGGCAGCAACCAGCCAGGCTTTGAAGCTGCAAGGCCATTCAGTGCTAAACAAGGTGGTCAATTGCATTATCTGTGTGTTGGAAGACGCAACTGTGAACCATTGCGGTCAGTGCATAAAGACAGCACCATGGGCCATATAGTCATCAGGTCTTAGCCTGGAAAACTCATGGACTGGGATCCGATTTGAGTTATATTTTGATCCGAACGCATGCCGGAGAGATCACCAAGTTCAGCACAAGATTAGCCAGGACCTAAAACGGTCCCTGTCCACTTTGATCCCGTTATCTGGCCTCTTCTTTGAACCCTCGGAAAGAAGGCTTGGCTCAGCTGCTGCTTCTTTGGCTTCCCATCTGCGGCGGCTGCTTTGTGGTTGGCTTCCCACCGACGCCATGAGCTCCGCTTCCTCTTTTTGTGATGGAGAAGCCATCGAAAAAATGTGGGGCACACACAGCGAGCCACAAAAGGCAGCCACGAAAGCCTTTTGCAAAGGTTCATGAAAACTCACAACCTCTGGGGATGCCTGCCATAGATGTGGGCGAAACGTCAGGAGAGAATGCTTCTGGAACATGGCCAGACTGCCTGGAAAATTCACAACACCCCAATAATAATAATAATAATGGGTTGCTGTGAATTTTCAAACCCGGAAACCTCCCAACCTCTGAGATTAAACTGCCGAGCTGGTGAACTTGCTGACCAAAAGGTTGGCGGTTCGAATCCGTGGATGGGGTGAGCTCCAGTTGTTAGCCCCAGCTTCTGCCAACTTAGCAGTTCAAAAACATGCAAATGTGAGTAGATCAATAGGTACCACTTCGGGGGGAAGGCAACAGTGCTCCATGTAGTTGTGTTCGATTCCAGGGAGCGGGGGTGAGCTCCTGCTGTTAGCCCCGGCTTTGGCCAATCTAGCAGTTCGAAAACATGCAAATGTGAGTAGATCAATAGGTACCGCTTCGGCGATGAGGAATTAATTAACTAATTAATAGTAAAATTAAAATTTATGGTTATCTAGTAAGCTAGATGGTGGCCGTGGTGGCGCAGCGGGTAAAAATGCTAAGATGCAGAACTTGCTGATCCAAAGGTCAGCGGTTCGAATCCATGGATGGGGTGAGCTCCGGTTGTTAGCCCCAGCTTTGGCCAACCTAGCAATTTGAAAACATGCAAATGTGAGTAGATCAATAGGTACCACTTCAGCGGGAAGGTAACAGTGCTCCATGCAGTCGTGTTCGATTCTGGGGAGCGGGGGGAGCTCCCGCTGTTAGCCCCAGCTATGGCCAACCTAGTAATTTGAAAACTTGCAAATGTGAGTAGATCAATAGGTACCTCTTTGACGGGAAGGTAACAGTCCTCCACCCAGTCGTGTTTGATTCCGGGTAGCGGGGTGAGCTCCTGCTGTTAGCTCCAGCTTCAACCAACCTAGTAATTCGAAAACATGCAAATGTGAGTAGATCAATAGGTACCATTTCAGCAGGAAGGTAACAGTGCTCCATGCAGTCGTGTTTTCTTCCGGGGAGTGGGGTGAGCTCCCGCTGTTAGCCCCAGCTTCAGCCAACTTAGCAGTTTGAAAACATGCAAATGTGAGTAGATCTATAGGTACCACTTCGGCGGGAAGGTAACAGTGCTCCATCCAGTCGTGTTCGATTCCAGGGAGCAGGGTGAGCTCCCGCTGTTAGCCCCAGCTTCGGCCAACCTAGTAATTTGAAAACATGCAAATGTGAGTACACAGAATGCAAAATGCATCCATTTCTGTTTGCGGAGCAAGAAAGGGAAGGAGGGTCCACGAAAGAGGAAGGCAGTCCTGGGAAAGCTCAATATGCGCACCACACCATCGACATTTTTGCAAGTCTAGATAAAACTGAAATTCTAAATGGTGAAATGAAAAGAGGATGCAGTTTTGTTTCGATGTATCAGAGATGCTGGAAAAAACAAGAAACGAGGATGGGAACGGTGCGGGGAGCGGAGGGAATCCCCTTTGCTGTCAACTGGGTCAATGGGTTAGTGGATAAAGCAGCTTTGGGAGGATAACGCATGTTATTATTTCATGCGCAGATGATGAAAACGGCAATTTGAGCTCCAATCTGGAATTGCCCGTATCAAGCCAAAAGGGCAGGCGGATGGAGAGAGACCCTGTGGACTCACCAAAGAGGGCTCGCTACAATGGTGAGCAAAGAGAAGCCCAATTTAAAATGATTTTTCCCCTAGGTTCCCAATAAGAATCTCACCAAGGTTGAAGGAAGCGCCACCAAGATGATTTTATTGCGATTCAGCTGAAAAGGATGCAGAGCAGCAATATTTCGCCAAGCTAAGCATGCATGAGTACAAAAAAAAGCCATTTTTATAGAAAAACAGAGTTGTCCAGTTTGAATCTCCCGCTCCCCGCCCTCTGCCCGGCTTGAAGGTGATTGGCTGGCTGGCACTTCAACAGCTGGGAGGAGGCTCGGCTGCCTCTCGAGCGCCTGGGCCAATCACAAGGCTTCTGCTGCACGCCTGGGCCAATCACAGGGCTTCTGCTGCCTTGGCACTTCAGCGAATCAGGAGAGAGGGAGGCGGGACATGGGAATGCAATGCATTCTTGAGTGGATTATGGAAATTCAGGAAATGTCCAAAGGGCTGGCGAGTCCTAAAGGCCTACAAGCTAGCCTTCTATTGTTCTTTGAGTGGTTCTAATAAACATTGATGTTGGCGATACCGCCATAATCCGGATTTTCTTCCATGCCAAGACAGGGGAACAATGGGGGGAAAGTTTGAGTGGATGCTTTGGTAGAGAGATTGAATGGTTGACAGATCAGGGTGAGGTACAACTTTCCGTAATACATGGCCCTCATCCTGTCTCCTCTCAGTCTTCTCTTCTGCAAGCTAAACATATCCAGGTAATACATGGCCCTCATCCTGTCTCCTCTCAGTTTTCTCTTCTGCAAGCTGAACATGCCCAGCTCTTTAAGCTGCTCCTCATAAGGCTTGTTCTCCAGACCCTTGATCATTTTAGTCGCCCCCCTCTGGACACATTCCAGCTTGTCAATATCTCTCTTCAATGGTGGTGCCCAGAACTGGACACAGTATTCCAGGTGTGGTCTAACCAAGGCAGAATAGAGGATGGGGAGCATGACTTCCCGGGAATCTAAACACTATAGAGGCCCAAATCCCGTTGGCTTTTTTTTAGCTGTGATATCGAGCTCTTTTGGGGGGGTTCTCCCAGCGAGGGGAGACCCAAAGGACCTCGAATGGGGTCCTGACCTTGGCGAGCGGCCAGCGGATGCCAATTCAAAAAACGCAAAAAACGTTGAAAATCAATCTCGCCAGAGGCTGAAGAGGCAATCTGCGACCGAGGCGTTTATTTAGCGATTCAGCTGAAAAGGATGCATTACAGGGATATTTCCTCTATAAGCATACAGTACAGTGATTTTCAGGCATATTTATACAGACAGAACAAAGAAATCCTGGTTTGAATCTCCCGCCCGCCTCCTGTCAATTCCCTCTATCCTGATTGGCCGGCTCCGGAACAGCTGGGAGGAGGCTTGGCCGCTGGTCCCACCCTCCCTCCAATCGCCGGCCGCTGTCACCTCTAGAGGGCCAATCAGAGCCCTCGGAGCGCCTCCAGAGATTGTCCAATCAGCGGCCAGGAGGCGGGCTCTAGTTTGACAGCGCAGAGGGGCGGAATGCCTGGGAGGCGTTTGCCAGCTGATGGAACACCTTTTGTCTCTTCACGGCAGGGAGGCGGATGGGGAGAACAAGGGATTTCCTGGGTCCTGATAAAAGATGTGTATAGGCAAAAAAGGGTGGCTATGGGTGGTGTCCGGATCTCAACCCTGCAGGCGAAGAGGTCCTTTGTCACAGGGGAGCATGCACAAACACCATGGTTGATTTAATCAATCTGTTTTTCCGGGCTTTTGGCTGACAAAATCTCTGGCTTTTGTTTGTCTGACTCTGAGAACAAAGCCATAGATTTGCCAGTATTTGTCCATGCATTGTCAATATGGATGGAGTTTTCTTCCAAGGAAATTGGATTTCCTTAACTGTAATCCCCTGGTCACATATTCTTTTATAGGGTAAAGTTCAAGAGGGGAAAGGCAAGGGAAGGGGTGAGGGTACATCTCATTTCATTTCATCTCATTACATATCATATACTTCATATATATTCTTCACAGTCTTCCATAACTCATAGATTTCATAGGAAAGATCCCCATCCCAGCAAAGTTTATTAGAAAACCCACAGCAATTAATAAAGGCAATCAGCAGAGTTCCTGAGGTATGATCCTTTGCAACAAGGGCATGCACCCACAGGCGGGGGCCATGCTTCCCAAGCGGCTTGGCTTTTGAGTCCGTGGAGGAAGTTCATGATGATAGGGCATCAAGTCAATCAGTGAGGGCAGAAAGGTCCGCAAGGAATCCGCAAATGGTGGAGAGTGGGGCAATGTCCTTTGGAGAACTACATTTCCCTGATCAGGGGCCAGGGTCCAGTGCACAAGCCAGAGAATTCACAGAGGGGAAACAGGAACCCAGTTATGTGTGCTGGGTCAGGAAGCAGCAGAATCCATGGTCCGGCCCTTGGCGAACTACAAATACTTGGGGGGGGGGGGGTAGATGCTCTGCATCAGCTGCAGCATCACATTTTTGGCTCATGTTTAACATGAATTTCAAAATGGTGCAGAAATATAGAATAAATCCATAACCCTTTTTTTGTGTGTCAAGGCCAGAAGGACGGAGATTTACTTCCTTGGCAAGGGATGGCGTGGAGGCATCGAGATAACGGAACGTAGTTACAAAACGAACAGTGTGTTCTCTCTGTTGTTACATGTGCAACATAAAAATCCTTAAGATATGCTTAACATTCCTTATTTTGTGTTTTTCGATTCGCTCCCCCTCTTCTCTGTTTCTCGTTGGAAAGGTTTGCTGTTGGTAATCCCTGCTTTGGAACACAAGCGAGGCACTGTGTCCAGAGACTGAAAGCTGGCCCTTCACCCAACAGACCGAAAAACTGGCTGCCACCGTGCATTGACCTCGTAAAACCAGTCCTCGAAAAGCGACTCCCTCTCGTCTCAAACAAAGGGGTCCTTCCAGGCATGAGAGGCTCAGAAAGCAACCTCCAAAGTCCTTGGGGATCCTTAAGGCCTTGCTTGGCAGTCCAACACGCCTCTGCCAAAGCATCCATCTATCCACGAGAGTGTACATACTAAAGGAAAACCCTTTACAACTGTAAACTTTACAAGGGTTGAATGAAAAGTAATGCCTCCACCTTCGTTACTTGGGTTTGGATAGGACTATTTTATTATTTACTAGCTGTGCCCTGCCACACGTTGCTGTGGCCTATAGTAAAACTTATCAAAGTTGAGGTAGATATCTGGACTATTATGAAAGAGAGGTCCCTACCTATTCCTTCCCCCTTTTCCTCCCCCTTACTCTCCTTTCTTCCTTCTCTCCCTCTTTCTTTCTTTCCTTCTTTCACTACTTGGTTTCATCCTTCTCTCTTTCCTTCATTCCCTCCCCCTTTCTTCCTTTGCCTTTCTTCCCTCCCTGTTTGCTTCCTTCTTTCACTGTTTATTTCCTTTTATTTCACCACCATCATAACAATAACAATAATGCAATGCATTGCCTCCGGGACCTGACACCTCTCCCATTCCCCCTAAAAGGGTCTCAGAGGAACAATAGCATCATAATAATCATAGAAATCACAACCTTTACCCGCCACGTGTTGCTGTGGCCAACCTTCCCTCTTTCTCTCCTTCTTTCCCTCCTTCCTTCCTTGCCTCCCATCTTTCCTTCTCCTCTTCCTTCTCTATCTCTTTCCTTCCTTCCCCCTTTTTCTTTCTCTTCTGGTCTCTTTTCTTCCTTCTCTCTTTCCTTCTTTCCTTCCCTTCCTCTTTCTCTACATCTTCCCCCTTCCTTCACTCCCTCTTTCCTTCCTTCATTCCCTTTTTTCTTTCCTTCTCTCCTTCTTTCCTTCCCCCTTTTTCTTTCTCTTCTGGTCTCTTTTCTTCCTTCTCTCTTTCCTTCTTTCCTTCCCTCCCTCTTTCTCTACATCTTCCCCCTTCCTTCACTCCCTCTTTCCTTCCTTCATTCCCTTTTTTCTTTCCTTCTTGGAGTGGGCATGGCTTCCACAGAGGGAACTGTGTGCGCGCGCCAGGAAACTTGCGGCTGGGCACCAATGTGCATGCTCAGTTGTTTTGCCTTTTTGTGAGTGTGTTGTTGTGTTGTTTTTCATTTTGAGTAGATATGTTTGTACCTTGTGGGTTGTGTTATGGGCATGGGAATTTTGATTAAGTTTCGTTGGTTTTTTTGTGAGTGTGTTGTTGTGTTGTTTTTCATTTTGAGTAGATATGTTTGTACCTTGTGGGTTGTGTTATGGGCATGGCAATTTTGGTTAAGTTTCGTTGTTCTTTTTTAGTTTTGTTGTTTTGCCGTTTTGTGAGTGTGTTGTTGTGTTGTTTTTCATTTTGAGTAGATATATTTGTACCTTGTGGGTTGTGTTATGGGCATGGCAATTTTGGTTAAGTTTCGTTGGGTTTTTTTTAGTTTTGTTGTTTTGCCGTTTTGTGAGTGTGTTGTTGTGTTGTTTTTCATTTTGAGTAGATATGTTTGTACCTTGTGGGTTGTGTTATGGGCACGGGGATTTTGGTTAAGTTTCATTGGGTTTTTTGAGTTTTGTTGTTTTGCCATTTTGTGAGTGTGTTGTTGTGTTGTTTTTCATTTTGAGTAGATATGTTTGTACCTTGTGGGTTGTGTTATGGGCATGGCAATTTTGGTACAGTTTCATTGGGGGGTTGTGGAGTTTTGCTGTCCGGTTGAACCAACCTAACAGATTTATATATATAGATTATTATTACTTTATTTACGAGACTTATATCCCGCCCTTCTCACCCAAAGACGACTCAGAGCGGCTTACAAGATATATATATATCTATATAAATAAAAATGTAATGTTCGTTTGTGGGATTAACAGAACTCAAAAACCACTGGGGGGAAGTGACACCAAATTTGGACACAATTTATTTATTTTAATTGATTTAAAAGTTTTGTATACCGACCTTCTCACCTCTTTTGAGGGACTCAGACCGGTTTCCAACCATAAAATCACATACAGTCAGTAAAACAACATAATTCATACTACAATAACACATTAAAATAGCAAATATATTCAATAACTACAATGGTCAGTCGTCATACTAAAATCGATTGCACATCATCTTCCATCCATAGCTCAGGGTGTTAGCTCACTCATCGAATGCCTGTCTCCATAACCACGTCTTCACCTGTTTCCTGAATGTCAGGATAGAAGGGGCGGTTCTGATCTCCAGTGGGAGAGAGTTCCAGAGTCGCGGGGCCACCACCGAGAAGGCCCTGTCCCTCGTCCCCACCAGATGTGCTTGCGAGGCCGGTGGGACCGAGAGCAGGGCCTCTCCAGACCCTCTCCAGACTCCAGACCCTCTCCAGACTCCAGACCCAAGATCTTAATAATCTTGATGGTTCATAGGGGACAATAAACAGGGCCGGAGTCGTTTAGGGCTTTATAGGTTAACATCAGCACTTCGAATTGTGCTCGGAAGCTAATTGGCAGTCAGTGGAGCTAGTGTAACAGCGAAGTGGTGTGCTCCCTGTACCCAGCAGGGAGCCCATCTGGTATCAGCCATTGATTGAGGTACTGGGTTTGAGCCTGCCACTTTTGGACTCTCGCTTGCTGAGGTGTTCCAGCGAGTGTCTCTGTAGATCTAAGAAAACTATTTCTTGATTAGAGTTGTTGACGTGCTGGCTGATACCCAAACAAGGGATGAGCTGGAGATGTCTCTGCCTTGGTCCTTGCACTATTGGCTGCAACTTCCCGGTGGATGTCAGGTGGTGCAATACCGCCTAAGCAGTGTAATTTCTCCAGTGGTGTAGGGCGCAAACACCCTGTGATAATGCAGCATGTCTCATTAAGAGCCACATCCACTGTTTTAGTGTGGTGGGATGTGTTCCACACTCGGCATGCGTACTCAGCAGCAGAGTAGCATAGCGCAAGGGCAAATGCCGTAACTGTGTCTGGTTGTGATCCCCAGGTTGTGCCAGTCAGCTTTCGTATGATATTGTTTCTAGCACCCACTTTTTGTTTGATGTTCAGGCAGTGCTTCTTGTAGGTCAGAGAACGGTCCAGAATGACTCCCAGGTATTTGGGTGCGCTGCAATGATTAAATGTACACACTGTCTAACATGGGAAGTGTCCTTGTTGTTAGTGTCTTGGCAAATTGACCAAGGCTTAACCCTTATTATCCAGTCTGGTGTCCTTGTCCTTAGCAAAACTATAAGTTACTATCTTTTATGGGGGAGGGGGGGTCATGTTCGACTTCATTTTCAGTAATAAAATTCCAGGAGGGAAAAGGTCCCCCCGCCTCCAGGTTTGTAAACAGCTTGAATGCCACTTGGATTCCTTCCCCTGCCTCGCATGTTTTGGGACTCTTATTGGATAAGAGCAGCCAATCCAGTTTCCCACTCGCTGAGCCTTCAACTCAGCATCTGGAAGTGTAGGCTCAAGGTTAAAATTAGACATTGTGTTAATACCTACCGTTTACTCGTTGTACCATATGTACTCTTTCTATTTCTAATTGTACGAGGGACAGAAAAAAAAGGCGGGGTTGGAAGTGGGGGCGGGGAGGCCATCTGAATACAATCAGGGCTAATCCAAATTGATCCGTCCAAGCTCCAATTATCTAACTGACCTTCATGCGAAGCTGCGTGCCTGTGTTGTCGAAATACGCCGGCCAAAACTTTTTGCAAAATCCGATTCAAGATCTCAAGCGACATCATGTAAAAACCCACTTGAAAGTAGCTAATTATGTTTGCAGACTCGGCGTCTGCTTGGCGTAGATGTAACCCAGCAAAGAAAGCTTGCGTTTTGAAAAAGATATCACTATGAAATTGTGGGAAAGAGTAACCTACGAGTCTCTGGTATGCAGTAATCTTCTAAAGTTGTCTTTGCAGCAATATCAGATACTTACTTAGTTTGGCGATTCCTAATAACCCAAGGATGATAGTCTTCCAGATGTAGTGTTTTGGTGCTAGGTCTGTAGGTGGCTGTGGAGCCCAGGGGCGGCGCAACCCATACGCAAAGTAAGTACTTGCAGTATAGTTGATTTTGCTCAGGGGTGCTCTTGAGGCACTCTTGGGGGAAAATAGACCTTGACATATTGACGAGTTGTAGTTACTGGGATGTATACTTCACCTACAATCAAAGAGCATTCTGAACTCCACCAATGATGGAACTGAACCAAATATGGCACACAGAACTCCCATGATGAACAGAAAATACTGTTTGCTTACCATTGATTCTTGATCAGCATGTTCTTCCGCAGTGAGAACATCGGTTTCCAGACGAAAGGCATTCGCTTGATGCGCCTTCCTCTTGGCATGATTTTCCCTTTCGCCCTCCATTCCTGTCTCTTCGAATTCTGCAGCACTGCTGGTCACAGCTGACCTCCAGTTAGAGTGCACAAGGGCCAGGGCTTCGCAGTTCTGTGCCACAATTTTTGAACCTGTCCTTAAGCCCATCTTTCAATCTCTTTTCCTATCCTTCAACATTCCATTTTCCGTTCTTGAGTTCGGAATAGAGCAACTGCTTTGGGAGACGGTGATCGGGCATTCGAACGTGGCCAGTCCAGCGGAGTTGATGGTGGAGTAGTATCGCTTCAGTGCTGGTGGTCTTTCCTTCTTCCAGCATGCTGACCTTTTCCTACCTATCTTCCCAAGAGATTTGTAGGTTTTTTCGGAGGCAGCGCTGATGGAATCGTTCTAGGAGTTGCGTATGACCTCCGTAGACAGTCCACGTTTCGCAGATGTATAGCAGGATTGGGAGGACAATAGCTTTATAAACAAGCCCCTTGCTCTCCCTACTGATGTCCCGGTCTTCAAACACTCTGTGCTTCATTCGGAAGAATGCTGCACTTGCAGAGCTCAGGCAGTGTTGTATTTGAGTGTCAATGTTGACGTCTGTAGACAGTCCACGTTTCACAGGCGTATGGCAGGGTTGGAAGGACAATAACTTTATAAACAAGCACCTTGGTCTACTTACAGATATCCCGGTCCTCAAACACTCTCTGCTCCATTTGGGAAAATGCTGCACTTGCAGAGCTCAGGCGGTGTTGTATTTCAGTGTTAATGTTGATGTCTGTAGACAGTCCACGTTTCACAGGTATATGTCAGTCTTGGGAGGACAATGGCTTTATAAACAAGCCCCTTGGTCTCCCTATGGATATCCCAGTCCTCAAACAATCTCTGCTTCATTCGGAAGAATGCTGCACTTGCAGAGCTCAGGCGGTGTTGTATTTCAGTGTCAATGTTGACGTCTGTAGACAGCCCATGTTTCACAGGCGTATGGCAGGGTTGGGAGGACAATGGCTTTATAAACAAGCTGCTTGGTCTCCTTACGGATGCCCCAGTCCTCAAACTCTCTCTGCTCCATTCGGAAAAATGCTGCACTTGCAGAGCTCAGGCGGTGTTGTATTTCAGTGTCAATGTTGACGTCTGTAGACAGTCCATGTTTTGCAGGAGTATGACAGGGTTGGGAGGACAATAGCTTTATAAACAAGCCCCTTGGTCTCCCTACGGATGTCCCGGTCCTGAAACACTCTCTGCTTCATTCGGAAGAACGCTGCACTCACAGAGCTCAGGCGGTGTTGTATTTCAGTGTCAATGTTGACTTTTGTGGAGAGGTGGCTGCCAAGGGAGCGGAAATGGTCAACATTTTCTAATGTTACACCATTAAACACTGTCTTTTGATGCATCCCATCTTACTACAAGATATTTGTCCTCGGGATCCTCTCCTATCGGGAATGGGGGAACGAGGCCAATGTTGCCCGCCTTTTGAATTTGGAGGAGATTCCAGCCTGTCTTCCAAAGTATTCCTTCATCAAGGCATGAAATCAAATGAAATCTTAATTTGAGGAGTTTTGCTCTGGGGCTCGTCAAACGTTGAAAGGTAAATTAAGTCCCAGGGCGCATCCCGTTGCTCATTGGCACGGGAGCAAAATCGGAGCATGTTTTGCATGCAAACATTGTGTGCCTTTTCATCGTGACTAGTGCAGAATGAGAAAGAAAAAGAGCAGAAGACGAGCTGAATTGATGCCATTGCTTGCCTTGGAGTCTTAAGTTTCCTCTTGTCCTTCCAGGCATTACTGTACCAGGGATCACCCTCCACTCTGCTCTGCATCAACCTACCAGCTAGAAGCACATTGGCTCAATTCAATTTGCCTGAAATACGAGGGTATGAAAAGTAATGCCTCCACCATAGTAACTCCTCAACAGATGGCAGTACTGGTATGTGGCAGGTACTGACTTGTTCAGTAGACTCTCCTCTACAGTTCCATTTTGGCAAGAAGCCTTAGCATTAAATGGTTGTGTTGTTAAAGTGCGAAGTATGGAACACTTCGCAGACGGTCAGTCAATGCGACTTAAGCAACATATGCGGTAGGTACTGGCTTGTTCAGTAGACTCTTCTGTACAGTTCCATTTTGGTGGGAAGCCTTAGCATTAAATGGTTGTATTATTAAAGTGAGAAGTATGGAACACTTCACAGACAGGTACTGGCTTGTTCAGTAGACTCTCCTCTACAGTTCCATTTTCGTGGGAAGCCTTAGCATTAAATGGTTGTATTATTAAAGTGCAAAATATGGAACACTTTGCAGACGGTCAGTCAATGCAATTTAAGCAACGTATGCAGCAGGTACTGGCTTGTTCAGTAGACTCTCCTCTACAGTTCCATTTTGGCGAGAAGCCTTAGCATGAAACGGTTGTGTGGTTAAAGTGCGAAGCATGGAACACTTCGCAGACAGTCGGTCAATGCGACAGAAGCAACGTGCAGTCATTGAATTCTTGACAGCAGAAGGTGTCACCCCAAAGGAGATTAATCAGAGAATGCTCGCTGTTTATGGTGATTGCGTTAATGTGAGTACTGTGTGTTGTTGGGCGAGTAAGTGTAAAGAGATTGAGGTGGGAACATCTGACTTGTATGACAGAGTTGGACGTCCTGTGACAGCAACCACCGAGTTTCACAAGCAAAAGGTTGACAGATTGATTCAGGACGATTGTCCTGAAATGTCAAGCATAATTGGCATTTCACAAGAACGTGTGGGTCACATTATCGCTTTGCTTGGCTACTGGAAGATCTGTGCGGAAAAAGTGTCGACTTCTTCTGCGACGGCTTCAGAAAACTTATTCATCGTTGGCAGAAATGTATCCAATTGTCTGGTGATTATGTGTGGGTCAAATTATTGCTTTGCTTGGCTATTGGAAGATCTGTGCACGATGGATACCCAGGATGCTGACACTGGTTGCGGAAACAGAGTGTCGACTTCTTCTGCGACGGCTTCAGAAAACTTGTTCATTGTTGGCACAAATGTATCCAATTGTCTGGTGATTATGAGTTGGTTACATTATTGCTTTGCTTGGCTATCGGAAGATCTGTGCACGATGGATACCCAGGATGTTGACTCTAGTTGCGGAAACAGTGTCGACTTCTTCCAGGACGGCTTCAGAAAACTTGTTCATTGTTGACAGAAATGTATCCAATTATCTGGTCATTATGTGTGGGTCAAATTATTGCTTTGCTTGGCTATCGGAAGATCTGAGCACAATGGGCACCCAGGATGCTGCTGCTGGTTGCAGAAACAGAGTGTCTACTTCTTCCGCGATGGCTTCAGAAAACATGTTCATCGTTGGCAGAAATGTATCCAATTGTCTGGTGATTGTGTGTGGGTCAAATTATTGCTTTGCTTGGCTATCGGAAGATCTGAGCACAATGGGCACCCAGGATGCTGCTGCTGGTTGCAGAAACAGAGTGTCTACTTCTTCCGCGATGGCTTCAGAAAACATGTTCATCATTGGCAGAAATGTATCCAATTGTCTGGTGATTGTGTGTGGGTCACATTGCTTTGCTTGGCTATCGGAAGATCTGTGCATGATGGATACCCAGGATGCTGACACTGGTTGCGGAAACAGAGTGTCGACTTCTTCCCCAACGGCTTCAGAAAACTTGTTCATCGTTGGCAGAAATGTATCCAATTGTTTGGTGATTATGTGCGAGTCACATTATTGTTTTGCTTGGCTATCAGAAGATCTGTGCACGATGGATACCCAGGATGCTGACGCTGGTTGCTCACAACCTCCGAGGATGCCTGCCATAAATGCAGGCAAAACGTCAGGAGAGAATGATTCTGGAACATGGCCTTTCAGCCCGGAAAACTCACAACCCAGATTCCATCATTTTCTCTTGATCTACATCCTGAGCTAAGTCTTACATTTCCAAATAAGCAAACATTGGGGTCACGGTCCCGATCCCCACTGCATTAGAAGACCCTCGTCCATTACTTTCTGCAACTTGACAGGTCTGAACAGTATTTTAATTAATGTGCAACGTGGGTTTTATTTTAGTAAGACACACTCAAGACATTGATTTAGTGGTTAAAAGCCTGCGAGAGAAGCCAAAACACATCACTAGTGTGCAGTAAATGCATTTTCCAAGTGATAGTAAAGTCAATGACAGACCTAATTACCCATAGGCTGGTTGAGGAAATGACTAAATATTTATAGCAAGGGAACCTCTCCGGGTTGGATTCAGATGTCTTCATGCGCCTTATCCTCCAGAGGATACAGGGAAATAAAAGGATAGTAAGAGATGAAAAGGCGTGCTTGTGTCTTCTCTCTGTTGCCATCTTTAAGAAGCAAAGAGGAGTGGAATAGTGGAGGCCTTCGGGGGGAAATGATGGGGGAGGCTGAGGAAAGTGTGCCAGATTGGAGTAAACGCATCCAAAGAGGTGGGGGGAAAGCCCTAATTAATTGCATGAATTTACAAAGCAGACACTGTTATATGTCTGTGAAACGTGGACTGTCTACAGACATCAACACTGACATTGAAATGCAACACCGCCTGAGCTCTGCGAGTGCAGCATTTTTCCAAATAAAGCACCAAGTGTTTGAGGACTGAGACATCCGTAGGGAGAGCAAGGGTCTTGTTCATAAAGCGATTGTCCTCCCAACCCTGTTATATGCCTGTGAAACGTGGACTGTCTACAAGCATCAACATTGACACTGAAATGCAACACCGCCTGAGCTCTGTGAGTGCAGCATTCTTCTAAATGAAGCAGAGGGTGTTTGAGGGCTGGGACATCCATAGGGAGACCAAGGGGCTTGTTTATAAAGCTATTGTCCTCCCAACCCTGTTATATGCCTGCGAAATGTGGACTGTCTACAGACATCAACATTGACACTGAAATGCAACACCGCCTGAGCTCTGCAAGTGCAGCATTCTTCTAAATGAAGCAGAGAGGGTTTGAGGACCGAGACATCCATATGGAGACCAAGGTGCTTGTTTATAAAGCCATTGTCCTCTCAACCTTGCTATATGCCTGCGAGACGTGGACTGTCTACAGACG
The DNA here is from genome assembly GCF_037176765.1 of Anolis sagrei. Taxonomy (NCBI): domain Eukaryota; kingdom Metazoa; phylum Chordata; class Lepidosauria; order Squamata; family Anolidae; genus Anolis; species Anolis sagrei. The sequence continues at coordinate 5,765,570 of NC_090032.1, forward strand.
TCGCAAGCGACTCCTAGAACGATTCTATCAGCGTTGCCTCTGAAAAATCCTGCAAATCTCTTGTCACCACAAATGTTGGCGTGGTGGAAGAAACAAAGACCACCAGCACTGAAGCGATGGTCCTCTGCCATCAACTCTGCTGGACCGGCCACGTTGTCCGAATGCCCGACCACCATCTCCCAAAGCAGTTACTATACTCCAAACTCAAGAGCAGGAAATATAATATTGGTGGATAGGAAAAGGGATTTAAAGATGGGCTCAAAGTCAACCTTAAAAACTGTGGCATAGACACTGAGAACTGGGAAGCCCTGGCTCTTGAGCGCTCTAATTGGAGGTCAGCTGTGACCAGCAGTGCTGTAGAATTTGAAGAGGCACGAATGGAGGGCGAAAGAGAGAAACGTGCCAAGAGGAAGGCACGTCAAGCCAACCCCGACTGAGACCCCCTTCCGCTTGGAAACAGATGCCCTCACTGCGGGAGAACATGCAGATCAGTCACCTACGGACCCACCAGTACACTGATCTTGGAAGACTATCCTACTCGGACAACAAGGGATTGCCTAAGTAAGTAAATAAGTAAGAGAGAAGACTCCCACAAGATGGTAACTCATCCAGGCAACATCTCTGCAGACGGCCAATTCTCTCACACCAGAAGCGACTTGCAGTTTCTCAACTTACTTCTGGCATTATTTTTTAAAAAATTCATATCAATAATCATCCATTTTGTCGATTTTGTTGAATTTTTAGAAGTATCCTCAAAAGGCAAAATCTAGGCCGGGCTTAAGCTGGGACAGGGGGTCAAAAATAGGCCCTCCCGCTAGCAAGAAGGGGCGGTTGGGACACATGGCAACCTTTTGGAATGTGAAGCACATCCTGCGGAAACCAACTGCTGGTAGCTTGCGAGTTTCGGATATCATTATTGACGGAGCCACCAGGGAATTTGCTTTCATTACTCTTTGAGCCCCTGACATTAATTAAAATAGTTCAGCCAGGAAGAACAACACTCTCCAGTACAGACTGGTTAGGAGTTTGACCTCCTCTCTTCTGAAACCGATCACATTTCTCTGTCTCGTGGATTTCTGTGCAGATGCTGCCCTCTTGTGTCTGTTTTAGAAGGACTTCTCCATCCTTCTGAGTCAGACCTATTTACTTACTTAGGCGATCCCTCATTGACCGAGTTAGGTGTACTGGCAGTGGGTAGGTGACTGTGGAGCTCTATTCTTGACCTGCATGTTCTCCCACAGTGAGAGCATCTGTTTCCAGATGGAAGGCCGTCCCAGTCTTGGTTGGCATGTTTCTCTCTTTCACCTTCCATTTGTGCCTCTTCAAATTCTACAGCACTGCTGGTCACAGCTGACCTCCAGCTGGAGCGCTCAAGGGCCAGGGCTTCCCAATTCTCTGTGTCTATCCCACAGTTTTTAAGGTTGGCCTTGAGCCCATCTTTCAAACTCTTTTCCTGTCCTCCAACATTCAATTTTCCGTTCTTGAGCTCAGAGTAGAGCAACTGCTTTGGGAGACGGTGGTCGGGCATTCAGACAATGTGGCCAGTCCATCAGTTGATGGCGGAGGAGCATCGCTTCAATGCTGGTGGTCTTTGCTTCTTCCAGCATGCTGACATTTGTTCGCTTGTCTTCCCAAGAGATTTGCAGAATTTTCTAGATGCAGCGCTGATGGAATCGTTCTAGGAGTTGCATGTGATATTGGTCGATAGTCCTTGAGGTTATGCTCGATTCCGGTCACCGGCGGGGGGGGGGGGGGGTTCTATTGCTTCATCGCCAGCATTTTTATGGCATCGTAAAATACCTCCCTGCTTTAAGTGGTGCCTAATTTCTCTACTCACAGCTCAGCTGTTTTCGAACTGCTTAGGTGGGCAGTAAGCTAGGCTTAACAGTTGGGTGCTCAATCCGATTCGGGTTTTGAACTTGCCACCTTCCGGTCGGCAGTGATCTATTGCTGCTGGTAATTAACCAGTTGTGCTACAGCCCGGCCCTTTTCAGGACTCGGAAGCAATTCAAACCCTCATCTCCCTCTTGCTCCCAAACCACTATATGTGGTTGAATAAATAATACACCAAGGTCCAAGGACTTTGAATAAGAAAGGAATGTTTATTATCATTTCCTGTTTTTAATATATTTTAATATATTAGTATTTAATATATTAGTATTTAATATATTAGTAACTCTTTCAAGGCCAAACTGAGCCTGCAATTCTTAAAATTACACAAACTCTCGTTTAGAATGGTTTACATTATAAGTAGGAAAGAGGAATTATTCTTCCTCTTAAGAATGGAAACGGATTTTTTCTTTTTCGGCGAGTCAAAGGTGGTTTGTGTCACGGCTCATTCGTCACAGAGTCATCTTTCAAAAATATTGCCTATATCGGTTTTAAGATTCCTGCCCTCTTATAAAGCAAAATTGGTCAAAATTGGAATAAGATAAAAAAATATTATAGCTGGCTGACTTGTCCAGCGATTGGCACGAGATCAGAAAAGTTTGAGTAGTTGGAGAAAAAAAATTGTTTAAAATTGTTATATATATCATTCTATGACTGTTGTTTTTGTTAGTATGCAGCAATGTGCAGAAAAATATAATTTATCAGAAATTACTTTGTTTATAGATCTATACATACCGTATAGATATGGTATGTTTATCAACTCTTCCATTGCAACAAACTACTAAGCAACGTTGTGTCATGAGTATTGCTTGTGTTACAAAATTAAGTTACAAAAGTTACAAATAACTCTTGTTGAATGATGCAAGGGCAGGGTTTTTAATGAGACAAAGTAGCAACTGATTTCTAAAGGCATCCTGCAAACTTCACTATTTTTCCAAGTGATATTCTGCAATATTACAGAGGTATCTTAAGTTTGAGGAGTCGGAGAGGTAATGATCACATCGGTTACGTTGTGTTGGGACTGCTGTGTGACTTGCTGCTGCAACAGGTGCACAAATGTACTGAGTTCGCCGAGGAGTTCCTGCGTGTATTTAAACTTTTCTTCTTCCGTCATGTTATTGGACGGGTCTGATAGGTGGTCTACCATCGTCGACAATTTCTCTTGAGTTTTTAAAGCTGTCAGGGTAAGGTGTATCGTTTGGACAGACAGCTTTTTGGCTTCTCTTTTGTTCCGATACTTTCCCGTTGGAGTGTTCTCTCTGCTGCCCTCCTCTTCCTGCATTTTTAGCAAGTCGTCCAGAACTTTTCCCCCCGAATGTTTATCTTTTGAGAGCAAACGTGAAATGCGTCTCTTCAGCCTTTTCAGGGATGCTCTCTGGGCAGCGGTGGTTAGGGAAAATGGAGAAGGCAAACCGTAACTTTGAGAGGGGGTTGGAGAAAGAAAATCTGATTTCTCGGCGGACGTTGCTCTCTTCCTTCTTTTCTTTAGCACTTGTTCTTTCTCAGAGATGGCAACTGAATCATTTTCATCTCCCTCAGCTTTTCCCCTCTGGCTGCCTTTGGAAGATCTCAAGTTGGTGTGTGTTTCTGTTTCCTTATCACCAACGTCTGAACTTCTGGCACACCTGTCTTTTCCTTCCTGTGCTACAGATCTCTCGGCTGTATTTCCACCATTCTGCAACCTTCTCGTCATACATGCACGCCTTTTCCTGAGCCTTTTGAAAACGGAAACATGTTTGTCCAGCAGGCGAAGCATAGCTGCTTTTTCCACATCTCTTGCAATTCTTGCCCTTCCTATCTTGAAACTGTTTCCTATAAATGTTGCTTTTCCTTTCTTGGAAGTGTGTCCTCTTCTTTTGTAATGTGCCGAACGCTTCATTTTCTGCAAAAGACCAACAACGAATAAAACACGGTAAAACAAAGGAGGCAAACAACTGTATTTCCTAAATCCCCACCCTTTTAAGATTACTATTACTATTATTATTATTATTATTATCTTTATTTGTACCCCGCTAGCATCTCCCGAAGGACTCGATGTGGCTTACACAGGCCAAAGCCTCAATAAAACAACAGCATAACAAAGCACATAACTTAAAGCAAATCAAACAATAAAACAATAGGTTGTTGTAGGTTTTTCCGGGCTATATGGCCATGTTCTGGAGGCAATTTTTCTCCTGACGTTTCGCCTGCATCTATGGCAAGCATCCTCAGAAATAGTGAAGTCTGTTGGAAGTAGGAAAAATGGGTTTATATAACTGTGGAATGACCAGGGTGAGACAAAGGACTTTTGTCTGCTGGAGCTAGCTGTGAATGTTTCAGCTGATCACCTTGATTAGCATTCAATGGCTTGGAAGTGCCCGGGGGGAATCTTTTGTTGAGAGTGATCAAAAATTAAAACAGCAAAACAACAGAGGGGAAACAAACAGGCACATAAAATCACTCTCAACAAAAGAAAACTTGCCTCCAGAACATGGCCATATAGCCCGGAAAAACCTACAACAACCCAGTGATTCCGGCCATGAAAGCCTTCGACAATACAATAAAACAATAGCAGTAAACAATCAAAACAATACACCACGACACAATAAAACTAAGGCTGGGCCAAGTGTGATGGGTACATATTAAAAAGTGCTGGGTGTGACAGGTGGTATATCGGAATTTAGGGTAAGTGCAGTGTGCAGACAATCTTAAAACTCTGATAAAGTGCTTCTGGGACATATTGCTGGAGTTCCTATTCTGGAAAGGCACATCGGAACAGCCAGGTCTTCAAGCTCTTCCTAAAGACTGCCAACGTAGGGGCTTGTCTAATGTCTTTGGGGAGGGTGTTCCAAAGTCGGGGGGCTACCACAGAAAAGGCTCAGTCCCGCGTCCCCACCAAACGTGCCTGTGACGCAGGTGGAATCGCGAGCAGGGTCTCTCCAGATGAGCGAAGAGAGCACGTGAGTTCATAAACAGATGGACTACAAACATCACTAACAGGTCAGAAACTGACCTCTCCCTTCCCAATGGAAAATAATAATAATAATAATAATAATAATAATAATAATAATAATTTAAAGATCGAACTGCAAAGACTCTGGCACAAACCAGTCAAGGTGGTCCCAGTACTGAGCTCTCCCTTCCCAATGGGAAACTAATAATAATAATAATAATAATAATAATAATAATAATAATTTAAAGATCGAAGTGCAAATACTCTGGCACAAACCAGTCAAGGTAGTCCCAGTACTGAGCTCTCCCTTCCCAATGGGAAAATAAATAATAATAATAACAATAATAATAATATAATTTAAAGATCGAAGTGCAAAGACTCTGGCACAAACCAGTTAAGGTAGTCCCAGTACTGAGCTCTCCCTTCCCAATGGGAAAATAATAATAATAATAATAATAATAATAATAATAATAATTTAAAGATCGAACTGCAAAGACTCTGGCACAAACCAGTCAAGGTGGTCCCAGAGGTGATCAGCACACTGGGTGCAGTGCCTAAAGACCTTGGCCTGCACTTAAATACAATCGGCACTGACAAAATTACCAGCTGCCAGCTGCAAAAGGCCACCTTACTGGGATCTGCACACATTATTCGTCAATACATCACACAATCCTAGACACTTGGAAAGTGTCCGATGTGCGATTCAACACAACAGCCACTAGAGTGTCTGCTGTGGACTCACCTTGTTGTGTTTCTAATAATAATAATAATAATAATAATAATAATTATTATTATTATTATTATTATGAAACCATGGACCATCTCCGCAGCTGTTGCAAGAAAATTGCACAGATGGACTACAAACAAAGACACAACTCTATGGTTCAGATGATTCACTGGAACTTATGTCACAAGGACCATCTTCCAGCAGCAAAGAATTGGTGGGATCATAAACCCACAAAGATCATGGAAAATGAACATGCAAAAATACTGTGGGACTTTCGAATCCAGACTGACAAAGTTTTGGACACCAGACATCACGATTGTGGAAAAGAAAAAAGTCTGGATTATTGATGTTGCCATACGAGATGACAGTCGCATTGAGGAAAAACAACAGGAAAAAGTCAGCCGCTATCAGGACCTCAAAATCAAACTGCAAAGGCTCTGGCATCAACCAGTACAGGTGGTCCCAGTGGTTATTGGCACACTGGGTGCCGTGCCAAAAGATCTCACCCAACATTTGGAAACAATAAACATTGACAAAATCACGATCTGTCAACTGCAAAAGGCCACCTGACTTGGATCTGCGCGCATCATTCGAAAATACATCACACAGTCCTAGACGCTTGGGAAGTGTTCGACTTATGATTTTGTGATTCGAAATCCAGCATATAGATCTCGTTTGCTGTGACATACTGTGCTTTTATGTCAGTACAATAATAATAATAATAATAATAATACAAAATCCAGCATATAGATCTCGTTTGCTGTGACATACTGTGCTTTTATGTCAGTAATAATAATAATAATAATTTAAAGATCAAACTGCAAAGACTCTAGCACAAACCAGTAAAGGTGGTCCCCTTGGTGATCGGCACACTGGGTTCAGTGCCGAAAGACCTTGGCTTGCACTTAAACACAATCGGCACTGACAAAATTACCATCTGCCAGCTGCAAAAGGCCACCTTACTGGGATCTGCACGCATTATTCGCCGATACATCACACAGTCCTAGACACTTGGGAAGTGTCTGATGTGTGATTCAATACAACAGCCAGTAGAGTGTCTGCTGTGGACTCATCTTGTTGTGTTTATAATAATAATAATAATCTTTATACCCCACTACCATCTCCCCAAAGGGGACTCAGGGCGGCTAACATGAGGCCAAGCCCAAAGATACAATACAACTGAGTAAAATACAAAAAATACAGACAACAAAATTACATCAAAATAAAATACAGACAATAACAATAAGATAAACAAAGCAAATAAAGAGGACAAAGAAAGGGAATGCATGTTAGCACCAAAGCCCAAGACAACTTCTTGAGCTTTGCTTCTTCTTTTTGCTTATAAGGACAGCCTGAAACTTATAGACAGGTAAGTAGAAGGTGTGGGAACAGTTCTCAATCCCATTCTGTAAGCACTCATTTATTCTCATTTCATAATGTAGTGCAATGTGTTATTATTATTATTTACTATTTATTTATTTACTATATTTATATACTACCCCTCTCAGCCCAGAGGCGACTTGGAGCGGTTCAAAGTTAAACCCTTGTGCCAGTAATAATAATAATAATAATAATAATAATAATAATACAAAAGAAACTCATCAAATAATGAACATATCAAATAATAATAATTAAAAAAACATGGCTGTGGCTCACATATGGAACTTTGAAAAAGGAGACAGAGGGCCTGATTCTGCTGACCAAAAGGTCAGTGGTTCAAATCCTGGGTGAGTGCCCATCTGTCAGCTCCAGCTTCTCATGCGGGGACATGAGAGAAGCCTCCCACAGGATGGTTAAACATCTGGGCATGCCCTGGGCAGACGGTCAATTCTCTCACACCAGAAGTGACTTGCAGATTTATTCAAAGCAATGATTCTTGCAGGGAAGGCTGTAGGATTTATGTTTAATGTTTAATTGATTTTATTGCCTATGGAACGTTGTGGTTCTTATATGCTTTTAACTGTTTATCGAACATAACTGTTTATTGAACATTCAATTGTGGCATTGAATTGTGCCGTTTTGTAAACTGCCCTGAGTCATCCTCGGGTTGAGAAGGGCGGTATAGAAATATAGCAAATAAATAAATAAACAATAGCTTGGGGTTGGAAAGATGCAAAAAAATTGAATATGGTTAATTGGAATAATTACTTGTTTGACCAGGTCCAATCAGAAATTATTGCAAATGTAATATGTGAGAATATGAAGGAAGATAAAATGAGGAAAATTAAAGAGAAATGGTTCATATATTCAGAATGGATAAAAAGAGGCGAAGCCAATGTAAATATTGTATAGAGATGGGAAAAGCTGAGCTCATGGATGGAATTAAAGTTATTATTATTATTATTATTATTATTATTATTATTATTAACTTTATTTGTACCCCGCTAGCATCTCCTGAAGGACTCGATGCGGCTCACATAGGCCGAAGCCTCAAAACACAATACAACACATCATAACACAACAATAAAACAGGAGCAAATCAAAATAATTAAGCAATAACAACAACAGTAACAATACGTCGGACACTTTAAAACTGGGCCGGCCAGAGCAATGGGTACAAGGTTAAAAGTGCTGAGATGGCAGGAGGAGCGTAGGATTAAATAAGTGCGGTGTGCAGCGATCTTTATTCTACTAAAGTGCTTCTAGGACTTGGTGATGGGGAATTCCTAATCTGAGAAGGCACAACGGAACAGCCAGGTTTTTAGGTTCTTTCTGAAAACTGCCAGAGTAGGGGCCTGTCGAAGATCTTTTGGGAGGGCGTTCCAAAGTTGGGGGGCCGCCACAGAAAAGGCCCTGTCCCGTGTCCCCACCAAGCGCACTTGCGACGTAGGTGGGATCACGAGCAGGGCCTCCCCAGATGATCGGAGTGAGCGTGTGGGTTCGTAGGTGTTCTAATGGAAACTATTGTAAGGGGCTGGGGTAGGGGAGGTGAGAGGAGAGAACAACAAAACAAAAGAGTGAATGAACTCTTAGACATACTAGATAAGTGAGTGGATAATATTGAATGGAGGAGGTGGAATATATTGGAAGAGGATAGAGAAATGTGGTGATAGATGGCATACATGTATTAATTGTATAAATCCGCTCACAAAGCAAAATATCAATAAAAATATATATTTTAAAAGACACAAACAAACAGAGCTTACATTCCGTGCAAGGCGTTCCTGTATAATTCTTAAAGCCTGTGGATCACGCAGGATCGATGACAGCAGTTTGTTAGAGTCTTCAATAGCCCGGGACATATATGATCCCACTGGCGCCACTACAGAAAGAAGTCAATGTGTCTGAAATTTTGTCTATTTCTGATAAAATATTCACCACACATTTTAGCAACAAAAAAGCGATCTAGAAATGGCTGAATAAATATTGATGGTCTGAAAATATTTTACTAGGCTAATATTTCTTTACCAGAGAAAAACAAAAAGGCGATCTTAAATTTATTATTTATTTATTTAAATTTTTTATATCCCGATCTTCTCTACCTCCACTGAGGGACTCAGACCGGCTGACAGCAAGGATTCAATGCTAACAGTAAAAATCTAAAACATCATATAATGACAGTAAATTAACAAATACATATAAATTACATAAAAGCCGGGTTGTTGTAGGTTTTTTCGGGCTATATGGCCATGTTCTAGAGGCATTCTCTCCTGACATTTCACCTGCATCTATGGCAAGCATCCTCAGAGGTAGTGAGGATGCTTGCCATAGATGCAGGCGAAACGTCAGGAGAGAATGCCTCTAGAACATGGCCATATAGCCCGAAAAAACCTACAACAATCCAGTGATTCCGGCCATGAAAGCCTTCGACAATACATAAAAGCCGCTTGCCAAGATACAAAACATGTCCAACTCAGTCCGTATATTCAGTCCATATATTGTGGTCAATACCTTTGGTCAATTACCAGTCTCACCCATCATTCTGCAAAGGCCTTGTTCCACAACCAGGTTTTCACTAGTTTCCTAAAGGTCAGGAGGGAGGGGGCAGATCTAATTTAATTCAGGAGGGAATTCCATAGCCAGGGGGCCACCAGAGAAAAGGCCCTGTCTCTCGCTCCCACCAGACACGACTGCGAAGGTGGCGGGACCAAGAGCAGGGCCTCTCCAGACGATCTTGTGTCCAATTCTGGGCACCACTGTATTTTGTCTATAAATATGCTTGTAACTGCCCTAGCTGTTATGCTTGTGGTGGAATGATTCCTGCAATGCATCCGATATCAGCTGAATCGCAAATAAACGCCTCGGTCGCTTTTTAAAAACCTTCTTCCACTTGGGTGAGGTTTTATTATTTTAAATACTTTAATCATTTGAGATTGGCTTCGCTGGCCTCACCAAGGTATCCAGGACCCTTTTGGCGCGGTCCTCGGGTTCTCCTCTCTTGAGGGAACCCTGCTAAAAGTAGCTCGATATCACCACAATTCAAGAGAGATATTGACAAGCTGGAATGTGTCCAGCGGAGGGCGACTAAAATGATCAAGGGTCTGGAGAACAAGCCCTATGAGGAGCAGCTTAAGGAGCTGGGCATGTTTAGCCTAAAGAAGAGAAGGATGAGAGGAGATATGATAGCCATGTATAAATATGTGAGAGGAAGCCACAGGGAGGAGGGAGCAAGCTTGTTTTCTGCTTCCTTGGAGACTAGGACGCGGAACAATGGCTTCAAACTACAAGAGAGGAGATTCCATCTGAACATGAGGAAGAACTTCCTGACTGTGAGAGCCGTTCAGCAGTGGAACTCTCTGCCCCGGAGTGTGGCGGAGGCTCCTTCTTTGGAAGCTTTTAAACAGAGGCTGGATGGCCATCTGTCAGGGGTGATTTGAATGCAATATTCCTGTTTCTTGGCAGGGGGTTGGACTGGATGGCCTATGAGGTCTCTTCCAACACTTTGATTCTATGATCTTAACACTCTTGATGGTTCATAGGGGAGAATACGTTCGGACAGGCATCTATTTGGAAGTGTACCACGAAATTTCCTCTCTCATAAGGGCATCACCAAATCCAGCTCAGATGAACTCAGAGCGGCTTCTGGATACTGCATGATGTCTTATGTTCGCCTTCTTACTGAAACAACAACACAACACAGGTCAAGCCATCTTTGGATATGAACTATAGGCTAAGTTTTTTCATACCTGATCCCTTTCGCAGGACGGTAATATCAGGTGGAAACTCTCCCTCCTCCATAGGTTCAAAACCCTCGAATTTATCAGGTGGTCCAAACATAGCCTTAAAAAGCAACAACCATAAAAGGGATTTGTAAAATATTGCAGTCACATAAAAGAAAATAATAAGGGACATGCTTTCTGGTGTTTAAGAAAATAAACTTTTAAGTCACAAAGCATGCTTTCCCCCGTGTTTACATAGCCCTACTTCTAATTCCTGATCATTTCTTATCATGACCAGCTTTGTGGTTTATCTAGTAAGCATGACAGAAATTTCAAGATGGACAAAAAACTGATTTGTTTGCCCTGCCTAGATTTAGTATTATTGTATCAGTATCTGCAAATACTCATCTATATAAGTTTCAGTCTGAATAGCTCAGCTCATCAAACTTTCTGAATTCATTCATATGCAACGTGGATCCATTCATATCAAACTTTCCCAGTTTTTGTATCTTGTCATTCTCACCCACACCCCATTTCCCCAAATCAAATAAGCAGCTGCTCCAACCGTTACTAGAAACAGGAAAGTTCTTTACCTGATCTCTTATTTTACTGCCTACGGAAGGAAAGAACAAAAGCTGCATCATTGAACATCACAAGAAAACCAACTACACATTTTCTTATTAAAACCAAAAGCAGAATATACCAAAATTAGTAAATAATAACAATAATAATAATAAGATAAAGGTTTTCCCCTGACATTAAGTCCAGTCGTGTCTGATTCTGGGGATTGGTGCTCATCTCCATTTCTAAGCCAAAGAGCCGGCATTGTCCGTAGACACGTCCAAGGTCATGTGGCCAAGGTGCTTGTCTACAAAGCTATTGTCCTCCCAACCCTGCTATATGCCTGTGAAACGTGGACTGTCTACAGACGTCACATGCAACTCCTGGAACGATTCCATCAGTGCTGCCTCCAGAAAATCCTGCAAATCTCTTAGGAAGACAAGCGGAAAAACGTCAGCGTGCTGGAAGAAGCAAAGACCACCAGCACTGAAGTGATGGTCCTCTGTCACCAACTCCGCTGGGCCGGCCACATTGTCCGGATGCCTGACCACCGTCTCCCAAAAGCAGTTGCTCTACTCTGAACTTAAGAACGGAAAACGGAACTTTGGTGGACAGGAAAAGAGATTTAAAAATGGCCTCAAAGCCAACCTTAAAATCTCTGGCATAGACACTGAGAACTGGGAAGCCCTGGCCCTTGAGCGCTCCAGCTGGAGGTCAGCTGTGACCAGCAGTGCTGCAGTATTCGAGGAGGCACGAGTGGAGGGTGAAAGAGAGAAACATGCCAGGAGGAAGGCGCGTCAACCCTGACCGGGACCGCCTTCCACCTGGAAACCAATGCCTTCACTGTGGGAGAAGATGCGAGTCAAGAATAGGGCTCCACAGCCACCTATGCAGCCACAAGGAAACCCATCATGGAAGACCATCTTACTCGTCCAACGAGGGATCACATAAGTAAGTACATGTGGCCAGCATGACTGCATGGAGCACTGTTACCTTCCCACCTTAGCGGTACCTATTGATCTACTGTCATCTGTATGTTTTCGAACTGCTAAGTTGGCAGAAGCTGGGGCAAACAGTGGGAGCTCACCCTGCTCCCTAGATTCGAACCTGCAACCTTTCAATCAGCATGTTTAGCAGCTCAGCAGTTTAACCCACTGCGGGCAGTACAATAATATGATTGTAATGCTTTTATAGGTGTATGGTATAATATGTTTTGGCATTGAATGTTTGCCGTTTATATGTGGTGTCCGCCCTGAGTCCCCTTTGGAGGAATATAAATGCTTTAAATAAATAATAAAATGATGATGATGATAATAATAATAATAATAATCTTGATTTATATCCCGCCCCTTCTCCCCGAAGGGATTCTGGGGGGCTTAAAGCAAAACAAATGAAAATAGTAAATTATATAACACAGACAATAATCACATATCAATTAATAAATGGCATAAATTACACCTGAACTAGATTTCTTAACCATATCTCATTTAATATAATTGCACATTAAATTAGTAACTTTTGGAATTTGACCATGTATTATTGTTGTTTTTAATTTACTAGGCAAAAGTTTAAGAAATATCTAAATTTTTAAAAATTTAATAAGTTTTTGATATATTCAACTTGTATAATCATTTTAGCTAAATCTCAGAAACAGAAGAAGGGGAAAACCCTTGGAGAGAAAGGATTGTTTTGTCACAAACTGGGGACAGAGTCTAGCCAAAATTAAATACCATGATAGCAAACAGAAGGATGTTTAGGTGTGTTTCGCTGAGATCATGAGGGCATCAGTGTGCTTTAACTTTGACAATGGAACTGATATGCTTGCCATAGATGCAGGCGAAATGTCAGGAGAGAATGCTTCTGGAACATGGCCAGACAGTCCAAAAAACTTACAACCCAGAAACAGAACATTTTTCAAATTTTCTTACATAGTGTAACTCAGGTTTTTAAAGAAGGAGCTGTATAACTACCGCTACTACTACTAATAAAATAATATTTAGCATTGCAAACAAGTGTGAACACCTAAAGCGATCCAGAAATGGCCAGGTGAACCTGAAAAGACACCAAATCTTATTACAAGGAGCTAAGTAAACCTGGAGACTGGCGTGGATATTACTAAGAAGCTACATAAAGCTGCTGACAATCATGTCTTCTCGTCGATGTATATTGTTTTCTATAAAAAATATCCATGTTTTCTATTAAAGGCTAAATGTAAATAATAATAAAATAACAATCTATATAAATAAAAATGTAATGTTTGTTTGTGGGATTAACATAACTCAAAAACCACTGGACGAATTGACATGAAATTTGGACACTACACCCCTAACAGACCAACAAGTGACCATCACTCATAACCCCCCCCCCCCAAAAAAAAACAGGACTTAAAAACCTTGAAAGGTTAAATGATGAAAAGCTAAATGACAATATAGAAAAAAGGCAAGGAATAGGGAGGGAAGGAATGGGAGGAAGAAAGAAGGAAAGAAAGAGAGAGAAGGAAGCATAGAGTGAAGGAAGGAAAGAGAAGGAAGAAAGGAGAGAAAGAGGAAAAGAGAAGGGATGGAAAGAAAGAGGTAGAGAAAGAAGGAAGAAGAGAAGGAAAGAAAAAAGGAAAGGAAGGAAAGAGGGAGTGAAGGAAGAAGAGAAAGAAAGAGGAAGGAAAGACAGAAGGAAGGAGGTAGAGAAGGAAAGAGAAAGAGGAAAAGAAAAAAGGGGAAGGAAAGAAAGAGGTAGAGAAGGAAGGAGAGAAGGAAAGAGAAAAGGAAAGGAAGGAAAGGGGGAGCAAAGGAAGCAGGGGAACAGGTAGAGAAGGAAGGAAGGAAAGAAAGAGGGAGGGAAAGAAAGAAAGAAGGTAAAAGAGAAGGAAGGATGGAAGCAAAAAGCGAAGGAAGGAAGGAAGGAGGTGGAGAAGGAAAGAGAAGAAGAGGAAAAGTAAAGGGGGGAAGGAAAGAAAGAGGTAGAGAAGGAAGGAAGGAGAGAAGAAAGGAAGAAAGGAGTGAAGGAATGGGGGAAAGAGGTCGAGAAGGAAGAAAGGAGAGAAAGGGAGGGAAGGAAAGACAGAAGAAAGGATGGAAGCAAAAAACGAGGGAAGGAAAGAGGTAGAGAAGTAAAGAGAAAGAGAACAGAAAATGGGGGAAAGAAAGAGGGAGAGAAGGGAGAGAAGAAGAAAAGGGAAGGAGGGAAGGAAAGAGGGAGCGAAGGAAAGGGGGAAAGAGGAAGAAAGGAGAAAAAGAGGAAAGACAGAAGGATGGAAGCAAAAAATGAAGGAAGGAAGGAAAGAGGTAGAGAAGGAAAGAGGAAGAGGTAAAGAAAAAGAGTGAAGGAAAGAAAGAGGTAGAGAAGGAAGGAGGGAGAGAAGGAACAAAGAAAAGGGAAGGAAGGAAAGAGGGAGTGAAGGAATGGGGAAAGAGGTAGAGAAAGAAGAAAGAGGAGAGAGGAAGGAAAGACAGAAGAGAGGATGGAAGTAAAAAGTGAGGGAAGGAAGGAAAGAGGAAGAGGAAAAGATAAAGGGGGAAAGAAAGAAAGAGGTAGGGAAGGGAGAGATGAAGAAAAGGGAAGGAAGGAAGGAAGGAAGGAAGGAAGGAAGGAAGGAAAGAGGTAGAGAAGGAAGAAAGGAGAAAAGAGGGATGGAAGAAAAGAGAAGGATGGAAACAAAAAGTGAGGGAAGGAAGGAAAGAGGTATAAAAGGAAAGAGAAAGAGGAAAAGAGAAAGAGGGAAGGAAAGAAAGAGGTAGAAAAGGAAGGAGGGAGAGAAAGAACGAAGAAAGGGGAAGAAAGGTAGGTAGGGAGAAAGGAAGGAAGGAAAGGAAGGAAAGAGGGAGTGCAGGAATGGGGGAAAGAGGTAGAGAAGGAAGGAGAGAAAGGGAGGTAAGGAAAGACAGAAAAAAGTATGGAAGCAAAAAGCAAGGGAAGGAAGGAAGGTAGAGAAGTAAAGAGAAAGAGGAACAGAAAAAAGGGGAGGAAAGAAAGGTAGAGAAAAAGAAAGGAGAGAAAGAAGGAAGGAGAAAAGAAAAAGGGGGAAGGAAGGAAAGAGGTAGAGAAAGAAGGAAGGAGAGAAAGAAAGAAAAAGGGAAGGAAGGAAAGAGGGAGCAAAGGAAAGGGGGAAAGAGGTAGAGAAGGAAGAAAGGAGAAAAAGAGGGAGGAAGGAAAGAGAAAAAAGGATGGAAGCAAAAAGCAAAGGAAGGATGGAAAGAGAGAAGGAAAGAGAAGAAGAGGAAAAGAAAAGGGGGGAGGAAAGAAAGAGGTACAGAAGGAAGAAAGGAGAAAAAGGGAAGGAAAGAGAAGGAAGGATGGAAGCAAAAGGAAGGAAAGAGGTAGAGAAGGAAGAAAGGAGAAAAGGGAAGGAAAAGAAAAAGGCGGGAAGGAAGGAAAGGCAGAGAAGGAAGGAAGGAGAGAAAGAATGAAGAAAAGGGAAGGAAGGAAAGAGAGAGTGGTGGAAAGAGGGAAAGGAGAGAAAAAGGGATGGAAGATTGGCCACAGCAACGCGTGGCGGGCACAGCTAGTTATTTAATACATAAAATAATAATAAATTATTTCTGCATCTTCTGGACAGCCGTCAGCAATTGCGCAGCATCAAAGTAATTCCTTCTAATCTTAACGAGGGTTGGCCTGAAGAAATAAGAACAGAAAATGCAAACGTAACCAAAATAATAAAGAAATAAATGTAAAACTCTTCCAAAATGGCCTTAGGTAAAAGGCAAAGGTTGTTCCCTGACATTAAGTCCAGTCGTGTCCGACTCTGGGGGTTGGTGCTCATCTCCATTTCTAAGCTGGAGAGCCAGCGTTGTCCGTAGACACCTCCAAGGTCATGCGGCCAGCATGACTGCACAGAGCGCCTCATCTGAACTAATTGCCATTTTTTAAATTATTATTATTCATTTCCCATGTTTGGATTCTTGTTTCCAAACCTTACCTGAAGCAAAGTAAAAAGAGGCAAGGAATAAGGCGAAGAAGAACACCTTTCTCCAGGCCATAATATACCAATTAGAGACCAATTAGAACAAAACTAGGATATTATTAATTAATTAATAAATAAGAATAATGAACATATTAGGACTTGGGCTCCAGTTTGGTCCCTAAGCTTGCCTTAAAAAGGCCAAGGACTCTCTTGACCAGGGAGAATTGTCTATTTGAAAGGCCTAAGGGGGGGAAATGTGCCAATTTTCCTGATTTTTTGTCTAGATTTTGAAAAACTTGAGGAAAATTAGCCATTAAAAACAGGACAGCATGACTCTTGGGGTGTTCCTGGGTTAATACTAATTGAAATGTCCTTTTGATGACGCCTTTCCACTTTCCTTGAGCCTAATTTTTCCTAATTAGGTGGGAAAACAGGCCACGCTCATTTTGAAAAGCTGAGGTAAAAAGCTGAGGTAAAAAAAAGGACGTTTTTTTCCTCACAAAGCGACGGTTGGAAACGCGCGGGAAAAAAACACCACCACAAACCCCTCCCTCCCCCTCTTTCCCCGCCCACACAACGAGCCCGCGCTCTGATTGGCTAGTGGGCGGGGCAAAGAGGAGACTGCGACAAACGGCAGCCAATGGGCGTCGTCGCCGCCCCTGCTGTCTGCCCTAGGGAAACCCCTCTTTCGCTTCTCTCCGCCCGCGCTTCTCTTCTCCGCTGTTTCTGAGTTGGCTGAGCATGGCGGCGGAGGGGCTTCCGGTTGGTGCGCCAGGCGCCATTTTGAAATGGCCACCCTCAAGCGGAAGTGGAAGATTCTCCATAGAGGCTTCATGGTCGTAGCTGAGGAGATGGGCAGCTGAGGCGCATTTGGGGCTCTCCCAAAGGAGAATAATAATAATAATAATAATAAATAAAGCAACCACAATAGTGTAATAATAATAATTATTATAATAATAAACA
Organism: Anolis sagrei; assembly: GCF_037176765.1. Classification (NCBI taxonomy): domain Eukaryota; kingdom Metazoa; phylum Chordata; class Lepidosauria; order Squamata; family Anolidae; genus Anolis; species Anolis sagrei. The sequence continues at coordinate 5,782,639 of NC_090032.1, forward strand.
ATAATAGTGTAATAATAATAAATATAATATATATATATAAATATATAAATAATAATAATATAGCAACTACAATAGTGTAATAATAATAAATATAATAAACAATATATATATATAAATAATAATATAGCAACTACAATAGTGTAATAATAATAAATATAATAAACAATATATATATATAAATAATAATATAGCAACTACAATAGTGTAATAATAATAAATATAATAATAAACAACAATAATATATATTTTAAATAATAATAATAAACAATAATATATAAATAATAATAAATATAATAATAAATAATATATATATTTTTAAATAATATAGTAACTACAATAGTGTAATAATAAATATAATAAACAATAATATATATATTTTAAAATAATAATAATAAATATAATAAACAATATTATATATTTTAAAATAATAATAATAAATATAATAAACAATATTATATATATATATATAAATAATATAGCAACTACAATAGTGTAATAATAATAAATATAATAATAAACAGTAATATATATATATATATATATATAATAAACAATATTTATTTATTTACAGCATTTATATGCCGCTCTTCTCACCCCAAAGGGGACTCAGAGCGGCTTACAATATATATTTTCATACAATACATTATATTATTAGCATAGTACAATATCAGTATATATTACTATATTGCACTATACCATTATATTGTAATATTATTAGTAATATTACACGTAAATAAATATATATTTAAATAATAATAATAAAATGGCAACTACAATAGTGTAATAATAATAAATATAATAAACAATTATATATATATCTAAATAATAATAATAAAATAGCAATTACAATAGTGTAATAATAATAAATATAATAATAAACAATAATATATATATTAAATAATAATAGTAGTAAATATAATAATAAACTATAATATATATAAAAATAATAATAAATATAATAAACAATAATATATATATATTTAAATAATAAAATAGCAACTACAATAGTGTAATAATAATAAATATAATAAACAATAATATATATATTTAAATAATAATAATAAAATGGCAACCACAATAGTGTAATAATAATAAATATAATAATGAACAATAATATATATATTTAAATAATAATAATAATAGTAAATATAATAATAAACTATAATATATATAAATAATAATAAATATAATAATAAACAATAATATATATATTTAAATAATAATAAAATAGCAACTACAATAGTGTAATAATAATAAATATAATAATAAGTATATATTTAATAATAAAATCGCAACTACAATAGTGTAATAATAAAAAATATAATGAACAATATATATATTTAATAATAAAATAGCGATTACAATAGTGTAATAATAATAAATATAATAAACAATAATAATAAATATAATAATAAACAATTATATATATATATATATATATATATATATATATAATAATGATATAGCAACTATAATACTGTAATAATAATAAATATAATAAACAACAATAATATATTATTTTAAAATAATAATAATAAAATAGCAACCACAATACTGTAATAATAATAAATATAATAAACAACAATAATAATAATGTATTAGCAACAATAGAACCTGTCAAAGCAAATTCCAGGATAGTCAAATAATAATAATGATAATATAATAATAATAATAATAATAATAATAATAATAAGCAGCAACAGTAGTCAAATATAATAATAATAAACAAATAATAAAAGTAATAAAATAAAATATAATAATAGAATGATAGCAACAATGGAAATAATAGTCAAATAATATAATAATAATAAATAATAATTAACAAATAATATAATAATAATAGAATGATAGCAACAAGAGAACCTGTCAGAATATATACAAAATAATAATGATAATAATAATTAGCAACAATAGTCAAATAATATAATAATCAAATAATAATTAACAAATAATAATATAATAATAATAGAATGATAGCAACAATAGAACCTGACAAAATAACACGAAATAATAATAATAAACAAACAATAATTAACATAATATAATAATAATAGGATGATAGCAACAATAGTCTGTGCTGTGTTATGTACATGTAAAATAATGATGATGATGATGATGATATAACAACGGCAGAACCTGTTAAAGCAAATTCCAGGACAGTCTAATAATAATGATGATTATTATAACAACAATAATATCAACAATAGAACCTGTCAAAGCAAATTCCAGTACAGTATCCCACATAAAAATATAACAGAATCTGTTAAAGAAAATTCCCGTACAGTCTCATATAATAATAACAATAGCAATGATAGAACCTGTCAAAGCAAATTCCAGTAATCTCAATAGTAATAGTGATAATAATATCTTACCTGCTTCTCTTGACCATTTGAGGAAGGACATAATATTGTTAAAGTCTGTAAAGGGCCATAAAAGTACTTGCATTTAAGATTAAAAAACACATATTAATGACACGTATTTAATAAATTATTATTTCATTGATTTATATGCTAATTTTAATCTCTCTTAATGAGATGTAAACTGGCAAACAGTGCTACGCCATACAATAAAAACTTAAATCTTATAAAAACAATAACAGAATTAAATCTCAAGGTAGCTAAAAACAAAGAAAACAATGAAAACCTATGTGATATATATCAAAGTATAATGGAGCAGCCGGTGGTGCAATGGGTTAAACCCTTGTGCCGGTAAGACTGCTGACCAAAAGGTTGGTGCTTTAAAACCAGGGAGTGGGGTGAGGTCCCATTTGTAAGCTCCAGCTTCTCATGTGGGGACATGAGAGAAGCCTCCCACAGGATAGTAAAACATCCAGGCATCATATTATTATTATTATTATTATTATTATTATTATTATTATTATTATCATCATCATCCCCTGGGCAATGTCCTTGCAGACGGCCAATTCTCTCACACCAGAAGCGACTTGCAGTTTTTCACGTCGCTCCTGACATGAAAAAGTTTTGTGATAAGTTGCCATCTAATGCTGAGAGGAGGATCTGGATTATGGAAGATGCTGGACTGAGATAAAAAGCAGTGCAGAATAACAACCATGTAAGGTAGGCTTTGAGTAAGATTGACTCTCAACTAGAATTAATGCACTTTGGTGCCTCTTTCACTGCCCATGGTTCAATGCCATGGAATCCCAGGGATTATACATAGTTTTATAATAACCACCAAACTACAAATCCCAGGATTCTATACCATTTATTTATTTATCGTGTGAGGAGCAAACCAAACAGTTGTATAGCATTTTTTAACAAACAAACAAACAAAACACAAAGTTTGCAAGCTTGGTAGTTGATTAAATGTCCTTTGACCAGTATCTGGCCACTTGGAGTGCCTCTGGTGTTGCTGCAAGAAGGTCCTCCATTGTGCATGCCCAGGAAGGAGTCTTTCAGATGAGGTTCCGGGTTTGAGCCTGCCACTTTTGGATTCTTGCTTGCTGGGGTGTTCCAGCGAGTGTCTCTGTAGATCTTAGAAAACTATTTCTTGATTTAAGTCGTTGACATGCTGGCTGATACCCAAACAGGGGATGAGCTGGAGATGTCTCTGTCTTGGTCCTTTCACTATTGGCTGCTACTTCCCGGCGGATGTCAGGTGGTGCAATACCGGCTAGGCAGTGTAATTTCTCCAGTGGTGTGGGGCGCAGACACCCCGTGATAATGCGGCATGTCTCATTAAGAGCCACATCCACTGTTTTAGTGTGGCGAGCATACTCAGCATACTGGGCGTGCATACTCAGCAGCAGAGTAGCATAGCGCAAGGGCAGATGTCTTCACTGTGTCTGGTTGTGATCCCCAGGTTGTGCCAGTCAGCTTTCGTATGATATTGTTTCTAGCGCCCACTTTTTGCTTGATGCTCAGGCAGTGCTTCTTGTAGGTCAGAGCACGGTCCAGAATGACTCCCAGGTATTTGGATGCGCTGCAATGCTCCAGTGGGATTCCTTCCCAGGTGATCTTCAGAGCTCGGGATGCTTGTCTGTTCTTGAGATGAAAAGCACATGTCTGTGTTTTAGATGGATTAGGGATCAGCTGGTTTTCCCTGTAGTAGGCGGTAAGGGCACCTAGATCTTCAGAGAGCTTCTGTTCAACCATCTCAAAGCTCCCTGCTTGGGTGGTGATGGCACGATCATCAGCATAGATGAAACTCTCTGTCCCTTCTGGCAGAGCCATGGCACTTGCTCAACTATCTAAGGCAAACAATTGGCATAAGAAAGCACACTGGGTACAAGTTAACTAGCAAAGAAAGTGGGATGATGGTCACATTGGGAGTCAAGGCTCTTCTGGACTCTTAGACCAGTTCTTAAACGAGCTTTGTATACTCCAAGTAGACTGGAACGTACTTAGTCCTAATCTTTTTTTATACTGGTTTTAAACCACTTAATTGGTTGTGTTGCAATAGCAGATTCCCAGATTAGTGTTGACACCTTAATTTATTTTTCTGGTTATTTAATATTTAAGTGATATTTATCTTTACTGTTCTAATGTAGCACAAACCTTATGTAAAATCATACTAGGTATTTTTGACATTAATATTGAAATCTGAATATATACAGAGTCTTTACTTGGCTTCAAACTGGATTAGTTTGTCAGTGTATACAGTCTTCCATGCCAGAAGAGTGGCAAATGCACTCCAGGTTAGGTCCAAACTTTGAAAGAGGGTCTTGGGGGTGAAGGAAGAGTTCTCCATCTATGACATTTGGGGTACAACCCAGGACGGATTCACCATCGCAGTGAGAAGAAAATCCCCAACTATGGTGTCATAATCTTGCTTCAAATCATGTTCCAGATTTATTTATTTTTGGGTTAGTTTTAAACCCTTTTCAATTAAGGTCTCACTTGTATTCATTCGCAATAGCACTGTATTGGCATTTAACCTTAGTTATCTCAAGGTTTATTTATTTATATTATTTATTTATTTACAGCTTTTATATTCCGCCCTTCTCACCCCGCAGGGGACTCAGGGCGGATTACAGTGTACACATATATGGCAAACATTCAATGCCAATTTTTGACATACAAACAGACATACACAGAGGCTATTTAACTTTTTCTGGCCGCCAGGGGAGCTGTCGCTTTCATCGTCCATCTGTGACGCTGATGAAGCACTTCCGCATTTCCCGCATGCTTCCCCGCTGGAATGCTTTGCTGGAGTCTTCTTTTATGGCCTCATAAATCAGTTAATTTAGCCTCCCCACACTTTTTAAGGTGGTACCTAATTTTCCTACTTGACAGATGCAACTGTCTTTCGGGTTGCAAAGGTCGACAACAGGCTACACACAATTGGTTGGAAACCCACTCCAACCGGGGCTGGCTTCGAACTCATGACCTTTTGGTCAGAGTGATCTTAATGCAGCTGACACTCATCCAGCTGCGCCACAATCCTGGTTGGACTACTGTGGGATGCTTCTCTCATGTCCCTGCATGAGAAGCTGGAGCTGATAGATGGGAACTCACCCCGCTCCCCGGATTTGAACCACCGACTAAAAGGTTGGCAGTCCTGCCAGCACAAGGGTTCAACCCATTGTGCCACCGGGCTTCTATGGATTTTCATTGAAAACCATTGAACACATGTCACTAAAAATTATTAAGAATACACCTGAGATTCATTAGTGCCAAATCTAGGAAGTGCGGCCCCAAACTGAAATAACGTTGTTTTTGAAGGATTGAAAATAATTTATATATCGTGTCAGGATGAACCAAAACAGTTGTGGGGTGTTGTAGGTTTTTTCAGGCTATATGGCCATGTTCTAGAAGCATTCTCTCCTGACATTTCGCCTGCATCTATGGCAAGCATCTTCAGAGGTGTGAGGTCCTCACTACCTCTGAGGATGCTTGCCATAGATGCAGGCAAAACATCAGGAGAGAATGCCTCTAGAACATGGCCATATAGCCCGAAAAACCCTACAACAACCCAGTGATTCTGACCATGAAAGCCTTCGACAATACACAAAACAGTTGCATTGCATTAAAAACAAACAAAACACAAAATAATAAAAACACACACATAAGAAATCACCCCATGTTTAGATTGAAAATCTTTTAATTTAAAATTTACACCACACAGGGGAAAAAAACACTCACATTCTGTTAACAACTAAAAATCCATCAGAAGTGTGCTGTAGGAACCTGTTATTTATTTAACACTGTCATGGCTTTTATTTTTATTTTTTCAAAACACAGTTGCGCACAAAAAAAAAGGAAACTCCTCCAAGTTGGTGTCTTTTTCTTCGTCTTAGAATTTGAAAAGGAAATTGAACACACTATATACATACTGCCATATAAAGAGCATTCGAATAGGACAAAAATCTCTACAAAATATAAAACCCACCCTCACATATTTTCATTAAAGAACCCACCAAACCAGGAAAAAAAGAAGGAAAAAAAAGAAATCCCATAAAATATCAAAAGTTATCCAGAGGCTCTGTGTTAACTCTTGGCTGTCCTAAAACAAAAAAAAGCAAGCAAACAAAACAAAAAGCAAACAACACTCTAATATTCGGACGACACAAAACTCAAAAACTGTGGCAATGTATTTAGCTGGTTGTGTTACCTTTAGGAGACAAACATCTCTGTAGAGAAGCTGTAAACCTACTTAAAGGTGTGCTATGGATAAGCTTGGTTTGGTTTTGCTCTGCTAAAGCTGTCTGAATGCAAAATATTTGTCATCATTTCAAACCATCAGTAGTTAAAAAAATATTAGGAGTTTGAAATCCAATTCAAAGATGCTTCTCTCTGAAATTCGAGCAGAAGCATCCAATCAGAGCAAAAATCCTTTTATTTGAGGATTCTGAAACCCAATTTAAAGAGGTCTTGCTCTGAAATTCCAGCAACAGGATCCAATCAGAGCAAAAATCCTTTTGAGGATTACGAAACCCAATTTAAAAAGGCTTCTCTCCGAAATTCAAGCAAAAGGAGCCAATCGGAGCAAAAATCCTTTTATTTGAGGATTACGAAACCCAATTTAAAGAGGCCTCGCTCTGAAATTCCAGCAAAAGGAGCCAATCGGAGCAAAAATACTTTTATTTGAAGATTTTGAAGCCCAATTTAAAGACGCCTCGCTCTGAAATTCCAGGAAAAGGATCCAATCTGAGCAAAAATCCTTTTATTTGAGGATTTTGAAACCCAATTTAAAGAGACCTCGCTCTGAAATTCCAGCGAAAAGATCCAATCGGAGCAAATATCTTTTATTTGAGGAAAAAAACCAACTCCTTGTTTGCAATCTAAACAATAGGACTGTGGGCACAAAACATTAGAAGTATATTGCAAGCTAGTTACCACTTTTGAGTACTTTTCATTGACTTTCAAGGATACTTTTCATTATTTTCTAAACCTAAATTGATCATAAACGTATAAAGAAGAAAGAAATAAAATACCACCTCAAGAAACCTGGATTAATACAAAAGCCGGCGGCTTTAAACACAGAACCTCTAGAACTTTTTAAAAAAGTTTTTTTTAAAACCATCCTCCGTACACAAATGTAGCAACAGTATTGGGATAAAGCTTTTCTCGTTACGATTCTCCAAAAATACCCAGATTTTCTACTAAACGACTACCTGCGTTCCCTTCCGCTCAAATGCCTTGCTATTTGTTGTGCCACGAATGAGAAATCCAAGGGGGAAAAAACCATACCGGATTTGTTTGCTGCTCTTCTCGAACGCCATGCCACCAAAACTAAATCAGGAGCCTAATGTCATGTATGAAAGAGTTGCCAGCGGCATGTGGCGTCTTTATTTATATTCACAGGCAAACACAGTACAGGCCCAACTCCCTCTATGCAAAAATACCCCCTTTTTTTATTTTCACCCTGAAAGTAGGGACAACAGCTTCTCCCCAGGCAGGACAAGATAATAAAAAAATAGTTTCTCTCGATTACACCTGCGCATTATTCGGGTTAAAATATTTATTTAACAATACAAGTTAAGTCTGTCCTAAGCCAGAACCAAAAAAAGAAAGAAAAAAAGAGCGCTGGGTCTCTGCTAAGTTTTTAAAAAGCAACCCTCCGAATGGAAAGCAAGATGAACAGCAACCGGGTTGTCGCCTCTTTGATGCTTTCAAGAGAAAGAGGGTTTTCTCTTGACTCAATGGATGCGTGGCGTGAACATGTTTGTCTAAAGTCCTTCCAAAGTCAAATCAAGAAGCCTTGCTGTTTAAGTTTCCTTTTAACAGTCCTCCAGCAAAGGGAGAAAACCGTGAAAAATCCCCCAAAAACTGCCAGTTGGCTCCCCAATTTTCCACAGCCCATTTTTTTTGGGGGGGGGGTGAAGATAATTTTGAGCTCCAACCAAATCCAAAGTTGTCGGTCGGAGAACCACCAAAAAGAAATGTCAGCACTAACCTACCAACTCTTGCTTCGGAAAGTTGACTTAGAAGGAAAAAGCCCCCCTCTTTAAGTGTTTGGACATGATTAAAGGCGTCTTTTTGATGCAATGTTTTCCGTTCTTAAAACTAAAGCAGGAGGTAGACATCTCAAATAATGGGCTCTCTGTTTAGTCCTGAGGAATATAATGGTCAGAAGGGGAACCGATAGTGTATAATGGTCAATGAACTGTGGGTACGTTACCGACGAAGGGCATTTTCTTTCGTCTCGAGATGTTTTCGAAAACAGGTGAAACTCAAGAGAGCTGATCTAATGCATTCCTTATATATTTGAATAAAAAATCACTAGAAATTCATTTGTGTCTTCCTCGAGAGATTCTTTTAAAATGAGCTGGAAAAGGTAATATTAATTTCACACAGCTCCTGGTCAATAAAGTGTGAGTACGTTACTGATGAAGGACATTTTCTTTCATCTCGAGATGTTTTGGAAAACAGAAGGTGAAACTCAAACAGATCTAACGCATTTCTTATATATTTGAATTAAAAATCACAAGAAATTCATTTGTGTCTCCCTCAAGAGATTCTATTAAAAGGCAGTATTAATTTCACACAGTTCCTGGTCAATGAGCTGTGGGTACGTTACCCCAAAAAAGCATTTTCTTTCATCTCGAGATGTTTTGGAAGACAATAAAAGGTGAAACTCAAATAGAGGGCTGATCTAACGCATTCCTTATATATTTTCATAAAAATCACAAGAAATTCATTTGTGTCTTCCTCAAGAGATTCTATTAAAAGGTAGTAATAATTTCACACAGCTCCTGGTCAATGAACTGCGGGTACGTTACCTCTGAAGGGCATTTTCTTTCGTCTCGAGATGTTTTGGAAAACAAGGTGAAACTCAAATAGAGAGCTGATCAAATAATTCCTTATATATTTGAATAAAAAAATCACAAGAATTTCATTTGTGTCTTCCTCAAGAGATTCTTTTAAAATGAGCTGGAAGTAATATTAATTTCACACAGCTCCTGGTCAATGAACTGTAGGTACGTTACCGATGAAGGGCATTTTCTTTCGTCTCGAGATGTTTTGGAAAACAGAATATGAAACTCAAAACAGAGAGCTGATCTAACGCACTCCTTATATATTTGAATAAAAAATCACTAGGGAAGTGCCAAGAAATTCATTTGTGTCTTCCTAAAGAGATTCTTTTAAAATGAGCTGGAAAAGGTAATCTCTTGAGGAAGACACAAATCAATTTGTGATTTTTTATTCAAATATATAAGGAGTGCGTTAGATCAGCCCTCTGAGTTTCACCTTCTGTTTTCTCGAGACGAAAGAAAATGCCCTTTATCGGTAACGTACCCACAGTTTATTGACCAGGAGCTGCGTGAAATTAATATTCTATTAAAAGGTAATATTAATTTCTCACAGCTCCTGTTCCACCTCCCATGACCAGCTTTTCTCCCGAAAAGCTTGCTATCCCACTGCGATATATTTGATCTGTAGTGTCCTACCTTTTGAAAAATGAAAACTTGATCTGCCTAACTGTGGCTAGAACTAACAGCATGCTCACGTGGAAAACCCAGTAAGGAATAAAATAAAAGAATCCAACCTCGGGGCAGCAAGAAAAAAAGAAGGCCGGGGAGACAACTGGTCGAACGGTTAAAAGAGATGGAAACAGTGTTACCTGCACATGATCGAGAACGGGCGATTACTGCTTAGTTGGAATGATAAAAAGGGCCAAAAAAAGAGAGTCAAAACACACTTCCTATAAAAAGTTAACACATTAAATGTTTTCTGCAGGGAAACCTATGATACATGGAGACATACAAGGCTGCATATCACTATTGCATATCCTGCAACAAATTCGAAATCTGGTCCTAGTTTCTCTGTCCTACAACTTAATCGTCGTCCTCATCGCCTTCGTCTTCAGCGGCACGTTTTCTCTTCTCGCCTCGGAGAGCTTCGGCTGCGGAAGAAAGGAGACATTGGTCACCTGTTTGGAAGAAGAAGCCCTTGGACTTATGGCGTGCGGGCGGCCCAAAAACATCTTCAATTGGTTTCTCCAGAAGATAATAATGAAATCCCTCTTGCCGAGCTAAATAGTAAAAGCATTCTTTGGCCTGAAAACTATTCCTCATGCTCACAAACTCTTTCCCTTTAATTTCTAATAACTCTGATGCAAATACGACACAATTATAAAGTCTACTCATTGTGTTGATTTTGACTTAAGACTCTTTCTGTCACTGGATAAAAAACAAATCAATTCTACGTTTCCGATATCTTAGGGGTCATAAAAAAAGTCTTCACTGAATGGAACACTTACCTTCCTCTTCTTCGTTCTCCCTCTCCTCTACATAATCGTCATCATCCTCTTCATCCTTCAGGGAACGATAACAATTATTATTATTATGTTTATTTATAGCCTGCTTTTTCTCTCTACAAAGAGAGAAAGGCTTTCAGCAGATCACAAAGAAACCATTTAATAAACACCTTGTGAAATTCATAATCCTGGGCTATTTTACTCTACTAGCTCTGGCTTGCTGTGAGTTTTCTGGGCTGTCTGGCCATGTTCCAGAAGCATTCTCTCCTGATGTTTTGTCCACATCTATGGCAGGCATCCTCAGAGCTTGTGAGATCTGTTGGAAACTAGGCAAGTGAGGTTTACATATCTGGAATGTCCAGGGTGGGAGAAAGAACTCTTGTCTGTTTGAGGCAAGTGTGAATGTTGCAATTGGCCACCTTGATTTGCATTAATGGCCTTGTAATAATAAATAATAATAAACTTTATTTGTACCCCGCTCCATCTCCCCAATGGGGACTCGGTGCGGCTTACATGAGGCCAAGCCCAAAACAACAATTACACAAAATAAAAACAAAGGATTTCCCGCAGGCAGCAGGCAGCCAGACTTTGTAGCTTCAAAGCCTGGCTGACTGCTGCCTGGGGGGATCCTTTGTTGGGCATGTTAGCTGGCCCTGACTGATTTTTGTCTGTTTAGTCACAAATTATTAAAAGGCAAAGATAAGATAGTAAAGGTTTTCCCCTGACATTAAGTCCAGTCGTGTCCGACTCTGGGGGGTTGGTGCTCATCTCTATTTCTAAGCCGAAGAGCCGGCGTTGTCCATAGACACCTCCAAGGTCATGTTGCCAGCATGACTGCACGGAGCGCCATTACCTTCCCGCCGGAGCGGTACTTATTGATCTACTCACATTTGCATGTTTTCAAACTGCTAGGTTGGCAGAAGCTGGGGCTAACAGCGAGCGCTCATGCTGTTCCCCGGATTCGAACCTGCAACCTTTCAGTCAGCAAGTTCAGCAGCTCAGCGCTTTAACCCACTGCGCTACTGGGAGCTCCATAAAAATTCATAAAATAATAAGGCACACAACAGTTTAGAGCAGTGGTTCTCAACCTGGGGTTCCCAGATGTTTTTGGTCTACAACTCCCAGAAATCCCAGCCAATTTACCAGCTGTTAGGATTTCTGGGAGTTGAAGGCCAAAAACATCTGGGGACCCCTGGTTGAGAACCACTGGTTCAGAGGAATTCTGCACAGATTTGGGCAAAATCAAAATACTTCAAAGGCTTTCATAAAAAGCTGTATTTTAATCTTGTGTTGGAAGACTAAGCACGTATTTATATACAGGGAGGTCATGCCATAATTGAGTCCTCACATCACAGACGTCATTATAGCACAACCCCAGCCTGGACTTGTCAAATATTTGATAATAATGTCTTGCTTATCAAAGACTGAACTAATACAAAGCACTCCTAATGTTATGTTGGAGCCTTCCAACATCTCCTGAGCTTTGTCCATTTACTTGGAAGAAAGCCCAATGGATCTCAAGGCCTACATCCATGCAGATGTCCTCAGGCCTGAACATATTTTGCCAAGGAGTGAAATGTTGACCTGAATCTCTTCTTTCATCAAATACGAGAGACCCACTTCCTCCTCCTCTTCTTCGCCTTCGCCCTCTCCCAAGTCCGAAGGGTCGTCATCTTCCTCGTCGTTCTCCTCGTATTCTCCGGGAGGGCCAGCTTTGTCTTCGTCTTCCTCGTCTTCATCTTCGTCCCCATCTGAAGGGAAGGGAATGCTAATGACTCTTGTGTTGGAATTCAAGGGCCAATTTGCAGGTTCTAAACCATCCCATATTTGAGATCATTTGGATGGTTCAAGTAGGGTCTCCCTTCCCCGAAATGCTGGGGACTCCCAGGTAACATCATGAAACATACAAAGTAGATACCTGGCAACGAATTTTGGGGTTTTGGAGCATTTCAGATTTCCAGATTAGGAATGCTCAATTTATACCAAAATTTAACACAACACGGAAGACAAGCCCAAATGCTCAAGAACTCCCTTTTGGGAGGTAACATGAAGGCAGCTTACTCAAGTTTTCTATTGTTTACTGAATTAATGCTTCCAAAAAAACCCCAAAAACCATGTTCCCACTTGCGTTCCGAAGTAACACTGTCCCAAGAAGATTGCAGCGTCTACATTCTACAATTTCTATATGTGTAGATTTAAATTCAAGTGAATCTTAACATTAGGAAGAACTTCCTGACTGTGAGAGATGTTCAGCAGTGGAACTCTCTGCCCCAGAGTGTGGTAGAGGCCCCTTCTTTGGAAGCTTTTAAACAGAGGTTGGATGGCCATCTGTCGGGGGTGCTTTGAATGCAATTTTCCTGCTCCTTGGCAGAATGGGGTTGGACTAGATGGCCCACGAAGTCTCTTCCAACTCTATGATTCTATGAATGTTTACATTTTTTTCCAGGAGTTAATGCAAGTTAACGCTGGAAACTCAATAAGGGAAACATTGCCTTAAAAGACAATGGGATGTACTGTCATTTTGCCACTAACCGCATGCATATATTTTTCTTTTACCTCTTTGAAGAATGCGATTAAACCCCCCATTTATGTCACCTCCCCCTTTGCTTAGTTTCGGCCTTCGCATCTAAGACTTCTGTGACCAACGAAGAACTACCTTCATCGTCTTCATCTTCTGAGTCAGGGGCCTCATTGTCATCTTGGTCAAACCCGTCGAGGTACGTTATTTGCTGCAGCAACTCAAACACACTTTCTCTGTAATCTTTTGGTTTTGTGATTTCGCAGTTAAACAAATCAAGGCTCTTCAAATTCTTCAGATTTTGCTAAAAAGAGGAAAAAGGACGGTTGAGATTTCTAAATGAAGAGAAGGCATCTTGAAAAGGCGAGCTTAACATAAACACAGGCAAAACAAGGTTGCAGTACCACGTCACCCTTATTTGCAACCAGCCACAATGAACTTTGTCGGAATTTGTAGTTACTTTATACCACTATTCCTCAAACTATTGTGTTGTCGAATGCTTTTCATGGCCGGAATCACTGGTTTGCTTTGAGTTTTCCAGGTTGTATTGTATCTGGTTTATTGATAAAGGTAAAGTTTTCTCCTTGACATTAAGGGATTGTGGTGCAGCTGGCTGAGAGTCAGCTGCATTAAGATCACTCAGACCAAAAAGGTCATGAGTTCGAAGCCAGCCCGGGTTGGAGTGGGTTTCCAACCAATTGTGTGTAGCCTGTTGTCGACCTTTGCAACCCGAAAGACAGTTGCATCTGTCAAGTAGGAAAATAAGGTACCACCTTAAAGTGTGGGGAGGCTAAATTAACTGATTTATGAGGCCATAAAGAAGACTCAAGCAAAGCATTCCAGTGGGGAAGCATGTGGGGAATGTGGAAGTGCTTCATCAGCGTCGCAGATGGACGATGTAAGCAACAGCTCCTCTGGCGGCCAGAAAAAGTTAAATAGACTCTGTCTATGTCTGTATATGTTTGTATGTCAAAAATGGGCATTGAATGTTTGCCATATATATGTGTACACTGTAATCCGCCCTGAGTCCCCTGTGGGGTGAGGGCAGAATATAAAAGCTGTAAATAAAAATAAATAATAAATAATAGTTGTGTCTGACTCTGGGGGTAGGTGCTCATCTCTAAGCCAAAGAGACGGCATTGTCCACAGACACCTCCAAGGTCATGCGGCTGGCATGACTGCAAAACCCACCCATGAATTCTATGGCTGAGAGATGGGCAAAATTTAATGCTCATGGGGTTCACCACGGATTAAAAAACTGCCCCCCAAATGATCTGTAAGGAGTGGGAAAGGAATTTCCACTAGCTTTGGAAGTTTCTAGAATAGTGGTTCTCAACCTTCCTAATGTCTTGACTCCTCATGGTGTGGTGACTCTTACATTATGTATTTTCATTCACTGGACCAAATTTGACACAACTACGCAATACACCCAAATTTGAATACTGGTGACATTGTGGGGGGTTTGATTTTGTGATTTGGGAGTTGTAGTTGCTGGGATTGCTAGTTCACTTTGATAGTTAACCTACTATCAAAAAGAATTCTGAATTCCACCAACAATGGGATTGAACCAAACTTGGCATGCAGAATTCCCATGACCAAGAGAAAATACTGGAAGGGTTGTTGTAGGTTTTTTCAGGTTATAAGGTCATGTTCTAGAGGCATTTTCTCCTGACGTTTCACCTTCATCTATGGCAAGCATCCTCAGAGGTAGTGAGGTCTGTTGGAACTAGGAAAAAGGGGTTTATATATCTGTGGAATGACCAGAGTGGGACAATATAGCCCTATATTGGCCATATAGCCCGAAAAAACCTACAACAACCCAGTGATTCCGGCCATGAAAGCCGTCGACAATACAATACTGGAAGGGTTTGGTGAGCATTGACCTTGAGTTTGAGAGTTGTAGTTCCCCTACATCCAGAGAGCACTGTGGACTCAGACAATGATGGATCTGGACCAAACTTGACATGAATACTCAATATGCCCAAATGTGAACACTGGTGGAGTTTGGGGAAAATAGACCTTGATATTTGGGAGTTGAAGATACTGGGATTTATAGTTCGCCTACAATCAAAGAGCATTCTGAACTCCACCAATGATAGAATTGAACCAAACGTGGCACACAGGACACCCATGACTAACATGGGCATTGATGGGCATTGACCTTGAGTTTGGGAGTTGTAGTTCACCTACATCCAGAGAGCACTGTGGACTCAGACAATGATGGATCTGGACCAAACTTGGTATGTATACTCAATATGCCCAAATGTGAACAATGGTGGAGTTCGGAAGGAAACAGACTTTGACATTTGGGAGTTGTAGTTGCTGGGATTTATAGTTTACTTACAATCAAAGAGCATTCTGACGATAGAATTTGGCCAAACTTCCCACACAGAACCCTCACGACCTACAGAAAATACTGTGCTTTCTTATCATCCTTGGCGACCCCTCTGACACCCCCTCACTACCCCCCAGGGTTGAGAAACTCTGCCCTAGAACCTCCTGGAACCGAAAAGAAAAATGTTTAAAAAATGCTTTCCCCACCAAATTGGACATGGGGAGCATGCCCAGTATGTTTCATATCCCTAACCCCAGAAAATATCCTTTTTTGAACCAGGAAGTGATTACTATTTACTTGCCTCTTGGTAGCCCAGTGATTCTGGGGTGGTGATTGAATCCCTTGTTCTACCAATTCACAACAATACCTTTGTTATTACTAAATACTATTAATAATATGCAAAGGTGCTGAGAGTTGAAGGTTTGGCATGCTGACCGTGCAGGCTGTTGAATAATCACAAAGAAACTCACAAGAGACTCCACAGTGCTGAGGTCCTTGATTTTGTTGCCACTCAGGTTTAGGTATGTAAGATTCGGACACCGTTCTGCCAAGACCTCCAGGCCTCCGGAGATGAGGTTGTCACTCAATTCCAGCTACAATGCAAAGAAGTCTTACAATTAGAAACAACAATGTTGGATACCTTTCCAAGGCTGTTATTAGGATTAATTTTACTGGTACTCAACTCTTCCCCCTCAAGACAGGTTACAAATTAAAATTAAATTATTACAATACTGTAAAAAAAAAAAAACATTTAAAAACTATTAAAAAGGTAAAGGTTGTCCCCTGACATTAAGTCCAGTTGTGTCCGACTCTGGCGTGTGGTGCTCATCTCCATTTCTAAGCTAAAGAGCCGGCGTTGTCCATAGACACCTCCAAGGTCATGTGGCCGGCATGATTGCATGGAGTGCCCTTACCTTCCCACCGGAGCGGTACCTATTGATCTACTCACATTTGCATGTTTTTGAATTGCTAGGTTGGCAAAATTATTTATATATATATATATATATATGTGTGTGTGTGTGTGTGTGTTTATATATATATATGTGTGTGTGTGTGTGTGTGTGTTTAAATTGTTTTAATATGAGTAATAGTTAAAAAGTATTACTCATATTAAAACAATTTAAAAACATAATTTTAAAAAATATGATTCTATTTTCACTTGTGGTGGTCTTGCGAGAAGTCGAAGATATATTGGGAAAAAAATACAAATTACACTACAAAAAATTATGTTATGTTATTATTTTAATTGTTTTTAAACTGTTTTTATGATGTTAAGCATTGAATTTTTGCTCTTGTTAATTGCTTTGAGTCGCCCGAGGGCTGAGAAAAGCAGTATATAAATGATGCAAATAAATAAATAAATAAATAAAGTTAACATAAAAATCCCTCTGAAACCAGAAATCTTTCTGCTTGGTATAACTGACCAGAAGTTAGATAAAAATACGGACAAAATATTATTTCTATTAAATACAGCAGCAAGAATTTGTTACGCAAAGATGTGGAAAAAGGAAGAGATCCCGGAAGAAGAAGATTGGCTGGAGAAAATTGAAGATAATAGAAACATGGACAGATTAACTTACTTAATATCCAAAAATAAGGGGACCCCGATAAAGGAAACTGATTGGTCGAAAGTTGCAGAATATTTGAGACTTAAAGAAAGAAATATATTAATATAGAAAGAAGGGGAAGAAGAAAGAAAAGAAAGAAGGAAAAGGAGAGAAAAGGGGGGAAGAAGAAGAAGCAGAAGAAAGAAGAAAGAAAAGGAAGAACCCATTCCGAAGATACCTTGGAAGTCAACAAACAATTTCTTATACTATTTATCTCTATGTAAATATATATACATATACACATATATACGTGTGTGTGTGTGCATGTATATATATATGTATAATAACGATAATAATAATAATAATAATAATAATAATAATAGTAATAATAATAATAGAGTAAAATAAGAAATAACCTTGACTCGAGTATAAGCCGAGGGGGGGGGGGGGGGGTTCTCAGCCTTAAAAAAAGGGCTGAAAAATTAGACTTATACTTGCGTATATACGGTATATACAACATATTATATTATTAGCATAACACATTTTTATTATAATATTTTTCAACTATTCAACAATTACAAAAACATTAACACCCATTTTCTTTCCAGGAAGGAAACAATACTATCCAATGGACAAAAATATAGTGTCAGCCCCTGGGAAAAGGGAAATCGCAGCTTCCTCGCTTCAGATATACAGTGAATAATTTTATGCTAAGAGCATCAGCAATATTTCCCAATGCAACTACCAGTAATTAGAGAAGCACCCCGAAACTCACCTTGCGAAGTTTATTCAAAGCGGGGAGTTTGGCCAGCGATGTCAGCTCGACGTTGGCCATGCTGAGGAACTCTAGCTCTTTAAACGTGTCGCTCAGGCCTTCGATTTCGCCATTGCTAGACCGACAGTTGTCCAGGACTAACTCGGTGACCTGCAAGAAAGACCACAAAGGTGTCTCTCAGCCAGAGGCAATCAACTTCTCACATGTAAAAGACTGGACAGGATGGAGCCAAAGAAACTGAAGCGACGGAAGAGAGCCCAAAGGCCATCTAGACCAGCCCCATTCTCCTACACAACATTCCTGAGAGACAGCCATCCAGAAAAGCTTCAAAGGTAAGATGTCCATATGCTGGACATTTCATTCCTATCTTCGGAGGGGAAAAATGCCAGTGTTTTGGTTGAAAACTTCCCATAATGTCCTTTCAAAACTGCCAGGTGCACTTTTTTTACTGGTAAGATAAGCTTAACATGGGCCCAATACGGAATAAATTATTTTTTTAATCTATTAGAATAGGCTCTACCCGCAGTGTTGAATCCTTGAGTTTTTAAATGTTGTGTTTTATTGCTGATATGTTACTTATAATGGTTTTGTATTGTATTTTTATTTTCTGTTTTATTTTATTGCTGTTTATACTGATGTATTGTATTGTTGGGCTTGGCTTCATGTAAGCTGTCCCGAGTCCCCTTGGGGAGATGGTAGTGGGGTATAAATAAAGTCTATTATTAGTGGGTTGTTGTAGGTTTTTTCAGGCTATATGGCCATGGTCTAGAGGCATTTTCTCCTGACGTTTCGCCTGCATCTGTGGCAAGCATCCTCAGAGGTAGCGAGGTCTCTCTCTGAGGATGCTTGCCATAGATGCAGGCGAAACGTCAGGAGAAAATGCCTCTAGATCATGGCCCTATAGCCCGAAAAAAACCTACAACAACCCAGTGATTCTGGCCATGAAAGCCTTCGACAATCTATTATTATTATTATTATTATTATTATTAAATTACTGTCAAAGCTTTAATGATCCCAAACAGAAAGGCCCAGTGTGTTCAGCAACCTGACACATATTGTGCAAGTGGGACTTAGGATAAATCCATCATCATAATTAGGAATTGTGGGAGTTGGAGTCCAAAACACCTGGAGGGCCGAAGTTGGCCCATGCCTGCCCAAGAGGGTTAAAGAGGCATATATTTTGGACTTTGGAGGCAGTAAACAACAACAAATCTAGACGATCGGAGCCAAAGCGGCTGAAAAGGAAGCCTTTATTGCCCCTTTCTCTCTCTCCATCCATCTCCCAATCTCTTCCAAACACCTCCCAACAAAGAATTCCCCCAGGCAGGAAGTGTTCTCCAGAAAGTTGTTTAGTCCGTTTGCTAAACTTTACAGTAAATGGAAGTCTGATATTTCATTGCATCCTTTATTTAGTTCCACCTTGTCTCCTGTGCTATTCTAATAATATAATATAGTGTAATATAATATATTGTATATACATATAATATTTATATTACTAGCCATCCCCTGCCACGCGTTGCTGTGGCTCAGTGTGTTTTGTGTGTATATATATGTGTATATATTTGTGCATATGTGTATTTGCGTATATATATATATATATATATATGTGTGTGTGTGTGTGGTTTTGCGCATGCATTGTAATGTTGTGTTTTGGCTTTTTAAGTCCTTTCTGCTCTGCTTTTATGAGTGATGGTCACTCGTTGGTCTGAGAGATGTATTGTGTCCAAATCTGGCGGCAATTCGTCCAGTGGTTTTTGAGTTATGTTAATCCCACAAATGAACATAACATTTTTATTTATATAGACTAGCCATCCCTTGCCACACGTTGCTGTGGCCTAGTCTGTGTATATGTGTGTGTATATATTTGTGTATATATGTGTGTTATATATGGTTTTGCACATGCGCTGTAGTGTGTTTTTGTTTTTTTTTTTGGCTTTTTAAGTCCCTTCTGCTGTGTTTTTCAGTGTTTTTACGAGTGATGGTCACTCGTTGGCCTGATAGGTGTATTGTGTCCAAATCTGGCGGCAAGTCATTATGTTAATCCCACAAACTAACATTACATTTTTATTTATATCAATAATGTAATGCAATATAATACTACTAATAATAATATATTATAATTATATATTTATATTACATGTAATACTACTTTTTTTTTTGTCATGTCAGGAGCGACTTGAGAAACTACAAGTTGCTTCTGGTGTGAGAGAATTGGCCGTCTGCAAAGATGTTGCCCAGGGGACGCCCGGATGAATTGATGTTTTTATCATCCTTGAGGGAGGCTTCTCTCATGTCCCCGCATGAGGAGCTGGAGCTGATAGAGGGAGCTCATCCATCTCTCCCCGGATTCGAACCTGCGACCTGTCGGTCTTCAGTCCTGCCGGCACAGGTGTTTAACCCACTGCACCACCAGGGGCTCCATTGTAATATTACTAATAATATTACAATGCAATGTAATAGTACAATACAATAATATTTAATATATTTAATATTTAATACATTATATAGTACAATATAATATTTAATACTGATAGTGTACTATGCTAATAATATATTGTATGTAGATATATCTTGTAAACCGCTCTAAATCCCCTTTGGGGTAAGAAGGGCAGCATATAAATGCCGTAAATAAATAAATACATTTACTTGAACTTGCAAAAGTTAACTTGGCTTGCATTACAGACCAAGAATATCTCAGCTGTAGTCCCAATGAGTAGCATTTCTTCTGAGTGTTTGACAACAAGAGTGCTGTACTTTTGTTTGTTTTTTTTACTTTGTTTTAACTTTTTTCAGATTTGATTATGGCTTCACTGTTATTTAACTTTGTATGCTATGTATTTGAAACTATGCTTAAATCTTAGAAGTTGCTTTGAGTCCCAAACTGGGAAAAAAGACAAAATACACACACACAGAGAAACATCCCTCTAGGAAGCTTTACACCTTCCACTGCAGCTCTATGGTCAACTCCACCAGAAGTTGACCATAGAGTCATGCTGGAGGACCTAAAACAGGGGTCCTCAAACTTCTTAAACAGAGGGTCAGGTCACAGTCCCTCAAACTGTTGGAGGGCCGGATTATAATTTGGAAAAAGCATGAATGAATTCCTATGCACATTGCACATATCTTATTTATAGTGCAAAAATAATAATACAATAATTAAAATGAAGAACAATTTTAATATAAACTTATTAGTATTTCAATGGAAGTGTGGGCCTGCTTTTGGCTGACGAGATTGGGTTGTTGTTGTTGTTGTGTGCTTTCAAGTCATTTCAGACTTAGGTTGACCCTGAGCGAGGGCCGGGTAAATGACCTTGGGGGGGGGGGGGGCGTATCCAGCCCCCGGGTCTTAGTTTGAGGACCCCTGACCTAAAACTTTGGATAATACAATATAATACTAGTAATAATAATTCAATATTATAATTATATATTTACATTATATGTAATATTACTAATAATATTACAATATAACGGTATAGTGCAATATAGTAATATATACTGATATTGTACTATGCTAATAATATGATATATTGTATGAAAATATATATTGTAAGCTGCTCTGAGTCCCCTTCGGGGTGAAAAGGGCGGCATATAAATGCCGTAAATAAATAATAATAAATAAACAATCAAATTTGCAAAGGTCAAATTCTTGGCATTTGCAACTCCTCCATTGTGATTCTGAGACTGCAGAACTCAAGAGAGTGTTATAGAGGTGTTTTCCCAGATTAAAAAAATAATTTCTATTTGCATTTTCCCACTTTTGGGTGGGATCCTGAGACCCTAACCCCTATGAATGTGGATGTCTGGCTGTGTGTGTGTACCTATCCATATCTCCTACCCTTATGAAACAGTAGCCAGAAGCATATGTGAAAATTGCAAAGTTATGTACACGACACATCCGGAGGACAATTCAGTGAAAGCTGAGCAGCCAAAACTATTTAAAGTACACAATCAACATTCCCAGAAGAGCAATGGGAGCTTTAAACCAGTCAGCTCAGCACCACCTTCCTTAAAACTGGTGTGAGGTTTTCCAAGGGACTTTAAAGGAGTCTGTTAGTCCTGGCAATCTGCTTAGCGAGTCTATTCCTCAGGGGTCAAGACCTTCCCAGGGGAGATCCCTTTCCTTATACATGTGAGGATTTCCACCTTCACAATGCACAGCAGTGGCCCACAAATCCTTTCTCTCACTTCACGGGATTTGGGACGTGATCTCAGCCCGAAAACAATCGTCTTATCATCTTTCCATCCACCAGGAGATAATGGATGGAAAGAAGGAATGGAAGAAAGGCAGCTGGAAGGAAAGAAAGAAGACGGTAGGGATTAAGGAAGACGAAAGGAAAGAAGACAGAAGGAGAGAAGGAAGTCAGAAGGAAGGGAGGAACTGAGGGAGATGGGAGGAAAGAAAACAAGGAGAGAAGAAAGTCTGAAGGAAGGAAGATGGAAGGAAGGCAATAAGAAGAAAGGAAGGAATTGGGGGAAAAGGAAAGAAAGAAAATAAAAGGAAAGAAGGAAGTCTGAAGGACAGAAGATGGAAGAAGGAAGGAAAGATGAAAGGAAGGAACTGAGGAAGATGGAAGGAAAGAAAACAGAAGGAGGGAAGGAAGACAAAAGGAATGGATGGATGGAAGGAAGGAAGGAAGGAAGAAAAGAAGGAATTGAGGAAAATGGAAGGAAAGAAAACAGAAGGAGAGAAGGAAATCTGAAGGACAGAAGATGGAGGAAGAAAGGAAAGAAGAAAGGAGTTGAGGAAAATGGAAGGAAAGAAAACAGAAGGAGAGAAGGAAGAAAGATGGAAGGAATGGAGGAAAGAAAGAAAGGAATTGAGGAAAATGGAAGGAAAGAAAACACAAGGAGGGAAGAAAGAAAGATGGAAGGAATGGAGGAAAGAAAGAAAGAAGAAAGTAAGGAATTGAGGAAAATGGAAGGAAAGAAAACAGAATGAGAGAAGTCTGAAGGAAGGAAGGAATTGAGGAAAATGGAAGGAAAGAAAACAAAAGGAGAGAAGAAAGAAAGAAAGAAAGATGGAAGGGAGGGAGGGAGGGAAGAAAAAAAGAAAGAAAGAAAAAAAAAGAAGAAAGTAGAAAGTAAGAAATTGAGGAAAATGGAAGGAAAAAAACCAGAAGGAGGTCTGAAAGAAGGAAGAGGTAAGGAAGGAAAGAAGAAAGGAAGGAATTGAGGAAGATGGAAAGAAGGGAAGAAAGGAGACAGAAGGAAGGAAGAAGGAAGGCATTCAATCCTTCCTCTGTGTGTGCTTTCTCTCTAGCAAGGCAAGAACTCCGAAAAAGCCAAGTAAATTCCACATCCAGCGACAAATGCAAGCAGTGTCCACACACACACACACACAGAACTCCATGCACGGCTTGTCTGCTTTTCAACAAGAAGAAACAAACATGTCTCCCATTCTTAGGGAGAAAGTGTAGACGGGACTCTAAGATGGATTCGGCCTGGGCTTGCTTTCCGGCTGCTGAGAAGTTAAAAATAAAAGAGGCCAGGAGCCTCCGCCATGCGCCGCCACATTTTCCCCCTTTTCTTTTTCGAACAACCAAAATGGTGAAATAGTCGGGGAGGGAGAGGGCCACCCGACTGAGTCGATTGGGGGGTTGGTTAGGGTGTCCTCTCCGAACAAAAGCCTCCGCCTCTTCCTCCAAATGGTTGTAAAAAGGCACGGCGCACACACAAGAGCGCCACCGCCACCACCGCCGCCATCGCGTGACCTAGATTCGAGGGGAAAAGAGCCAGTTAGAAGCAGCGTGGCTAGAAAGAGAGAGAGAGACGAAAAAAATTAAAAATATCAAAGCAGGAGAAAAAGTTTGGGATTTTCGACACTCTTCTTTCCTTGATTAAGCAAAAAAAGGGGGCAAAACTCGCCTTTTGGATTCCAGGGAAGGGAAGAACCTCCATGACCTAGATACGCAACATAAGAACGGAGAATTCTGGATTATGAGGAGTACTAGTCGTACCTTGCCATGCGTTGCTGTGGCCCATATGTGCTTTGTGTGTGTTTAGATGTGGTTTTGCGCATGAATTGGAATGTGTTTTTTTTGTATTTTTTGGCTTTTAAAGTCTCTTCTGCTGTGTTGTAATGTATTTTTTATATATTTTTTGGCTTTTAAAGTCTCTTTTGCTGTGTTTTTCTGAGAGATGGTGACACGTCGGCCTGATCGGTGTCTTGTGTCCGAATTTGGTGTCGATTCGCCCAGTGGTTTTGGAGTTATGTTAATGCCACAAACAAACATTAAATTTTTATTTATATATAGATTGATTGCCCAAAATCCAAACAAGCCAGGAAAAGTCAGATTAAAAAGACACCCCTAAACAGCGTAGGATTGTGGATGATGGTCGTCGTAGGTCGCGGAGAATGTGCCGAAATTGGACCAAAAAAAAGTGACAACGGGAACGTTGTCGTTGAAGGCGCACTTTTGAGCTCGGATTAAATAATTCCAATCATTGAGACGCGAAGGAGACTCTCTAGGGCAGGCATGGGCCAACTTTGGCCCTCCGGGTGTTTTGGACTCCAACTCCCACAATTCCTAACAGCCTACCGGCTGTTAGGAATTGTGGGAGTTGGAGTCCAAAACACCTGGAGGGCCAAAGTTGGCCCATGCCTGCCCTAGAGGATTAAAGAGGCAAATATTTTGGACTTTGGAGGCCGGTAGGCTGTTAGGAATTGTGGGAGTTGGAGTCCAAAACACCTGGAGGGCCAAAGTTGGCCCACGCCTGCCCGAGAGGGTTAAAGAGGCAAATATTTTGGACTTTGGAGGCAGTAAACAACAACAACAACAACAAATCTAGAAGATGGGAGCCAAAGGAAGCCTTTCTCTCTCTCCATCCGTCTCTCAATCTCTTCCAAAACATAAGCACCTCCCAACAAAGGATTTCTCCCCCCAGGCAGGAATCAGCCAAGTCTTGAAGCTGCAAGGCTTCGCCACGCTTGCCTAGTTTCCAACAGACCCCCTTCAACCTCTGAGGAGGCCTGCCATGGATGTGGGCGAAACGTCAGGAGAGAATGCTGCTGGAAAGTGGCCACATAAGCACCTCCCAACAAAGGATTCCCCCCAGGCAGGAACCAGCCAGGCTTTGAAGCTGCAAGGCTTTGCCACGCTTGCCTAGTTTCCAACAGACCCCCTTCAACCTCTGAGGATGCCTGCCATGGATGTGGGCGAAACGTCAGGAGAGAATGCTGCTGGGACGTAGCCGGACAGACCCGAAAACCCGCAGCAACCCAATAATAATAATAATCATCATCATCATCATCATAATGGGTTGCTGTGAATTTTCAGAACTGGAAACCTCCCAATCTTTGAGGATGCCTGCCATAGATGGGGGAGAAACGTCAGGAAAGAATGCTGCTGGAACATGGCCAGACAGACCTGAAAACTCACAGCAACCCAGTGATTCCGGTCATGAAAGCCTTCAACAAGACACTAATAATAATCATAATAATGATAATAATAATGGATTCACCCAGGCAGGAAGCAGCCAGGCTTTGAAGCTGCAAGGCCATTCAGTGCCAATCAAGGTGGCTAGTTGCAACATTCACATGTGCCTCAAGCAGACAAGAGTTTTTTCTCCCACCCACCTACTTCCCAACAAAGGATTTCCCCAGGCAGGAAGCAGCCAGGCTTTGATGCTGCAAGGCCATTCAGTGTTAATCAAGGTGGACAGTTGCAACCTTCACACATGCCTCAAGCAGACAAGAGTTCTTTCTCCCACCCTGGGCATCATTCATTCCACAGACATATAAACCCAATTTTCCTAGTTTCCAACAGACCTCACAACCTGCCATAGATGGGGGAGAAACGTCAGTAGAGAATGCTGCTGGGACGAGGCCAGACAGACCTGAAAACTCACAGCAACCCAATAATAATAATAATGATAATAATAATCACAATTATATCACAATCCAATAACAATAATAATGATAATAATAATAATAATCAAAATTATATCAAAGCAACCCAATAATAATAATAATGATAATGGATTGGTGTGAATTTTGAGACCTGGAAACCTCACAACCTCTGAGGGTGCCTGCCATCGATGTGGGCGAAACGTCAGGAGAGAGTGCTGCTGGAACATGGCCAAACTCACACCAACCCAATAATAATAATAATAATAATCACAATTATATCACAACCCAATACTAATAATAATGATAATAATAATCAAAGTTATATCAAAGCAACATAATAATAATAATAATAACAATAATAATAACGATAACAATAATAATGGGTTGCTGTGAATTTTGGGCGAAACGTCAGGAGAGAGTGCTGCTACATCGTGGCCAGACAGCACTCACAGCAACCCAATAATAAGAACAACAACAATTATATCAAAGCAACCTAATAATAATAATAATAATAATCACAATTGTATCACAATCCAATAATAATAATAATAATAATAATAATAATAATAATAATAATGGATTAATGTGAATTTTTAGACCTGCAACCTCACAACCTCTGAGAATGCCTGGCATGGATGTGGGCGAAACGTCAGGAGAGAATGCTGCTAGAATATGGCCACACAGCCCGGAAAACTCACAGCAAAACCAGTGATTCAGGCCATGAAAACACTATTTGGGGGGGGGGGGGGACACGGAAAGAAGGCCCCCGAAAGAGGAGAGAAACGCAAACAAAACAACACAAATGCGCACATTCGCATATCCAGACATATTTAGGAGGGCTTGGCGTCGAAGGACGGAAGGCAGGAAGGAAGGCAGGGGCGTCTGCCATGGCGAATGCGAGTCGAAAGCGAGACAGGGAGGGAGGCCAAGGCTCACCTTCTCCGGCGCGCGGTTCCTCAACTCCAAATTGATGCGCTTCTTCATCTCCATCCTGCTCCTCTTCTCCTTCTTCTTGGTCTCCCCCTTCTTTAGGCTAGGCCTCCGAAGTCCGGAGGGCAAAAATAATCCGGATTATAACAAGCAGGAGTTCTCTTTCGGGCTGGAAAGAATAACGAGGAGTTTAGGAAAGGAAAATGGCCCTCGAGGCGGCGGCTCCTTCTTCCTCCTCCTCCTCCTCCCGCTGTTTGTGCCGAACGCGCAGCTCCGCTCCCTTCAATGGCCGCTCGCGGACTGAGCCTCCATGACACCACGCATGGGGCCCCCTGCCAGAAGCCCCGCCCACCAGAGGGAGGGGGAGGGAGGACAGCCCGCCTAGGGAAGACCCCATTGGAGGAGGTAGCGCCCCGCCCCCGGCTCCGCGCCATTGGACACTCAGCCTGCTCGTCAAGCAAGCGCCTCCTCCATCTGCACTTCTTCCCTGAGCCTCTTTTGTGAGCAGAGAAGATGTTTATTTATTATTTATTTATTTGCTATACTTATATACCGCCGTTTCTCAGCCCAGTCGGCGACTCAACGCGGTTTACAACAACTTATAACAAACAACAGTATACAGTTTAAAAGCATAAAAACACAATCCACAGTAGTAAAGGTAGTCCCCTGACATTAAGTCCAGTCATGTCTGACTCTGGGGTGTGATGCTCATCTCCATTTCTAAGCCGAAGAGCCAGCGTTGTCCGTAGACACCTCCAAGGTCATGTGGCCAGCATGACTGCATGGAGCGCTGTTACCTTCCCGATGGAGCGGTACCTATTGATCTACTCACATTTGCATGTTTTCGAACTGCTAGGTTGGCAGAAGCTAGGGCTGACAACGGAAGCTCACACCGCTCCCCGGAATCGAACCTGCGACCTTTCGATCAACAAGCTCAGCAGCTCAGTGCTTTAACCCACTGCGCCACCGGGGGCTCCAATCCACAGTACATATATCTATAAACAATCCAATTCATCTCTTGACTAAAATCGCGATCCAGTGTCGTCGTCCAAATTGCCAGTCCTTCAATCATTACACTTATTGCACTGAGTTAACCGAACGCCTGCTCGAACATCCA
The DNA here is from genome assembly GCF_037176765.1 of Anolis sagrei. NCBI lineage: Eukaryota > Metazoa > Chordata > Lepidosauria > Squamata > Anolidae > Anolis > Anolis sagrei. The sequence goes on from NC_090032.1 coordinate 5,810,372, forward strand.
GGTTTTTAGTCTTTTCCGGAATACCATCAATGAGGGGGCTGATCTTACCTCCATGGGGAGGGCGTTCCATAGCCGTGGGGCCACCACAGAAAAGGCCCTGTCTCTCGTCCCCGCCAGCCGCACCTGTGAAGCAGGCGGGATAGAGAGCAGCCCCCCCCCCCCCGAAGATCTTAGGGTCCTGGTGGGCTGATAGGCCGAGATACGTTCGGATAGGTAAGTTGGGCCAGAACCGTTTAGGGCTTTAAAGGCCAACGCCAGCACTTTGAATTGAGCCCGGTAGCAGATCAGCAGCCAGTGGAGCTGGTGCAGCAGAGGAGTTGTATGCTCCCTGCGCTCCGCTCCAGTTAGTATCATGGCTGCCGAGCGTTGGACTAATTGGAGCTTCCGGGCCATCTTCAAAGGCAACCCCACGTAGAGAGCGTTGCAGTAGTCTAAGCGTTGCAGTAGTCTAAAATAATGTTCCAGCTTATTTATTGCATGCCGGAACACCTCAGCAAACGACAGTCCAAAAGTGGCAGGCTCAAACCCAGAACCTCAACCAATGGCTGATACCATTTAATCCTGTACCCCAGTTTTAATCCTGGCCCAGTTTTCATAGTGTCTTGATGTATTGTTTATTGCATGTCGTTAATATTGCTTTGTTTTTAATTTGCTTTAGGTGTTGTATTGTTGTGTTGTGCTTTGAGGCCTTGGCCTTTGTAAGCCACATCGAGTCCTTCGGGAGATGCTAGTGGGGTACAAATAATAAAAGTTAATAATAATAATACCAAATGAGAGACTCCCTCCTGGGCACACAGAGGACTGGGCGACTTGGAAGGCATTGCACAGACTGCGCTCTGGCACCACGAGATGCATAGCCAACCTTCAGAAATGGGACTACAAAGTAGAATCCTCGACATGCGAGTGCGGAGAAGAGCAAACCACTGACCACCTGCTGCAATGCAACCTGAGCCCTGCCACATGCACCATGGAGGACCTTCTTGCAGCAACACCGGAAGCACTCCAAGTGGCCAGATACTGGTCAAAGGACATTTAACCAGCTACCAAACTCACAAGTTGTGTGAAATTTTCTGTTTGTTTGCTTTGTTCTGTTAGAAATGTAATATAATGGACTGGTTGCTCTGACACGACAAATAAAATCAAATCTGGTCTTCTTCCCTGAGCCTCTTTTGTGAGCAGAGAAGCTTATCAATATCCTTATCAAAGCCTGGCTGCTTGAAACAACCAGGACCAGCTAACACCTCCCAGCAACGGACCCCCCCTCAGGCAGGAAGCAGCCAGGCTTTGAAGCTGCAAGGCTATTCTTACTTAAGTTCCACCTTGTCTCCTGTGCTATGCTAATTTGTTGTTCAATCTAGGTTCTTGTGGGTTATTTCGGGCTATATGGCCATGTTCTAGAGGCATTCTCTCCTGACGTTTCGCCTGCATCTATGGCAAGCATCCTCAGAGGTAGTGAGGTCTGTTGGAATTAGGACCATGGGTTTATATATCTGTGGAATGGCTGGGGTGGTGTTGTTCAGTTGTTCAGTCGGTGGGTTGTTGTAGCTTTTTTCGGGCTGTATGGCCATGGTCTAGACCAGGGATCCTCAAACTAAGGCCTGGGGGCCAGATACAGCCCTTCAAGGTCATTTACCCGGTCCTTGCTCAGGGTCAGTCTAAATCTGAAACAACTTGAAAGCACACAACAACAGCAACAATCCCATCTCATCAGCCAAAAGCAGGCCCACACTTCCCATTGAAATAGTAATAAGTTTATATTTTTTAAATTGTTCTTCATTTAAATTATTGTATTGTTTTAAGTATTTTTTTCCCCTACAAACAAGATATGTGCAGTGTGCACAGCAATTCATTCATGGTTTTTTTTGGGGGGAGGGGGGTTGCAAATTATAATCTGGCCCTCCAACAGTTTGAAGGACTGTGACCTGGCCCTCTGTTTTAAAAGTTTGAGGGCCCCTGTTCTAGAAGCACTCTCTCCTGAAGTTTCCCCCACATCTATGGCAGGCATCCTCAGAGGTTGTGATGTCTGTTGGAAACTAGGAAAATTAGGTTTATATATCTGTGGAAAGTCCAGGATGGGATAAAGAACTCTTGTCTGTTGGAGCTAGGTGTGAATTCTTTCTCCCACCATGGACTTTCCACCCAAATCTAACCATCAAATCGCTTTAATGTTTCACATAGTAATCTAAAAATATAGGTCATTTTATACACAGTTTTTTTAAAAATTTGTACAAGAAACCATGTTTGGGTCTATTGAACTATCAGAAAGCAAAGGAGTCGCTCTCTTAGCTACTCACACGGACAAATTTGGAGTATTTCGGATCTTGGGATTCTGAGTAAAGGATGCTCAGTCGGTACCAAGTTTTCTGTCAGAGGAATCGTGTCCAGAAGTGCATTGACTTCACTGAAGTGTACCTTTATTTTTGTAATGTGTTTTAATTCGAGGAGGTGGCGCTGTAGGGCCACAAATCTTCACAGGGGCTTATGGTTTTACAGCCCTGATTCTAACCTTTGGACTTCAGCTCCCAAAATTCCTGATCATAGGCTGTGTTTTATGATAGTTACAGTCCAAAATAGTCAGAGTGTTATCAAGAGGACTAAAGTTACAGAAACAGGAAAGGACTGGATGAAGGGCTAAGCTAGCGTTTCTCAACCTGGGGGTCGGGACCCCTGAGGGGGTCACAAGGGGGTGTCAGAGGGGTTGCCAAAGACCATCAGAAAACACAATATTTTCTGTTGGTCATGGGAGTTCTGTGTGGGAAGTTTGGCCCAATTCTATCATTGGTGGGATTCCGAATGCTTTTTGATTGCATAATAATAATAATAATAATAATAATAATAACTTTATTTATACCCCACCACCATCTCCTCAAGGGGACTCGGGGTGGCTTACATGAGGCCAAGCCCAACAACACATCAGTAAAAACAAAACAGCAAGCAAAGAAAACAGTACAATTAATATAACTCACTTATGAAGGTGAACTAAGGGGTCTTAGGAACCCTTTTGGTAGAGAAGACCTGCCCTTCTCTTCATTTTTGGTGTTGGTGAACTACAACTCCCAGAATTCAAAAACAGCCCCCCCCCCCCAAACCCAGCAGTATTCAGTGTTGGCCATGTAGGTAGTGTGCCAAGTTTGGGCTGGGTTCAGAGTGCTCTTTGATTGTAGGTGAAATATAAATCCCAGCATCTACAATTCCCAAATGTCAAGGTCTATTTTCCCCAAACTCCACCAGTGTTCACATGTTGGCATATTGAGTATTTGTGCCAGGTTTGGTCCATATCTATAATTGTTTGAGCCCACAGTGCTCTCTGGATGGAGGTGAACTACAACTCCAAATCACAAGGTCAATGCCCAGCAATTACAATTCCCAAACATGAGGGTCCATTTTCCCCAAGCTCCACCAGTGTTCACATTTGGGTATATTGAGTATTCGTGCCAAGTTTGGTCCAGATCTCTCATTATTTGAGTCCACAGTGCTCTCTGGAGGTAGGTGAACTACAACTCCCAAACTCAAGGTCAATCCCCAGCAATTACAACTCCCAAACATAAGAGTCCATTTTCCCCAAGTTCCACTAGTGTTCACATTTCGGGATATTGAGTATTCATGCCAAATTTGGTCCAGATCCATCATTGTTTGAGCCCACTGTGCTCTCTGGAGGTAGGTGAATTACAACTCTTAAACTCAAGGTCAATGCCTAGCAATTACAACTCCCAAACATGAGAGTCCATTTTCCCCAAGTTCCACTAGTGTTCACATTTCGGCATATTGAGTATTCGTGCCAAGTTTGGTCCAGACCATCATTGTTTGAGTCCACAGTGCTCTTTGGAGGTAGGTGAACTACAACTCCCAAACTCAGGTTCAATGTCCACTAAACCGTTCCAGTATTTTCTGTTGGTCGTGGCAGTTCTGTGCCTTCCCGGATTAATGATCCCATCGCACTTTGTCCCTCTAAAGCACTTCACATTTTTTAGGTCTGCTCATATGTCTCTCCACGAGCGCCACTATCACCTGTTCGTCCATGTTCAGCACTATTTCCAATTTTAATTTTACATTTGGCCTTCCCATAGTTTTAATTGTATGTTGTCTTATCGATAATGTTATGTTTATGTTTTTATTTTAATTGCTTGTATTGTCGTGATTATTGCTTGTATTGTGTGTTTGGGCTTGGCCTCATGTAAGCCTCACCAAGTCCCTTGGGGAGATGGTAGCGGGGTACAAATAAAGTGTTGTTGTTATTGTTGTTGTTATTATTATTATTATTATTATTATTATTATTATTATGGGTTTTTGTTTTCAAATTATAATCTGGCCCTCCAACAGTTTGAGGGACTTTGACCTAGCCCTCTGTTTAAAAAGTTTGAGGACCCCTGATATAGATCTTCAAAAGTACCCATGATTTTAAGACACACCCCTTTTGTGAGGTGTTTATTTGGGGAGCAGTGTGTCTTAGAATCGAAGAAATAGAGTAATATGTATTGTCAAAGGCTTTCATGGCCTATGCGGTCAGTGGTTCCCTTGATGTATGGCAGGAACACTTTTCCTCTGGGTGGATCTTTGTCTTGACTCTTGTGGCTTGTTCTCGGTCTTGCAACTCTTCTGATATCTGAGGTGGAGTCTCCATTGGCCTGGAGAGCCAGGTTGAGGTGGTTCAGTTCTTCTTGGAGGAGGTGGGCTTCACAGATTCCCAGAAGACATCACGGCTCTGGTTCACCATTGCCTCACCACCAGTTACTTTCAGTGGGACAATGAATTCTAAGAACAGAAAGATGGAGTAGCTATGGGGAGCCCTCTCAGCCCGGTCATAGCTAACTTCTACATGGAACACTTTGAAAAACAAGCCCTGGAGACAGCAACCAAAAAGCCCACGATATGGTTTAGATATGTGGATGACACCTTCACCATTTGGAGCCATGGAGGAGAAGAACTCAACAGGTTCCTGGACCATCTTAACAGCATCCACCCAAACATCCAGTTCACCATGGAAAAAGAAAAGGAAGGAAGACTGCCTTTTCTAGATGTCCTAGTCACCCGCAAACCAGATCAACAATTGGGTCACACCGTCTACAGAAAACCCACCCACACAGATAGATATCTACATAAAAACTCCAACCATCAAAAAAGAAGCACCATTAAAGCCTTGGCAGACTGTGCAAAAAGAATCTGCGGAGCCCACCTCCTCTAAGATGAACTGAACCACCTCAACTGGGCTCTCCAGGCCAATGGAGACTCCACCTCAGACATCAGAAGAGCTGCAAGACAACCGAGAAGAAGCCACAAGAGTCAAGACACAGATCCACCCAGAGGAAAAGTGTTCCTGCCATACATCAAGGGAACCACTGACCGCAGAGGGAAGCTGATGAGGAAACACAACATACAAACAATCCACAAACCCACCAAGAAAATCCAACAAATGCTCCGTTCAGCAAAGGACAAGAGGGATCCTCTCACCTCTGCAGGAGTCTACCGTACACCATGCAGCTGTGGACAAGTCTACATAGGAACCACCAAACGCAGCATTGCCCAGACACGCATCAAGGAACATGAAAGGCACTGCAGACTACTTCAACCAGAGAAATCAGCCTGATGAACCAACCTGGACACAGCATATTATTTGAGAACACAGAAATGCTGGACCACTCCCACAACCACCATGTTAGACTACACAGAGAAGCCATTGAAATCCACAAGCATGTGGACAATTTCAACAGAAAGGAGGAAACCATGAAAATGAACAAAATCTGGCTACCAGTATTAAAAAAACCTCTAAAATTACAACAGCACAACAACAGAGAGGAAACAAACAAGGACATCTAATCACCTCTCAACAAAAGTTTGCTCCAGGCTCTGTCAGGCCATTATATGCTAATCAAGGTGATCAGTTGAAACATTCACACCTAGCTCCATCAGACAAGAGTCCTTTGTCCCACCCTGGTCATTCCACAGATATATAAACCCTTTTTCCTAGTTCCAACAGACCTCACTACCTCTGGGGATGCTTGCCATAGATGCAGGCGAAACATCAGGAGAGAATGCCTCTAGACCATGGCCATATAGCCCGAAAAAACCTACAACAACCCTTTGAGAAGTTTCTGATTATTGACTTCAATTAAAGCAGGTTCTTGGCTTTCCTTTCCATATTCTGCCAGGGCATCATGTTTTTCTTCTTCGACTGCTTGTTTGACTTGTAAAACAGCAAAACAGCAGAGGGAAAACAATCAGGGACATCTAATCACCTCTCAACAAAAGATTGCTCCAGGCAATGCTAATCAAGGTGGTCAGTTAAAACATTCACACCTAGCTCCAGCAGACAAGAGTCCTTTGTCCCATCCTGGTCTTTCCTCAAATATATAAACCAATTTTCCTAGTTCCAACAGACCTCACTACCTCTGAGGATGCTGGCCATAGATGCAGGCGAAACGTCAGGAGAGAATGCCTCTAGACCATGGCCATATAGCCCGAAAAAAACTACAACAACCCAGTACAGTAATAACTGATCCTTTTTAATCCAGTCCTTAACACGAACTGAAATGCAAACACATGGGATGGGGATAGTCTACATCAGGGGTCCTCAAACTTTTTACACACCCTCAAACTCTTGGAGGGCCAGATTATAATTTGGAAAAAAAAACCATGAATAAATTCCAATGCACACTGCACCTATCTTATTTGTAGTGCAAAAAAACCCACTTTAAAACAAAACAATAATTAAAATGAAGAACAATTTTAACAGATATAAACTTATTAGTATTTCAGTGGGAAGTGTGGACCTGCTTTTTAGATAGGATTGTTGTTGTTGTTGTTGTTGGGTGCTTTCAAGTCATTTCAGACTTAGGTTGACCCTGAGCAAGGGCCGGGTAAATGACCTTGGAGGGCCGTATCCGGCCCTCGGGTCTTAGTTTGAGGACCCCTGGTCTACGTTTATCTTCTCCATGAGGCTATGAGGTGTTAAGGTCCTGAATCCACATACCCAGAAACATTTGCACTTTTCTTGGATCAATACTGATCAATTAGATTTCAGTCCCAGACTGTATCCACAGAAGTATAATCAATCTAAGTCGTAGTCTTGCTCTATTCTGCTTTGGTCATCTGGAATCCGTCGCAGCCTAAGACGGAGTTGCATACGGAAAAGTGTCCAGAGAAGGGAAACCAAGCAGGAATCTGCAAGCGAAACTTTATGAGACACAACCAGTGGACCTGAGGATATTTAGCTTGAAGAAGAGAAAAGGGAGAACATGATAGAGCAGTGTTTCTCAACCTGGGGGTCGGGACCCCTGGGGGGGTCACAAGGTGGTGTCAGAGGGGTCACCAAAGACCATCAGAAAACACAGTATTATGGTTGGTCATGGGGGTTCTGTGTGGGAAGTTTGACCTAATTCTATCGTTGGTGGGCTTCAGAATGCTCTTTGATTGTAGGTGAACTATAAATCCCAGCAACTACAACTCCCAAATGTCAAGGTCTATTTTCCCCAAACTCCACCAGAGTCCACATTTCGACATATTGAGTGTTCGTGCCAAGTTTGGTCCAGATTGATCATTGTTTGAGTCCACAGTGCACTCTGGATTTAGGTGAACTATAGCTCCCAAACTCATGGTCAATGCCCACCAAGCGTTTCTAGCATTTACTGTTGGTCATGGGATTTCTGTGTGGCCAGGTCTGATTCAATTCCATCGTTGGTGTTCAGAAAGCTCTCTGATTGTAGGCGAACTATAAACCCCAGGAACTACAACTCCCAAATGACAACATTAATCTCCTCCAACCCCACCAGTATTCAATTTTGGGCGTATCGGGTATTTGTGCCAAATTTGGTCCAGTGAATGAAAATCCATCCTGCATATTAGATATTTACATTACGATTCATAACAGTAGCAAAATTACAGTTATGGGGTAGCAACGAAAATAATGTTATGGTTGGGGGTCACCACAACATAAGGAACTGTATTAAGGGGTCGCGACATTAGGTAGGTTGAGAACCACTGTGATAGAGTCATCTTAAATATCTAAAAAGGTATCACGCAGAAGATGGATGATGCTTGTTTTCCGTTGCTTTGGAGACCAGAACATCTAATCTTGAGAGTCAATACAAGAAAAGAGATTCCGTCTGAATCTTAAGAACGATTTCTTGACTGTTAGAGATATTGGAAAATAGAATAGGATGCCATGGAGGGTAGCAGGCTGTTCTTTTATGGAAGTCTTGGTACAAAGGCTGGGTGAAAGTTGTAGTTGTGTCTCCCTAAATGGCAGGGAATTGCGCTAGATGGTTCTTGGGGTCTTTTCTGTGATTCTCTGTAGTAGAAAGGCTTGGATGTTCTGAACTTAAATACGTCATCGTTGGTTGTTCTAAATCTATGTAAGAAAAAAAGCACAGAAACATTTATTATTTATTATTTATTTACTTTGCTTCTATCCCGCTGTATCTCAAGCCCGAAGGCGACTCACAGCGGTTCACAAACAGTAAAAACAGTAGAAACAGCAGTGGTTCCATACAACATATAACAATTGACTTAACACATTATCCATAAATTACCAATAAGCAATTACAATGCACAATTATTACAAAAAACAACCGTACCCAATCTTCTCATCATCCAAGCGTAGTCCAGGTTCGTCGTCCATTGTTCCATTCCTATGTTCCATTACCAGATTGCACTAAATTACTCAAACGCCTGCACAAACATCCAGGTCTTCACCTTTTTGCGGAATACCATTAGAGATGGTGCTAGTCTAATGTCCGTAGGAAGGGCGTTCCACAGCCGAGAAGCCACCACCAAGAAGGCCCTATCTCTCGTCCCCGCCAGCCGAGCTTGAGAAGCAGGCGGGATCGAGAGCAGGGTCTCTCCGGAAGATCTCAAAGTCCGGGTGGGTTCATAGGCAGAGATGCGGTCAGATAGGTAGCTTGGGCCGGAACCATTTAGGGCTTTAAAGGCCAACGCCAGCACTTTGAATTCAGCCCGGTAGCAGATCGGTAGCCAGTGGAGTTGGCGCAACAGGGGGATTGTATGCTCCCTGCGCTCCGCTCCTGTTAAAATCATGGCTGCAGAGCGTTGGACTAGTTGGAGCTTCCGAGCTGTCTTCAAAGGCAACCCCACGTAGAGAGCGCTGCAGTAGTCTAAATGGGATGTAACCAGAGCGTGGACTAACGTGGCCAAGTCAGACTTCCCAAGGTACGGGCGCAGCTGGCGCACAAGCTTTAGCTGTGCAAATGCTCCCCTGGTCACCGCCGAAACCTGGGGTTAGGGATGTGGCAGAAGCTGTGGAGTTCTTTCAGTCTTTCACTAAAGAAGAGAAGGTCCAGGAAGACAGTTCCACCTTGTCTCCTGCACTGTGCTTATCATATCTATATCTATATCTATATCTATATCTATATCTATCTATCTATCTATCTATCTATCTATCTATATATATGCTCTGTGCATAATGAGTACCTTAAAAACAAAAGAACCAATGAATGAAATCACACCAAATTTGGCAACAAAACATCTCACAACACAAGGAGTGACCATCACTCAAAAATTATGATTTTTTTCATTTGGGAGTTGTAGTTGCTGGGATTTATAGTTCACCTATAATCAAAGACCATTCTGAACTCCACCCACAATGAAATTGAACCCAACTTGATACACAGAACTCCCATGACCAACAGAAAATACTGAAAGTGTTTGGTGGGCATTGACCTTCAGTTTTGGAATTGTAGTTCACCTCCATCCAGAGAACACTGTGGACTCAAACAACGATGGATCTGGACCAAACTTGACAGGAATATTCAATATGCCCAAATGTGAACACAAATGGAGTTTGGGGGAAATAGACCTTGACATTTAGGAGTTGTAGTTACTAGGATGTATAGTTCACCTAGAATAAAAGAGTATTCCGAACCCCACCAACGATGGAATTGGGCCAAACATCCCACACAGAACCCCCATGACCAACCATAATACTGTGTTTTCTGATGGTCTTTGGTGACCCCTCTGACACCACCTTGCGACCCCCCCCCCCCCCCGGTCTTGACTTCCCAGGCTGCCTTAAGGTCATCCTGTCCAACTCCCTTCACCAGGGCAAAATAACATCACCAAAGCCCTCCTGACAAAGGGCCATCCAGCCATTCACACACACACACATGTATATGACAGATGCAGTACCAAAGATTTGAAAGGGACCCCTAAAGAAGAACAATGATATGTTGCATGTTCCAGAGTAGGCAACCAGACAATCTCCACATCAACACTGGCAAAGAAACAGCAAGAAATACTGTTTACCCACAAACATAAAGAAATTACATATATTAGGAACCAACACTTTCTCATTAGATCACCAGACTGGGCCACAGCAACGCGTGGCAGGGGATTGCTAGAAATATAATATAATATAATATATTGTGTAAACATATACTATTGATAATATTATAATGTGATACAATATAATACTACTAATAATACGATATTATAATTATATATTTTATATTACATGTAATATTACTAATAATATTACAGTATAATCGTATAGTACAATCTGTGCTGTCACATGCTGGGCCTGTGAAAGAGTCTGTAGACAGGACCTGTTTTCTGAGTGTCCAACGGGACGCTGGGGGTGCCTCGGCTGAGAGGCCTTTTGGATTTCCCCACACAAAATTCTTTTAAAGACTTAGAAAGTTCAACAAAGTTTTTATTGTTGCTTAAATCTTCAATAAATCAAACAAATACTTCAAGGCTTTGAATCAACTGGTGGCTTGCTTAAATCTTGTCCACAAGGGACAGGCAGACAGAGTTTTGGAGTATAATACTCCTGACCTCACAATTGTGTTAAAAAACAAAGTATGGATCATTGATGTCACAATCCCAGGTGACAGCAGGATTGCAGAGAAACAAAGCTGACACGATAGGAGGATTTGAAAATCGAGCTGCAAAGACTCTGGCACAAACCAGTAAAGGTGGTCCCAGTGGTGATGGGCATACTGGGTAAAGTGCCTAAAGACCTTGGCCTGCACTTAAACACAATTGGCACTGACAAAATTACCAGCTGCCAGCTGCAAAAGGCCACCTTAATGGGATCTGCACGCATTATTCGCCGATACATTGCACAGTCCTAGACACTTGGGAAGTGTCCAACATGTGATCCAATTCAACAGCCAGCAGAGTGTCTGCTGTGGGCTCGTCTTGTTGTGTTTCAAATAATAATAATAATAATAATAATAATAATAATAATAATAATAAAAAATACGCTCTATCTCCCCAAAGGGACTCAGGGCGGATTCCAAACATAAAAGACAAACATTCAGTGCCCGAATACAACAACAATACATCCATGCTAACAAAATTTATACAACCCAACATATAAATGCGAATTATAACTTAACATACTGTTATAACAGACATAAGGCAAAACATCCAACATCAAATGGAAACATTGATTTCCCATTACTTTGGGGCAAATCGATTATTGCTCAAGATATCTATTGAGTTGGTGGGGTGAGCAGGGCACGGATATGGATGGCAACTACTAATCAGAGTAGCTATTACCAACTACTATTCCTCCTCCTCGTAAGCCAGTGAGCAAAAGTATGTCTTCAGCTGTTTTTTGAAAGTGGGGAGGGAGAGACCATCTTTATCTCCTTAGGAAGGGAGTTCCAGAGATGGGGGGCAGCCACGGAGAAGGCCCTTTCTCTCGTTCCCACCAGCTGTGCTTTGGACAGGGGTGGAACTGAGAGGAGGATCTCTTCCGATGACCGTAGTGTCCAAGTTGATCTGTAGAGGGAGATGCAGTTTGTCAAATAGTCTAGACCTAAGCTGTTTAGGGCTTGAAAGGTAAGAATGAGCACTTTGTATTTAGCTCGGAAGTAGACTGACAGCCAGTGGAGCTACCCAACATGGGAGTGTTCTCTCCCTGAACGGCACTCCAGTTATTAACCTGGCTGCCAATCTACGAGGGTTGAATGAAAAGTAATGCCTCCACCTTCGTTACTTGGGTTTGGATGGGAATATTTTAATAAATCAAACATAGAAATAATCCTTAGAATGTGCTCTTTAACTACCACTATTCACTTTCCCACATCATCACCAGACAATTGGATACATTTCTGCCAACGATGAACAGGTTTTCTGAAGCCGTCACAGAAGAAGTCGAAACTCTGTTTCTGCAACCCATCATGCACAGATCTTCCAATAGCCAAGCAAAGCAATAATGTAACCCACACGTCCTTGCTTGAAATTTCTTTCTGAGTGATATGACAATTATCCTGCATCAATCTGTCAAGCTTTTGCTTGTGAAACTCAGTTGTTGCTGTCACTGGATGCCCATCTCTTTGCTTGTCACGCAAGTCAGATATTTCCACCTCAACATCTTTAAACTTATTCGCCCAACGAATAAGTCCTCACATCAACACAATCGCCATAAACAGCTTGCATTCTCTGATGAATCTCCTTTGGGGTGACACCTTCTGCTGTCAAGAATTCAATGGCTGAACGTTGCTTAAGTCACATTGACCGACCGTCTGCCAGGGTTCCATATTTTGTACTTTAGCAATACAAACATGCAATGCTAAGGCTTCCCGCCCATATGGAACTGTAGAGGAGAGTCTACTGAACAAGCCAGTATCTGCCACATACCAGTACCGCCATCTGTTGAGGAGTTACGAAGGTGGAGGCATTACTTTTCACTTTAACAACACAACCTTTTGATGCTAAGGCTTCCTGCCCAAATGGAACTGTAGAGAAGAGTCTACTGAACAAGCCAGTACCTGCCACATACTGGTACTGCCATCTGTTGAGGAGTTACGAAGGTGGGGGCATTACTTTTCACTTTAACAATCCAACCTTTTGATGCTAAGGCTTCCCGCCCAAATGGAACTGTAGAGGAGAGTCTACTGAACAAGGCAGTACCTGCCGCATACCAGTACTGCCATCTGTTGAGGAGTTACGAAGGTGGAGGCATTACTTTTCACTTTAACAATGCAACCGTTCAATGCTAAGGCTTCCTGCCCAACTGGAACTGTAGAGGAGAGGCTACTGAACAAGCCAGTACCTGCCGCATACCAATACTGCCATCTGTTGAGGAGTTATGAAGGTGAAAGCATTACTTTTCACTTTAACAACACAACCGGTCAATGCTAAGGCTTCCTGCCCAAATGGAACTGTAGAGGAGAGTACTGAACAAACCAGTACCTGCCGCATACCAGTACTGCCATCTGTTGAGGAGTTACGAAGGTGGAGGCATTACTTTTCATTCAACCCCCGTATCACTGATGAAACCCAGCAAAGACAATACTGTTTTAAGTTCACTTTAAGGTAAAGGTTTCCCCTGACATTAAGTCTAGTCGTGTCCAACTCTGGGATGTGGTGTTCAGCTCCATTTCTAAACTGAAGAGCCGGCGTTGTTCGTAGACACCTCCAAGGTCATGTGGCTGACCATGACTGCATGGAGTGCCGTTACCTTCCCGCAGAATCTACTCACATTTGCATGTTTTCAAACCCCGTTCCCCGGATTTGAACGGCCAATCTTTCGGTCAGCAATTTCAGCAGCTCAGCGGTTTAACCCACTGCGCCCAAGGGTTCTAAGTTCACTTTAGGATTGTCATAAATTGGAAAACGCTTGAAGGCACACAACAGGAAGAAGAATTTAGAGTCTCCAAATGGAGAATACACAAACCTCAGCTTCCAAAGAAAGGAATGTTGACACTCAAAGGAGGACCATTGCGCCATAATAGGGCAGACTTTAACTCCTCCAGAGACATTCACTCTGAGCTCTCCATGGTGCTGGTTCAGCCACCTTCTTATTCAAGAGGGCTTCTGTCTTGTTTCCCCCTTTTCTTTGAAAAATGAATTCCTCATTTATCAATTTTAACACAGGTAATATACAGTAGGTGCTCCACTTTTGCAGGGGTTACAAGACCCTTGCAAAAGTAGGAAAATAGAGAATAATATATATATTTTTTACCTAGAGAATGCTCTTTAGGAATCTCTAGAACAGTGATTTCCAAACTCTGGTCCTCCATGTGTTTTGGACCCCAACTTCCAGCAGTCTCAGCCATTCTGGCCAATGGCAAGAGATTCTGACAGTTGAAAACAGTCCCCGTAAAAGGGATCTAGGATTCTTAGTACACCACAAACTGAACATGAGTCAACAGTGTAATCTGGCAGCTTAAAAACAACAAATGCAATTCTACGAGGGTTGAATGTAAAGTAATGCCTCCACCTCCGTTACTTGGGTATGGATGGGAATATTTTAATAAATCAAATGCAGAAATAATCCTGAGAACGTGCTCTTTAACTACCACTATTCACTTTTCCACATAATCACCAGACAATCGGATACATTTCTGCCAACGATGAACATGTTTTCTGAAGCCGTCACAGAAGAAGTTGACACTCTGTTTCTGCAACCAGCGTCTAACAGTTCTCTCAACGTCTTTATCAGAAGCGTAATGATGTCCCCACAGATCTCCTCTCATTATCGGGAACAGCTGGAAGACAGGTGGTACTAAATTTGGACTGTATGATGTCGTACGGTGGTGAGATCCAGTCTCTGAAGTTTCAAGTCTGTGCGCTTTCATTTCAGGCGTCAGCATCCTGGGTACCCATCGTGCACAGATCTTCTGATAGCCAAGCAAAGCAATAATGTGACCCACACATAATCACCAGACAATTGGATACATTTCTGCCAACAATGAACATGTTTTCTGAAAACGTCACGGAAGAAGTCGACACTCTGTTTCCGCAACCAGCGTCTCACAGTTCTCTCAACATCTTCAACAGAAGCATAATGATGTCCCTGCAGATCTTCTTTTATTACTGGGAACAGATAGAGGTCAGACGGTGCTAAACCTGGACTGTATGAAGGATGCCGTATGGTGGTGAGATCCAGTCTCTGAAGTTCTGCTGTGGTGGCATGTGAAGTGTGTGGTCACAGGATGTCCAACTCTTTGTTTGTCATGCAAGTCAGATGTTCTCACCTCAACATCTTTAAACTTATTCGCCCAACGATGCACAGTGCTCACATCAACACAATCACCATAAACAGCTTGCATTCTCTGACGAATCTCCAAGAATTCAATGACTGCGTGTTGCTTAAGTCATATTGACTGACCATCTGCACAGGGTTCCATACTTCACACTTTAACAACACAACTGTTCAATGCGAAGACTTCCCACCAAAATGGAACTATAGAGGAGAGTCTACTGAACAAGCCAGTACCTGCCGCATACCAGTACTGCCTTCCGTTGAGGAGTTATGGAGGCAGAGGCATTACTTTTCATTCAACCGTTGTAGTTTGCATCACTGGGAGTCTAGTGTTGAGTTCAAGGGAAGTCATAGTCTCAACATCTTATGCTTTGGCCAGACCTCACCTGTGTCTAGTTGTGGGCAAAGCACTTCTAGAAGGATACAGACAAGATGGAACGTGTCCAGAGAAGGGCTACCAACATGGTCAAAGGTTTGGAAACCAAACCCTATGAGGAATGGCTTAGGGCAGTGGTTCTCAACCTGGGGTCCCCAGATGTTTTTGGCCTACAACTTCCAGAAATCCCAGCCAGTTTACCAGCTGTTAGGATGTCTGGGAGTTGAAGGCCGAAAACATCTGGGGACCCCAGATTGAGAACCACTGGCTTAGGGAGCCAGGTACGTTCAGCTTGGAGAAGGCTCAAAGGGGACATGATAGCCATGTTCAAATATTTGAAATGATGTCCCATTGAGGAGGAAGGGGCAAGCTTGTCTCCTAGTGATCTGAGACTAGGAGTCATGGATCCAAGTTGCAGGATAAGAGATTCCACCTAAATATTTAGGAAGAACTAAATATTCAATATGCTGTCTCAGAGTCTGGTGGAGTCTCCTTCTCTGGAGGGTTTTAAGGAGAGGCTGGGAGGGCTTTATTGGGAGTCTTCTTGTCTGGATGGTCCCTGGAGGTCTTTTTCAACCATATATGATTCTATGAAGTCCCAAACATCTTGAGGATCAGAGTTGGGAACCACTGCTCTAGGTCCTCCAGCTCTGTGTCAGAACTTCTTGGGTGGCTTTCCCCCATCCGAACGCCTTGTGTTTTTAACTGTTTTACATTTTATGATATTTGGCCAGACAAGAAAGCAACACCGAGGAATTGCTAGCATGCTATTTCAGGGCTTTATACCTTCTGAGGTCACATTTGGAGGTCTTCCTGGAGAAAGTGCAGGACATGGAGAAGAGCAGTACAGAAGCAGAGGCAGTAACTTGGAAGTAAAAGCTTACTGGACCCAGTGTGATTCTGCAAAAGGAAATAGAATGGTCAGCCCATTAGGAATGCCTTTGCTCAGGTGGATTATTACTATTATTATTACTTTTATCATCAGCATCATCAATCACCTCCCTCCACTACCCTCATTTGGTTTGCATGTACAGCCAAGCAGCTATCACTTAGGCGATCCCTCGTTGGACAAGTAAGATGGTCTTCCATGATGGGTTTCCTTGTGGATTCGTAGGTCAGGGTTGGTTTGATGCGCCTTCCTCCTGGCACGTTTCTCTCTTTCACCCTCCACTCGTGCCTCCTCGAATTCTGCAGCACTGCTGGTCACAGCTGACCTCCAGCTGGAGCGCTCAAGGGCCAGGGCTTCCCAGTTCTCAGTGTCTATGCCAGAGATTTTAAGGTTGGCTTTGAGCCCATCTTTCAATCTCTTTTCCTGTCCACCAACGTTCCGTTTTCCGTTCTTAAGTTCAGAGTAGAGCAACTGCTTTGGGAGATGGTGGTCGGGCATCCGGACAACGTGGCCGGCCCAGCGGAGTTGATGGCAGAGGACCATCGCTTCAATGCTGGTGGTCTTTGCTTCTTCCAGCACGCTGACGTTTGTCCACTTGTCTTCCCAAGAGATTTGCAGGATTTTCCGGAGGCAGCGCTGATGGAATTGTTCCAGGAGTTGCATGTGACGTCTGTAGACAGTCCACGTCTCGCAGGCATATAGCAGGGTTGGGAGGACAATGGCTTTATAGACAAGCACCTTGGTATCCCTATGGATGTCCCGGTCCTCAAACACTCTCTGCTTCATTCGGAAGAGTGCTGCACTCGCAGAGCTTAGGCGGTGTTGTATTTCAGTGTCAATGTTGACGTCTGTATGTGCAAGATTAGAATCCATGGTTTTAAACAGGGGCTGGATGGCCATCTCTCAGAGGTGATTTGAATGCAATGTTCTTGCTTCTTGGCAGGGGGTTGGACTGAGGTCTCTTCCAACTCTTTGATTCTATGATTCTATGATTCTATGATTCTATGATGTGAGTAGTAGTTCACCCACAACCTTATGCATTTTGTATAATTAAAAACTGACTTTTTCAAATAACCCAGGCAATGCCCAGTACCCAAGCTAGTTATAAATAAACCTAATACTATACCCCATACTACGTCATACCATAAACCCGGTATTGACTTGATATTAGTAGTGAAGTCGTTATTATAAGCAAGATAAGACAACTAAAGACAAAACATAACATAGTTTTGCTGTGTTATTTTAAAAAGCTTCATGAACGCTGTATGCAATTTTAGTTAATTGGCAATTGACATTGATTTTATTTTAATTTTTATTTAAAGTATCTTTAAAAATTGCTGGTTGCTTGAGCATTCCGGATGACTGAGAGTCTACTGTATAGTAATAGTGAAAGTTTGTATGCTTTTTGAAGTAATTCCGTGACAGAGATGACACATCATGAGTTTATTGGAAGGAAGCAAGGCGCATGGAAATGAAACCAGAGGCTCATTCACGAGGCACAAGTATAGCATTATTGTTCCACTTTTACTGCCATGGTTCTATCCTTTTGTAACTCCTGCAACTTACTTTTTTTGGAATCTCTTCGAACCCAGAATAGTTGTAATAGTCATAGGTGGTGTTAACTGGAAAGTCAAAAAGAAAGATTTATGTAAGGACTTTATATACAATATTAGGGGCACAAGACCCCAACAAAGTGGGGAAACTGAATCTATGTGGGCTGCGCAACCCACAGATTTCAACCCACTGAAGATGCCTTTTGTGCCCCTAAGGTTCTTTCACAAACCAGAAGCTGGTCAATGGTGGAATTTCACTACTTCGTCTTCTCCTTTATTAATAGGGGCTTACAAGCCTCGCCATGGATTTAATAGGAACCGATGAGCCTTGCCATATATTTAATAGGGACATACAAGCCTTGCTATGAATTTAAAAGGGACTTACGAGCCTCAACATGCATTTAATAGGGACCTACAAGACTTGCCATGCATTTAATAGAAACTCAAAGCCTCACCATTCATTTAATATGGATGTAGAGGCCTCACCAGACATCTAACAGAGACTTACAAGCATTGCCATACATTTAATAGGAACATACAACTCCCACCATACATTTAATAGAGATCTATAAGCTTCACCATACATTTAATATGAACTTATAAGCCTCAGTGTTTATTTAATAGAGACCTACAAGCCTTACCATGCATTTAATAGGGACTCAATGCCTCACCATCCATTTAATAGTGACATATAGGCCTCGCTATATATCTAATAGGGACTTACAAGCCACGCCATACATTTAATAGGAACTTACAAGTCTCGCCATACATTTAATAGAGTCCTATAAGCCACGCCATACATTTAATAGGAATTTATAAGCCTCAACGTTCATTTAATCGAGACCTACAAAGCCTTGCCATGCATTTAATAGGGATGTACAGGCCTCGCCATATATCTAATAGGGACTTACAAGCCTTGCCATACATTTAATATAGACCTATAAGCCTTGCCATACATTTAATATGGACTTATAAGCCTCAGTGTTTATTTAATAGAGACCTACAAGCCTTACCATGCATTTAATAGGGACTCAAAGCCTCACCATACATCTAATAGATACTTACAAGCCTTGCCATACATTTAATTTGGACTTATAAGCCTCAGTGTTTATTTAATAGAGACCTGCAAGCCTTACCATGCATTTAATAGGGACTCAATGCCTCACCATCCATTTAATAGTGACATATAGGCCTCGCTATATATCTAATAGGGACTTACAAGCCACGCCATACATTTAATAGGAACTTACAAGTCTCGCCATACATTTAATAGGAACTTATAAGCCTCAACGTGCATTTAATAGAGACCTACAAAGCCTTGTCATGCATTTAATAGGGACTCAAAGCCTCACCATGCGTTTAATAGGGACATTAAATAGGGCCTTGCCATACATTTAATAGGAACTTACAAGTCTTGCTATGCATTTAATAGAGACCTATAAGCCTCGCCATACATTTAATAGAGACCTATAAGCCTCAATGTGCATTTAATAGAGACCTACAAAGCCTTGCCATGCATTTAATAGGGATTTACAGGCCTCGCCATACATTTAATAGGAACTTATAAGCCTTGATGTGCATTTAATAGAGACCTACAAGCTTGCCATGCATTTAATAGGGACATACGGCCCTCGCCATACATTTAATAGGAACTTACAAGTCTTGCCATGCATTTAATAGAGACCTATAAGCCTCGCCATACATTTAATAGGAACTTATAAGCCTCAATGTGCATTTAATAGAGACCTACAAAGCCTTGCCATGCATTTAATAGGGATTTACAGGCCTCGCCATACATTTAATAGGAACTTATAAGCCTTGATGTGCATTTAATAGAGACCTACAAGCTTGCCATGCATTTAATAGGGACATACGGCCCTCGCCATACATTTAATAGGAACTTACAAGTCTTGCCATACATTTAATAGAGACTTATAAGCCTCGCTATACATTTAATAGGAACTTAAAGCCTCACCATCTTAATGGGGACTTACAAGCCTCGTTGTGCATTTAATGGGGAATTATGAGTCTTGCCGTGCACTTAATAGAGACTTATGAGCCTCACCATGCATTTTAATAGGGACTTACAAGCCTCGCCATGTCTTGCAAGACTTAAATTCTCTATTAAAAATGGTCTAGCAAATAACCCATAAATAATCCATGAAAGTGAAACTTGTGAATTTGGAGGCTTAAGCATGGCAGGACACTCAAAGCAACGCAACATAGAAATATATATATATAATGCACAGATTAAAAACCACAACCAGGATCCTATATGACCCATTATGTTATGTAACTTTGTGCACGCTCAGCTAAGTAGCAGAAGTGCTGGGTAATTCCCATACTGAATTGCAACACCAAGCCAGTGGATCAGGAAGCTGGTGCTTAAACTCAGATTTCTGAGTCATGGTAGTGACATAGAAAAAAGTGTCCAATGGTTCTCTATACAGTTACAAATACAATTTCACCCTTTCAGTCATCTTACTTTCATAGTAGTCGCCATAGGAGTAGTATTCTCCACTCTCTGTCGAAAAGACAATAAAAAGAAATGCAAATGATTACCAAATTGATTCTGCTCATTATTAGTATCTCTGATTTAAAGGCCAATGGGTAGTTAGTGCCCTCTAATATATACATATACATACATACATACATACATACATACATACATACATATATATACACACACACTACCTGTACCCCACATTGCTGTGGCCAACCTTCCCTCCCTTTTTCTCTCCTTTTTCCCCTCCTTCCTTCACTCCCTCTTTCCTTCCTTCCCCCTTTTTCTTTTCCTTATTCTTTCTCTCCTTTCTTCTTTCTCTCTTTCCTTCCTCTCTTCACTTTTTGCTTCCATCCTTTTTTCTTTCCCTCACTCCCTCTTTCTCTCCTTCTTTACCTCCTTCCTTCGCTCCCTCTTTCCTTCCTTCTTTCCCTTCTCTCCTTCCTTCCTTCTCTATCTTTTTCCTTCCTTTCGCTCTTTTTCTTTTCCTTCTCCTTTCTCTCCTTTCTTCTTTCTCTGTCTCTTTCCTTCCTCCCTTTGCTTTTTGCTTCCATCCTTCTTTCTTTCCCTCGCTCCCTCTTTCTCTCCTTCTTTACCTCCTTCCTTCTCTCCCTCTTTCCTTCCTTCCCTTTCCTTCTTCCTTCCTTCTTTATCTCTTTCCTTCCTCCCTTCACTTTCTGCTTCCATCCTTCTTTCTTTCCTTCGCTTCCTCTTTCTCTCCTTTACCTCCTTCCTTCGCTCCCTCTTTCCTTCCCTTCCCTTCCCTTTCCTTTTCTCCTTCCTTCCTTCTCTATCTTTTTCCTTCCTTTAGCTCTTTTTCTTTTCCTTCTCCTTTCTCTCCTTTCTTCTTTCTCTGTCTCTTTCCTTCTTCCCTTCACTTTTTGCTTCCATCCTTGTTTCTTTCCCTCGCTCCCTCTTTCTCTCCTTCTTTACCTCCTTCCTTTGCTCCCTCTTTCCTTCCTTCCGTTTCCTTCTTCATTCCTTCTCTATCTCTTTCCTTCCTTTCACCTTTTTTCTTTTCCTTTTTTCTCTCCTTTCTTCTTTCTCTGTCTCTTTCCTTCCTTCACTTTTTGCTTCCATCCTTCTTTCTTTCCCTCGCTCCCTCTTTCTCTCCTTCTTTACCTCCTTCCTTCGCTCCCTCTTTCCTTCCTTCCCTTTCCTTCTTCCTTCCTTCTCTATCTCTTTCCTTTCTTTTGCCTTTTTCTTTTCCTTCTCCTTTCTCTCCTTTTTTCTTTCTCAGTCTCTTTCCTTCCTTCCCTTCACTTTTTTGCTTCCATCCTTCTTTCTTTCCCTCGCTCTCCTTCTTTACCTCTTTCCATCGCTCCCTCTTTCCTTCCTTCCATTTCCTTCTTCATTCCTTCTCTATCTCTTTCCTTCCTTTCTCCCTTTTTCTTTTCCTTCTCCTTTCTCTCCTTTCTTCTTTCTCTGTCTCTTTCCTTCCTCCCTTTGCTTTTTGCTTCCATCTTTCTTTCCCTCGGTCTCTTTCTCTCCTTCTTTACCTCCTTCCTTCGCTCCCTCTTTCCTTCCTTCCCTTCTCTCCTTCCTTCCTTCTCTATCTTTTTCCTTCCTTTCGCCCTTTTTCTTTTCCTTCTCCTTTCTCTCCTTTCTTCTTTCTCTGTCTCTTTCCTTCCTCCCTTTGCTTTTTGCTTCCATCTTTCTTTCCCTCACTCCCTTTCTCTCCTTCTTTACCTCCTTCCTTCGCTCCTTCTTTCCTTCCTTCCCTTTCCTTCTTCCTTCCTTCTCTATCTCTTTCCTTCCTTTCTCCTTTTTTCTTTTCCTCCTCCTTTCTCTCCTTTTTTCTTTCTCAACCTCTTTCCTTTCTTCCTTTACTTTTTGCTTCCATGCTTCTATCTCTCCTTCTTTCTTTCTTTACCTCCCTCCCTTTCTCTCTCACTTTCTTTCCTTCCTTCCTTCCCTCCCTCCCTCTTCCATTTTTTTCTGTATCATCATTTAGCTTTTGGGGTTTTTTTAAGTCCTTTCCGCTGTTTTGGGGTTTTTTATGGGTGATGGTCACTCATTGGTCTGTTAGGGATATAGTGTCCAAATTCGGTGCCAATTCGTCCAGTGATTTTTGAGTTCTGTTAATCCCACAAACGAACATTACATTTTTATTTATATAGATGGAAGGCACTTATATGATTCCCATTTCAGGGCATTTAAGGAGTTTGCTGGCTTGTGAGTAGTGTAGATAGCATTGGGAGAGACCACAAGAGCTAGCTAGTCCAATCTCATTCTGCTAGGAAAGAAGGCACAATCCAAACCCTCCTGACAGATGGCCATCCAGTCTCTGCTTAAAAAATTCCAGAGAAGGAGACTCCACCAGACTCCAAGGCAGCATATTCTACTGTCTAACAACCCTTACTCTCAGGAAGTTTTTCCCTAATGTTTACGTGGAATCCCTTTTCCTGATATTTGAATCTGTTGCTCAGACCCTCTTACCGCTGTAATATAGCGAATGATTCCCTTGAGCGTCGTCGTAGTAGAGAATGCCAAAGGCGCTCCTTCCTGCCAAAACAAAATCGGAGGACAAGCATGAGCAATAGGCAATGGCTTGCAATCGATGGCAGCTCCCTTGTCCAGAGAGCAGAGCATCTGCGGAGGATTTGGGACAGTTTTAAAGGAGTTCTCCAAACATCCTGTTTGAATGCAAGCAAGTACTCAAGAATGTACATTCAAAGAGGAAAGCAAGGCCGTCGTCCTTGAAAGCAGAAGTAAAATCCAAACAAACTCAAAAGAAGTGAATGGTCTTGAGCTGTGTCCGAAACTCAAAAGGGGCTTTTGCTGGAGGGATTCTTCCAAAGCCAAACCAATGGTTGGAAACAGCAGAATTCACTGAATCATACTAGTTTGGGCAGGAAACTACGAGGGTTGAATGAAAAGTAAGGCGTCCACCTTTGTTACTTGGGTTTGGATGAGAATATTTTAATAAAGCAAGTGCAGAAATAATCCTTAGAATGTGCTCTTTAATGACCACTATTCACTTTTTGACATAATCACCAGACAATTGGATACATTTCTGCCAACCATGAACAAGTTTTCTGAAGCCATCACGGAAGAAGTCTGTGTGCTTTCATTTCAGGCGTCAGCATCCTGGGTACCCATCGTGCACAGATCTTCCGATAGCCAAGCAAAGCAATAACGTGACCCACACATAATCACCAGACAATTGGATACATTTCTGCCAACAATGAACAGGTTTTCTGAAGCCATCACGGAAGAAGTCTGTGCGCTTTCATTTCAGGCGTCAGCATCCTGGGTACCCATCATGCACAGATCTTCCGATAGCCAAGCAAAGCAATAATGTGACCCACACATAATCACCAGACAATTGGATACATTTCTGCCAACAATGAACAAGTTTTCTGAAGCCATCATAGAAGACGTCGATACTCTATTTCCGCAACCTATCGTGCACAGATCTTCTAATAGCCAAGCAAAGCAATAATGTGACCCATACGTTCTTGTGAAATTCAATTTATGCTTGAAATTTCTCTCTGAGTGATGCGACGATCATCCTGAATCAATCTGTCAACCTTTTGCTTGTGAAACTCTGTGGTTGCTGTCACAGGACGTCCAACTCTTTGTTTGTCAGGCAAGACAGATGTTCCCACCACAACATCTTTAAACTTTCTCGCCCAACGACGCACAGTACTCACATCAACACAATCACAATAAACAGCTTGCATTCTCTGATGAATCTCCTTTGGGGTGACACCTTCTGCTGTCAAGAATTCAATGACTGCATGTTGCTTAAGTCACACTTTAACAACACAACTGTTTAATGCTAAGGCTTCCTGCCAAAATGGAACTGTAGAGGAGAGTCTACTGAACAAGCCAGTACCAGCCACATATGTTACTTAAGTCGCATTGACTGACCATCTGCAAAGTGTTCCATACTTCGCACTTTAACAACACAACCGTTTAATGCTAAGGCTTCCTGCCAAAATGGAACTGTAGAGGAGCGTCTACTGAACAAGCCAGTACCTGCCATATACATTGCTTAAGTCGCATTGACCGACCATCTGCAAAGTGTTCCATAGTTCGCACTTTAACAACACAACCGTTTAATGCTAAGGCTTCCTGCCAAAATGGAACTGTAGAGGAGAGTCTACTAAATAAGCCAGTACCTGCCACATACATTACTTAAGTCACATTGACCAACCATCTGCAAAGTGTTTCACACTTCGCACTTTAACAACACAACCGTTTAATGCTAAGGCTTCCTGCCAAAATGGAACTGTACAGGAGAGTCTACTGAACAAGACAGTACCTTCCACATACGTTACTTAAGTCACATTGACCGACCATCTGGAAAGTGTTCCATACTTCACACTTTAACAACACAACCGTTTAATGCTAAGGCTTCCTGCCAAAATGGTGAGCATTGACCTTGAGTTTTGGAGTTGTAGTTCACCTCCACCCAGAGAGAACTGTGGACTCTGGAACAAATTTGGCACAAATACTCAATATGCCTACATGTGAACACTGATGGAGTTGGGGGAAATAGGCCTTGAAATGTGGGAGTTGTAGTTGCTGGGATTTATAGTTCACATCTAATGAAAGAGCATTGTGAACCCCACCAACGAGAGAATTGGGCCAAACTTGACACACAGAACCCCAGTGACCAACAGAAAATTCTGTGTTTTCGGATGGTCTTTGGTGACCCCTGTGACACCCCCGCACGACCCCCCTAGGGGTCCCGACCCCCAGGTTGAGAAACTCTGCTCTACACCAAAGCTAACCAAATGCAAAAAAGATAATGAACAAATAGGACTCCCCAGACCCTTGCTGGATGGTTCCAAAGGGCAGTGGCACTGGAAGAAATGTACATCGCATTAGAAATCATCCCGACTTACCTCTTATACTCGGAAGAGTCCCAGCCAGCAGAAGGAAGAGAAATACACCCATCTTTCTCACGGTGCTTCTCTTAACTGTCTTCTCTCAGAGGGTCACGTTCCTTAGAGGAACAAGCAAACAATGTTATGAATATTACAGGAAATGACACAATTCCAAGGAGGGGGCGGTGGAATTGCCGTCCCGTTGTTTAGAGAGAGCAAAAATAATATTTCCTCAGGTATGTTCTCAACTTGTTCAAGAAAGAAAAGCTCAAGTCATTCACTTTAGAGATATTGAGAAGCTGGAATGTGTCCAGAGGAGGGCTTTTTGTCAGGAAGGCTTTGATTACGTTTTCTTGTCCTGGTGAAGGGAGTTGGACTGGATGGCCTTTAGTATTTTCTGTTGGTCATAGGGTTTTGCATGGGAAGTTTGCCCCAATTCTGTCATTGGTGGAGTTCAGAATGCTCTTTGATGGTCTCTGGTCAAAATGGTCCCTGGTCAAAGTGGTCCCTGGTCAAAGTGATCCCTGTTCAAATGGTCCTTGGTCAAGTAGTCTCTGGTCAATTGGTCCCTGGTCAAAGTGATCCCTGTTCAAGTAGTCCCTGGTCAAAGTAATCCCTGATCAAGTGGTCCTTGGTCAAGTAGTCTCTGGTTAATTGGTCCCTGGTCAAAGTGGTCCCTAGTCAAAGTGGTCCCTGGTCAAGTGGTTCCCGGTCACGTTGTCGCTGGTCAAGTAGTCCCTGGTCAAGTGGTCCCTGATCAAAGTGGTCCCTGGTCAAGTAGTCTCTGGTTAAGTAGTCTGATCAAGTCGTCCCTTGTCAAAATGGAACCTTGATCAAAGTGGTCCCTGGTCAAAGTGGTCCCTGGTCAAAATGGTCCTTGGTCAAGTAATCCCTGCTCAAGTGGTCCCCGGTCACGTGGTCCCTGGTCAAGTAGTCTCTGGCCAAGTGGTCCCTAGTCAAAGTGGTCCCTGGTCAAAGACGTCCCTGGTCAAAGTGGTCACTGGTCAAAGACATCCCTGGTCAAAGTGGTCATTGGTCAAGTACTCCCTGGTCAAGTATTCTATAAATCCCAGTAACTATAACTCCCAAATGTCAAGGTCTATTTTCCCCAAACTCCATCTGTGTTCATATTTGGGCATATGGAATATTCGTGCCAAGTTTGGTCCAGATGATAATCCATCATTGTTTGAGTTCACAGTGCTTTCTGGATGTAGGTGAACTCCAACTCCAAAACTCATGGTCAATGCCCACCAAACTCTTCCAGTATTTTCTGTTGGTCATGGGAGTCCTGTGTGCCAAGTTTGGTTCAATTCCATCGTTGGTGGAATTCAGAGTGCTCTTTGATTGTAGGTTAACTATAAATCCCAGCATCTACAACTCCCAAATGACAAAATCAATTTTTTTGAGTGAAGGACATACATTGGGTTGTTAAGTGTCTTGTTTCCAAATTTGGTGTCAATTCGTCCAGTGGTTTTTGAGTTATGTTAATCCCACAAATGAACATTACATTTTTATTTATATAGATTTACATTTTATTGTTGTTGTCATGATGTTATTATATGCTAATGTTTTAATTGTATTTATGTTTTTGTGGCATTGAATGCTGCCCCGTAAAGGGCCTTGAGTCACCTGAGGGCTGAGAGGGGCGGTATACAAATACAGTAAATATAGAAATAAATAAAATAAGTTTGCATTTGCCTTCCTCTGAAGCTGAGAGAGTGTGACCCACCCAAGAGGGTTTCATGGCTGAGCGGGGATTCAAATCCTGGTCTGCGAGAAAATGTTTCTTCTACTTCTACTTCTTCTTTCTCTTCTCCTTTATTGTTGAAAAGGAAGAGGTGGTGAGAGGTGAAACAGGAAACAGCAAGGGCAGCCAAAATGAATTCTTGCCCAGAGTATGACTGCACTTTTGACAGTTGCATTCCTTTCATTCTCCTGCCCTTCACAAAGCAAAGGTTCTACGAGGGGCGTTCATTAAAGATTTCCGCTGACCCACTTCTATTTATCACAGGATGCCGAAACTGCCCATGTGTAATGATATCAGTCTCTATAGGTTACGTGCTAGTTTACAACTCAGAACTGTTAACGGCCTTGATTTTAGAGGTGCTGAAGTGGTGTGAGGTTTGAGAATGGACCTAGTGGAAGACAGAGCAGTCCTGGAAAGAAGTAGCGAGTGGAGTGCCATCAGCAGGGTTCTGTCATAGAATCATAGAATCAAAGAGTTGGAAGAGACCTCATGGGCCATCCAGTCCAACCCCCTGCCAAGAAGCAGGAATGTTGCATCCAAATCGCCCCTGACAGATGGCCACCCAGCCTCTGTTTAAAAGCTTCCAAAGAAGGAGCCTCCACCACACTCCGGGGCAGAGAGTTCCACTGCTGAACGGCTCTCACAGTCAGGAAGTTCTTCCTCGTGTTCAGATGGAATCTCCTCTCTTATAGTTTGAAGCCATTGTTCTGCGTCCTAGTCTCCAAGGAAGCAGAAAACAAGCTTGCTCCCTCCTCCCTGTGGCTTCCTCTCACATATTTATACATGGCTATCATATCTCCTCTCAGCCTTCTCTTCTTCAGGCTAAACATGCCCAGCTCCTTAAGTTGCTCCTCATAGGGCTTGTTCTCCAGACCCTTGATCATTTTAGTCGCCGTCCTGTGGACACATTTCAGCTTGTCAATATCTCTCTTGAATTGTGGTGCCCAGAATTGGACACAATATTCCAGGTGTGGTCTAACCAAAGCGGAATAGAGGGGTAGCATGACTTCCCTAGATCTAGACACTAGGCTCCTCTTGATGCAGGCCAAAATCCCACTGGCTTTTTTTTGCCACCACATCACATTGTTGGCTCATGTTTAACTTGTTGTCCACGAGGACTCCAAGATCTTTTTCACACGTACTGCTCTCGAGCCAGGCGTCCCCCATTTTGTATCTTTGCATTTCGTTTTTCCTGCCAAAGTGGAGTATCTTGCATTTGTCACTGTTGAACTTCATTGTGTTAGTTTTGGCCATTCATCTCTCTAATCTGTCAAGATCGTTTTGAATCCTGCTCCTGTCCTCTGGAGTCTTGGCTATCCCTCCCAATTTGGTGTCGTCTGCAAACTTGATGATCCTGCCTTCTAACCCTTCATCTAAGTCATTAATAAAGATGTTGAACAGGACCGGGCCCAGGACGGAACCCTGCGGCACTCGTCACTTCTTTCCAAGATGAACTGTCCTGGGCCCAGTTCAGTTTAGGATCTTGATCAATAATAATAATAATAATAATAATAATAATAATAATAATAATAATGTATTGTCTAAGGCTTTCATGGTCAGAATCACTGGGTTGTTGTAGGTTTTTTCAGGCTATATGGCCATGGTCTAGAGGCATTCTCTCCTGACATTTCACCTGCATCTATGGTAAGCATCCTCAGAGGTAGTGAGGTCTGTTGGAACTAGGAAAAAGGGTTTATATATCTGTGGAAAGACCAGGGTGGGACGAAGGAATCTTGTCTGTTGGAGCCAGGTGTGAATGTTTCAACTGACCACCTTGATTAGCATATAATGGCCTGACAGTGCCTGGAGCAAACTTTTGTTAAGAGGTGATTAGATGTCCTTGTTTGTTTCCTCTCTGTTGTTTTGCTGTTGTAATTTTAGAGTTTTTTTAATACTGGTAGCCAGATTTTGTTCATTTTCATGGTTTCCTCCTTTCTGTTGAAATTGTCCACATGCTTGTGTATTTCAATGGCTTCTCTGTGTAGTCTGACATGGTAGTTCAATTTCATTGTTGGTGGGGTTCAGAATACTCTTTGATTGTAGGTGAACTATAAATCCCAGCAACTACAACTCCCAAATGACAAAATCATATTTTTTTTTAGTGAAGGACATACATTGGCCTGTTGGGTGTCTTGTGTCCAAATTTGGTGTCAATTCGTCCAGTGGTTTTTGAGTTCTGTTAATCCCACAAACAAACATTACATTTTTATTTAAATAGATATGTGTATTATGTATTTCCATCATGCCTTCATCAGGTTAAACTGCTGAGCTGCTGAACTTGCTGACCAAAAGGTCACAGGTCTGAATCCGGGAAGAGGCATGAGCTCCCGCTGTTAGCCCCAGCTTCTGCCAACCTAACAGTTCAAAAACATGCAAATGTGAGTAGATCAATAGGCACCGCTCTGGCGAGAAGGTAACAGCGCTCAATGCAGCCATGCTGACCACATGACCTTGGAGGTGTCTATGGACAACGGCGGCTCTTCAGCTTAGAAATGGAGATGAGCACCACCCAAAGAGTCGGACACAACTAGACTTAATGTCAAGGGAAAACCTTTACCTTTACCAATAGGAGTCTAGTTCCTAGATCCAGGCCTCTATAGTGTCTAGAGCCCGAGAAGTCATGCTCCCCATGCTCTATTCTGCCTTGGATAGACCACACCTGGAATCACACTGTGTCCATTTCTGGACACTCACAATTGAAGGGAGATGTTGACAAGCTGGAGGGTGACTAAAATGATCAAGGATCTGGAGAACAAGCCATATGAGGAGCGGCTTAAAGAGCTGCTGGGCATGTTTAACCTGAAGAAGAGAAGGCTGAGAGGAGACATGGTGAGGGCCATGTATAAATATCTGGTCATCTAAGCATAAGCCAACAATGTGATGCGGCAAAATCCCTATAGAGATCCCGGGACGTCATGCTCCCCATGCTCTATTCTGCCTTGGTCAGACCACACCTGGAATCAGACTATGTCCAATTCTGGGCAACGCAATTGAAGAGAGACGTTGACTCTAAACTGGAATGTGTCCAGAGGAGGGCGACTAAAATGATCAAGGGTCTGGAGAACAAGCCCTATGAGGAGCGGCTTAAAGAGCTGGGCATGTCTAGCCTGAAGAAGAGAAGGCTGAGAGGAGACATGATAGCCAAGTATAAATACACAAGAGGAAGTCATAGGGAGAAGGGAGCAAGCTTGTTTTCTGCTGCCCTGGAGACTAGGACACAATGGAACAATGGTTTCAAACTACAGGAGAAAAAAGGAGATTCCACCTGAACATGAGGAAGAACTTCCTGACTGTGAGAGCCGTTCAGAAGTGGAACTCTCTGCCCCGAAGTGTGGTGGAGGCTCCCTCTTTGGAGGCTTTTAAACAGAGGCTGGATGGCCATCTGTCAGGGGTGCTTTGAATGTGAGTTTTTTTTAGATGATGTAAGGGGGAGAATTCAGACCTGATCAGAGGAAGTGAAATGTATTTCTCCCCCCAACATACACATATATACACACAAAGGAAATGAAGTAAGCAGCTCATAAAGAGAATACACACTTCCTTCACGGCTGGAGAAGAAATCAGACCAAGGAGGGTGTTTGTGCGGGCCATGGAAATGCAGCATTCCTGTAGGCTATTTATATATGTCTTTTCCTCCAAAGAGCCAGAGGTTGTATCATTTGGGATTATTGGATGCTGAACTGGGAAACAGCGTTCCTTTTCTCCCCCCAACCATCCCCTATTTTATAGGAAAATTCTATCAAATTCCATGTTTTTGGTCTTCCAACAATCACAAACCAATGTGTTTTCGAAGGCTCTCATGTCCAGAATGACTGGCTTGCTGTGAGTTCCTCGGGTTGTATGGCCATATTCCAGAAGCATTCTCTCCTGACGTTTTACCCACATCTAAGGCAGGCATCCTCAGAGGTTGTGAGGTCTGTTGGAAAGTAGGAAACCGGGGTTTATATACCTGTGGAATGTCCAGAGAGGGAAAAAGAACTCTTATCTGTTGGAAGCAAGCATGAATGTTGCAGTTAGCCACCTTGTTTAGCATTGAAAAGCCTTGCAGCTTCAAAGCATGGCTACTTCCTGCCTGGGGGAATCCCTCCTTAGTAAGCATTAGATTGTTTACTGTCTGGAATTCCCCTGTTTTCTGAGTGTTGTACTTTATTTGCTGCCTTCCCTGAGCAGGAAGCAGCCAGGTCTTGAAGCTGCAAGGCTATTAAATGCTAATCAAGGTGGCTAATTGTAACATTCACTCTTGCCTCCAACAGACAAGAGTTCTTTCTCCCACCCTGGACATTTCACACGAATCTTCTCTGTATCGTTCTCTGTATGTGCTGCTTAAGCGAATGGCCTTGCAGGTTCAAAGCCTGGCTGGGAATCCTTAGTTGGGAGGTATTCACTTTTAGGATTCCTCCAGGCAGAAAACAGGCAGGCTTTGAAGCTGCAAGGCCATTAGCATATCATAATAATGATAATAGTAATAAAAATAAATAAAATAAATAATAATAATGATAATCTATATAAATAAAATTGTAATGTTCGTTTGTGGTATTTACAGAACTCAAAAACCACTGGACGAATTGACACCAAATTTGGACACAAGACACCTAACAACCCAATGTATGTCCTTCACTCAAAAAAATTGATTTTGTCATTTGGGAGTTGTAGATGCTGGGATTTATAGTTAACCTACAATCAAAGAGCACTCTGAACTCCACCAATGATGGAATTGAACCAAACTTGGCATACAGGACTCCCATGACCAACAGAAAACACTGGAAGGGTTTGGTGGGCATTGACCTTGAGTTTTGGAGTTGTAGTTCACCTACATCCAGAGAGCATTGTGGATTCAAACAATGATGGATCTGGACTAAACTGACACCAACTTTGGACACAATCAAGCTGGCCATTTGCAACATTCGCACTTGCCTCAAGCAGACAAAAGTTCTTTCTCCCACCCTGGATATTATTCCACAGATATATCAACCCCACTTGCCTAGTTTCCAACAGACCTCACAACCCCTGAGGATGCCTGCCATAGATGTGGGTGAAACGTCAGGAGGGAATGCTTCTGGAACATGGCCAGACAGCTCGGAAAAAACCCACAACAACCCAGTGATGCTGACCATGAAAGCCTTTGACAATACCTGGAAATATTGCATTTTTTTAAGTGTTCTAGTGACTGAAAATGATTAAATAAAGAAATAGGAATAAATAATAAAATAATAATAAATAAAAATAAATAAAATAATAATGATAATAGTAATAAATAATAAATAAAATAAATATTCATTGTGTACTTATGTTCCAACATTGTGTACTTATGTTCCTTACTTTAAAATAATCCTCGTATTATATTATTAGCATAGTACAATATCAGTATTATATATTACTATATTGTACTATACCATTATATTGTAATATTATTAGTAATGTTACATATAATCTATATAAATAAAAATGTAATGTTCCTTTGTGGGATTAACATAACTCAAAAAACACTGGGAAAATTGACACCAAATTTGGACACAATACACATATTAGGTCAACGAGTGACCATCACTCATAAAAACACAGAAAAACACCGCAGAAGGGACTTAAAAACCCAAAAAACCAAAAAAAAAACATTACAACGCATGCGCAAAACCACATATATACACAGATGCACAAATATATACACACAAAACACATATACACAGACTGGGCCACAGCAACGCATGGCAGGGGGCAGCTAGTAATAATATAATAAAAATAAAAATAATAATGATAATAGTAATAATAGTAATCATAATAATCATAATAATCATAATACTCCTGACCTTACAATTGTGTTAAAGCACCAAGTATGAATTGTCGATGTTGAGAAATGTCAGGAGAGAATGCTTCTGGAATGCGGCCATACAGCCCGGAACTCTGACAACAACCCCATCACAAACCATTTGCTGTCTGAAATTCCACACCTCTCAGGCTAAATGTTTTAAAAGTGTGTTATTTACTTATCAGAAGTATGTGCTAATTCCAAGGCAATGCGTACAGAGGCCCCTTCTACACTGCCATATAATCCAGATTATCAAAGCAGAGAATCCACATTCATTATCATCTTGGAACTGGATTATACGAGTCTAAACGGCCAGTTAATCCAGTTTAAAGCAGATAATATTTAACAGAGGCAAAACATTGTCGAAGGTTTTCATGGAATCACTGGGTTGCTGTAGGTTTTTCGGGCTGTACGGCTATGTTCTAGAAGCATTCTCTCCTGACGTTTTGCCTGCATCTGTGGCAAGCATCCTCAGGATGCTTGCTACAGATGCAGGCGAAACGTCAGGAGAGAATGCTTCTAGAACATGGCCATACAGCCCGAAAAACCTACAGCAACCCAGATGCAAAACAGATTGTAAAACCTGACATCAAACACAATGGCTACACAACAATTGGGTTTTAGGTTCTGGAAACCCAACGGAATTGCCCTATTTTTCCTCTTGGTCGCCATAAAGAGTTTATTTTTGGACACTTAAATCTTTACATCAGAGAGACTGTCCTTTTGGAGATAATTTATTTTGCCCACCTCTCCATCCATGGATTACAATGACCTTTGTTATCAGGGAGGAAGTTGGAAGACACCCAGAAAGGAAGTCTAGAAGCCGGGATGAGCAAAGCTGTGGCTCAGGGAACAAAGCCAAAGCTGAACGAATGGAGCGATGACGAGTCTTTTTGAGGAAGGAGGTGTTTGGATTTTCTGTCTGCAGCTGCAAATAAGAGATATGGCAGCCAGATTCTTTAACAAAAGGCATTGGACGTGCCATGAGATTAGAAAGGAAGTGCAACCACACGTCAGTTCACAAAGTCTCTTCCAAAGTGCTCTTCCAGTAGTCACCAACCAATCCATCTGCAATGCCAGAAATACATCCTCATGCTGTAAGGTTAGAAAATGTGGACCATTTCTGCTCCCTTGGCAGCCACCTCTCCACAAAAGTCAACATTGACACTGAAAGACAACACTGCCCGAGCTCTGCAAGTGCAGCATTGTTCCGAATGAAGCAGAGAGTGTTTGAGGACTGGGATATCCGTAGGGAGACCAAGGTGCTTGTTTATAAAGCTATTGTCTTCCCAACCCGGCTATATTCTTGCAAAATGTGGACTGTCTACAGACGTCAACATTGACACTGAAATACAACACCGCCTGAGCTCTGCAAGTGCAGCATGTCTCCAAATGAAGCAGAGAGTGTTTGAGGACCAGGACATCCGTAAGGAGACCAAGGTGCTTGTTTATAAAGCTATAGTCCTCCCAACCCTGCCATACACCTGCGAAACATGGACTGTCTACAGACGTCAACATTGACACTGAAATACAATACCGCCTGAGCTCTGCGAGTGCAGCATTTTTCCGAATGGAGCAGAGTATTTGAGGATCGGGATATCCTTAGGGAGACCAAAGTGCTTGTTTATAAAGCTATTGTCCTCCCAACCCTGCCATACACCTGCAAAACATGGACTGTCTATAGACGTCAACATTGACACTGAAATACAACACCGCCTGAGCTATGCGAGTGCAGCATTCTTTCGAATGAAATAGAGTTTGAGGACCGGGACATCCGTAAGGAGACCAAGGTGTTTGTTTATAAAGCTGTTGTCCTCCCAACCCTGCCATACACCTGCGAAACATGGACTGTCTACAGACGTCAACATGGACACTGAACTACAACACCGCCTTAGCTCTGCGAGTGCAGCATTCTTCCGAATGAAATAGAGTTTGAGGACCGGGACATCCGTAAGGAGACCAAGGTGCTTGTTTATATAGCTATTCTCCTTCCAACCCTGCCATGCACCTGCAAAAGATAGACTGTCTATAGATGTCAACACTGACACTGAAATAAGCGGTGCAGCATTCTTCCGAATGAAGCACAGAGTGTTTGAGGACTGGGACATCCGTAAAGGGAACAAGGTGCTTGTTTATAAAGCTATTTTCCTCCCAACCCTGCCATACACCTGTGAAACATGGACTGTCAACATTGACACTGAAATACAACACCGCCTGAGCTCTGCGAGTGCAGCATTTTCCCGAATGAAGCAGAGAGTGTTTGAGGACCGGTACATCCATAAGGAGACCAAGGTGCTTGTTTCTAAAGCTATTGTCCACCCAACTCTGCTATACCCCTGTGAGACGTGGACTGTCTACAGATGTCACATGCAACTCCTAGTACGATTCCATCAGCATTGCCTCTGCAGCTTATATCTGTTTAAATTGTTCTTTATTTATTGTATTTTTAAAGTATTTTTTGCACTACAAATAAGATATGTGCAATGTGCATAGGAATTCATTCATGGTGAAATTTTTTTTCACATTATAATCCAGCCCTCCAACAGTTTGAGGGACTGTGACCTGGCCCTCTGTTTAAAAAGTTTGAGGACCCTTGTTTTAGACCTTTCCAAGCACACAGAAACTGGATTCACTTTACTTGAGCAGCCCTTGTCATTTTCTGTCGAAGCCTGGCAGAACACCGAAGGCATTGCTCGGCCTGTTTGTTTTGACTAATTTCAACCCAACTATATATACCAGTGGTTCCCAACCTGTGGGTCCCCAGGTGTTTTGGCCTACAACTCCCAGAAATCCCAGCCAGTTTACCAGCTGTTAGGATTTCTGGGAGTTGAAGGCCAAAAACATCTGGGGGCCCAGGTTGAGAACCACTGATATATACGCTCATTAGTTTCTGCAGGTGCCGAGTTGTTTTCAAGCTCCAAATCCTGGGAACTCTCTGGGAGCAATTCAGGGAGCAAGCCATCATCCCTATGTCCTGTAGGAAGATTCTCATGGGGAAACTACACTTTGAACAGGTGTCTCTATGTTGAGGGATATATTGAGCATGGTGATCAGATCATGATATGAATAAACATAACAGTTTAAATCATGTACCAGTAAGGCCTTCTCGCAGACCACCCTGAGAATTTTTTTTGGGGTGGGTGGGTGGCTGAAGCCCCTCAAGCCCCCCTCCCTGGTTACATGCATGGCGGCCCTTATCATTTTTTGTAGAAGCCTGGCAGAACACCGAAGGCATTGCTCGGCCTCTCTATTTTGGTTAATTTCTGCCCACCTATCTATATGCTCATAAGTTTCTGCAGGTGTCGAGTTGTTTTCAAGCTCCAAATCCTGGGAACTCTCTGGGAGCAATTCAGGGAGTAAACCATCATCTCTCTACCCTGTAGAAATATTCTCATGGGGAAACTACACTTTGAACAGGTGTCTCTCTGTCCTTCTCTGCATCAATATCACTGACCAAACCATTGCCATCTTGAACCTCATTGACATCATTCCACACATCCAAAGCACCCTGATCCTGAAACACAATCACAGGCTGAACTCCAACACTGGGCAAGTTGAACCTGGTGAAGAGAAAACAGGGATTTGTTCTCTGCTGCCTCAGAGCGAAGAACCAGATTGTAAAATTTGAAGTTACAGAAGGGTCGGTTTTGACCGAATTGTAGAAGGCATTTAGTTTGCGTCATGCAAAAGGACCCTTATGAGCAAGCAAGAGGGGGAGGCAGAACGGCAAAATGGAAAGTTTGCAACAGCCATGAGACTATAACGTTCGAGATGTTATCATTCAGAGAAAGCTCAGCAAAGAGACCAACCTTTGCTCGCCTTTGCAAATTTCTATCTGCACACTTTGTGGCTGGTTTTGGACGGAATCTGAGCGTCACCGAGGTGTTCAAGGCCCTTGTGACTAAAGTGTTTGCGGTATCCGACTCTGAAACGCACAGGCAGTGCTTCTGACTTGTTATAGCAGGTCAGGAAAACCGCAGAGAGAAAGAACGAAGTTTGGTCAATATATATATGTACTAGCCATCCCCTGTCACTGTGGCCCAGTCTGGTGATCTGGAAAATGAAGTAACGAGAAAGTGTTGGTTTCTAATCTATGTGATGCCTTTATGTGTGTGGACAATTTCAACAGAAAGGAGGAAACCATGAAAAAATCAGTCTCTCTGTTTTTTTTAAATACTGAGAGCCAGATTTTGTTCATTTTCATGATTTCCTCATAAAACATGGGAATTCCAGACAGGAAACAATCAGGGCCAGCTAACACCTCCCAACAAAGGAATCCCCAGGGAGAAAGCAGCCAGGCAGTCAGACAACACCACCTGAGCTCTGTGAGTGCAGCATTTTTCTTTCTTTTTTTAAAAAAAAATATCTTTATTGAAATTTTTCTTTACATATTAAAAATAGATCCGGTATTCCCAGTATAACGTATAAAGAGAAAGAGAAAAGAGAAATAGAGAAATAAATACAGGATAGGAAAGAGAGAGAAGGAGGGGGGAAAGATAGAGGGAAAGGGGGAGTGAAAAGAGAAAAAGACGGAGGAAGAGTTGAGTGTGTGAGGAGTGTGTATAGAGAGAAAAGATAGACGGGGTAGATGAGAAAGGGAAAGAAAAAAGTAAGAAAGAAAAAAAGTAAGATGTGAAATTTTAAAAACAAAGCAGAATTGAAGATTGAGGTTTCCCTCTTCTTTCGGTCCGACTTCCCAGTGTTGTTGAAGAGGTTTCCTTTTCATTCTTGATGTCTATTCTTTTATGCCTGATACTGTCATAACTTCTTGGGCTGTAGAGTGGAGAGATTTTCTCTTTTTCTCTATCCATCTATCCTTTCCATCCAAAATATTCGTTTATCAATGTCCAATCCGTTTCCTTCTCTAAGAATCCTTTGCCTTTCTGTATTAAATAACTTAGTCTATCCATATTTTTTATGCAGCATTTTTCTGAATGAAGCAGAGAATGTTTGAGGATCGGGACATCCGTAAGGCGACCAAGGTGCTTGTTTATAAAGCTATTGTTCTCCCAAACCTGCTATAAACCTGTGAAACATGGACTGTCTACAGACGTCAACACTGACACTGAAATACAACACGGCCTGAGCTCTGCGAGTGCAGCATTCTTCCGAATGCAGCACAGAGTGTTTGAGGACCGGGACATCCGTACAGAAACCAAGGTGCTTGTTTATAAAGCTATTGTCCTCCCAACCCTGCCATACACCTATGGAGCCCCCGGTGGTGCAGTGGGTTAAACCCCTGTGCCGGCAGGACTGAAGACCGACAGGTCAGAGTTTCGAATCCGGGGAGAGGCGGGTGAGCTCCCTCTACCAGCTCCAGCTCTTCATACAGGGACATGAGAGAAGCCTCCCACAAGGATGATAAAAACATCAAATCATCCGGGCGTCCCCTGGGCAATGTCCTTGCAGACGGCCAATTCTCTCACACCAGAAGCGACTTGCAGTTTCTCAAGTCTCTCCTGACACAATAAAAAAAACCCTGTAAAACATGGACTGTCTACAGACGTCAACATTGACACTGAAATACAACACTGCCTGAGCTCTGCGAGTGCAGCATTTTTCCGAATGAAGCAGAGAGTGTTTGAAGACCAGGACATCCGTAGGGAGGCCAAGGTGCTCGTTTATAAAGCTATTGTTCTCCCAACCCTGCTATACACCTGTGAAACATGAACTGTCTACAGATGTCAACACTGACACTGAAATACAACCCTGCCTGAGCTCTGCGAGTGCAGCATTCTTCTGAATGAAGCAAAGAGTGTTTGAGGACCGGGACATCCGTAAGGAGACCAAGGTGCTTGTATATAAAGCTATTGTCCTCCCAACCCTGCTATACACCTGCAAAACATGGACTGTCTACAGATGTCAACACTGACACTGAAATACAACACCGCCTGAGCTCTGCGAGTGCAGCATTTTCCCGAATGAAGCAGAGAGTGTTTGAGGACCGGAACATTCATAGGGAGACCAAGGTGCTTGTTTATAAAGCTGTTGTCCTCACAACCCTGCTATACACCTGTGAAACATGGACTGTCTACAGACGTCAACATTGACAATGAAATACAACACCGCCTGAGCTTTGCGAGTGCAGCATTCTTCCGAACGAAGCAGAGAGTGTTGCAACATTCACACCTCCCTCAAAGAGCCAAGAATTCTTTCTCCCACCCTGGACATCATTCTACAGATATATAAACCTCACTTGCCTAGTTTCCAACAGACCTCACAACCTCTGCAGGTGTCTTCCATAAATGTGGGTGAAATATCAGGAGAGAATGCTTCTTGAACATGATCAGACAGCCTTTAAAACTCACAGCAACCCAATGCTGATTGAAATGGCATTTGCCTTCTTTACTACAATGTCACATTTGCAGTATGTTCAACCATAATCCCAAACTCCTTTTCACATATGGCGAGTGGCTAGTTAGGACACATCCTCGATTTGTGTTGGTTCATTTTCCGGTCATTTGGACAGAAGGAACCCATCCCAAATTAACCCCAAGGATACAGAAGTTGCCTGATATGGTATTGCATATTCACGCCTTTTTTTATTTGTCTTCTTATCTTGATAAAGGCATTTCGATAAAGCCATGTCTACAAAGCCATTTTATATCTTTACAAACATGCGTCCAAATGTTCATTTTCAGGAGCGCTGTATTCATTCCAAGGCCAAGGTATACTTTTTCCAGATCTCGCACCAGGCTCAACCATCCATTCATCCATGGCCATGGTCAACCTCCGAAATTGCCAATTTTCCACTCAAGACGAGGATAATGTACTCTTCCTTCTGGTCTGACTCTTCCTTGGGAAATCCAGCTGGGAATAGCAAAGGCCATCTTCATCCTAAAAGGCAAAGCAGAAAAAAAATTATTGTCGAAGGTTTTCATGGCTGGAATCACTGGGTTGTTGTGTGTTTTCCAGGCTGTCTGGCGATGTTCTAGAAGAATTCGCTCCTGACGTTTCGCCCACATCTATGGCAGGCATCCTCAAAGGTTGTGAGGTCTGTTGGAAACTAGGCAAGTGAGGAATAATGTCCAGGGTGGGAGAAAGAACTCTTGTCTGCTTGAGGGAAGTGTGAATGTTGCAAATGGCCAGCTCGATTAGCATTGAATGGCCTTGCAGGTTCAAAGCCTGGCTGGTTGCTCCCTGGAGGAATCCTAAAAGCAAACACCTCCCAACCAAGGATTCGCAGCCAGGCTTTGAAGCTGCAGTGCTAATTGCAACATTCACACTTGCCTCACACTCACACTTGCTCTGCAGGAGTCTACTATATACCATACGGCTGTGGACACGTCTAGATAGGGACCACAACAAAGGATTCCCAGCCAGGCAGAAACCAGCAAGGTGTTGAATCTGCAAGGCCATTCAGTGCTAACCAAGGTGCCATAGATGTGGGTGAAACGTCATGAGAGAATGCTTCAGGAACATGCCTACAAATATTCATCCTTGTAGAAGGAGGAAATAGTTGGGGTTTTATATCTCTACTTCATGGAGATTTCATTTGCATCTGGGTGCTTCTCAAAAAATTAAATAGAGGAGACATGTACCTCTGGTCCATCTGATCCTGGAGTTTCAGAGATCTTGGAGGAGAATCCTAGGAAATGAAAATAATGTAAATTCCACTCACTCTGGACTCGTCCACGCTTCACTATTAGTTCCACATTAACAGCAATGGCAACACGAGGAAGTTGGGCAAGGCCCTAGAACAGTGTTTCTCAACCTGGGGGTCAGGACCACTGGGGGGGGGGGGTCAGAGGGGTCGCCAAAGACCATCAGAAAACACAGTATTTTCTGTTAGTCATGCGGGTTCTGTGTGGGAATTTTGGCCCACTTCTATCCTTGGTGTGGCTCAAAATGCTCTTTGATTATCAGTGAACTATAAATCCCAGCAACTATACCTCCCAAATGTCAAGGTCTACTTTCCCCAAACTCCACCAGTGTTCACATCTGGGCATATTGAGTATTTGTGCCAAGTTTGGTTCAGATCCATACTTGTTTGAGTCCACAGTGCTCTTTGGATATAGGTGAACTACAACTCCAAAATGCAAGGCCAATACCCACCAAATCCTTCCAGTATTGTCTGTTGGTCATGGGAGTTCTGTGTGCCAAGATTGGTTCAATTCCATCATTGGTGGAGTTCAGAATGCTCTTTGATTGTAGGTGAACTATATATCCCAGAAACTTCAACTCCCAAATGATAAATCAATTATCCCCCACCCCCCATCCCGCCAGTATTCAAATTTGGGCGTATCGGGTATGTGTGCCAAATTTGGAGTTCTGTATGCCACATTTTTGTCATGGGAGTTCTGTGTACCACATTTGGTTCAATTCTATCATTGGTGGAGTTCAGAATGCTCTTTGATTGTAGGTGAACTATAAATCCCAGTAAATACAACTCCCAATTGTCAAGGTCTATTTCCCCCCACACTCTATCTGTGTTCATATTTGGGCATATGGAATATTTGGGCCAAGTTGGGTCCTGATCCATCATTGTCTGAGTCCACAGTGCTCTCTGGCTGTAGGTGAACTACAACTCCCAAACTCAAGGTCAATGCCCACTAAACCCTTCTAGTGTTTTCTGTTGGTCATGGGAGTCCTGTGTGCCAAAATTGGTTCAATTCCATCGTTGGTGGGGTTCAGAATACTCTCTGGTTGTAGGTGAACTATAAATCCCAGTAACTACAACTCCCAATTGTCAAGGTCTATTTTCCCCACACTCTATCTGTGTTCATATTTGGGCATATGGAATATTCGTGCCAAATTTGGTCCAGATCCATCATTGTCTGATTGCACTTTGATGGTAGATGAACTATAAATCCCAGCAACTACAACTCCCAAATGACAAAATCAATTATATTATACTAGCCAACCCCGCTACTATTCAAATTTGGGCATATCGGGTATTTGTGCCAAATTTGGTCCAGTAAATGAAAATATATCCTGCATGTAAAGATATTTACATTATAATTCATAACAGTAGCAAAATGACAGTTTTGAAGTAGCAACGAAAATAATGTTATGGTTGGGGGGTCAGCACAACATGAGGAACTGTATTAAGCGGTTGCAGCATTAGGAAGGTTGAGAAACACGGTCTTACTTGGTTTAGGAGGACAGAATCGTTGCCAAAGAATGCTGAGGAGAATCAGCAGCAATGCCAGTCCTCCCACGCCAGCCAGGGACACGGCGTAAGGGGGACATTGGCCAGCGGGTTCTTCAGAGGAAGCTTTAAAGGAGGAAGAAGAGACTCAGTCAGGAGCTGCTCTGCTTGCAAACACCCGAAGCCTTGCATTTTGCTCCCGCTTTCCAAGATTTGCAAGAAACGACTGGAAGTTTAAAGGGATTTGTCCAGCCGAATCAGGGCCGTGGAAGGTTAAATGAAAAGTAATGCCTCCACCTTCGCTACTTGGGTTTGGATGGGAATATTTTAATAAATCAAACACATAAACAATCCTTCGAATGTGCTCTTTAACTACCACTATTCACTTTTCCACATAATCATCAGACAATCAGATACATTTCTGCCAACGATGAACAAGTTTTCTGAAGCCATCGTGGAAGAAGTCGACACTCTGTTTCCGCAACCAGCGTCAGCATCCTGGGTACCCATCGTGCTCAGCTCTTCCAATAGCCAAGCAAAGCAGTAATGTGACCCACACATAATCAGCAGACAATTGGATACATTTCTGTCAATAATGGACAAGTTTTCTAAAGCTGTCACGGAAGAAATCGACACTCTGTTTCCACAACTAGCGTCGGCATCCTGGGCATCCATCGTGCACAGATCTTCCAATAGCCAAGCAAAGCAATAATGTGACCCACACATAATCACCAGGCAATCGGATACATTTCTGCCAACGATGAACAAGTTTTCTGAAGTCGTCACGGAAGAAGTCTGTGTGCTTTTATTTCAGGCATCCTGGGTACCCATCGTGCACAGATCTTCCAATAGCCAAGCAAAGCAATAATGTGACCCACACATAATCACCAGATAATTGGATACATTTCTGCCAACAATGAACAAGTTTTCTGAAGCCGTCGCGGAAGAAGTCGACACTCTGTTTCCGCAACCAGCGTCAACATCCTGGGTATCCATCGTGCACAGATCTTCCAATAGCCAAGCAAAGCAATAATGTGACCCACACATAATCAGCAGACAATTGGATGCATTTCTGCCGACGATGAACAAGTTTTCTAAAGCAGTCACGGAAGAAGTCGACACTCTGTTTCCGCAACCAGCGCCAGCATCCTGGGTATCCATCGTGCACAGATCTTCCAATAGCCAAGCAAAGCAATAATGTGACCCACACATAATCAGCAGACAATCGGATACATTTCTGCCAACAATGAACAAGTTTTCTGAAGTCGTCACAGAAGATGTCGACACTCTATTTCTGCATCCAGCGTCTCACAGTTCTCTCATCCTGGGTACCCATCGTGCACAGATAGCCAAGCAAAGCAATAATGTGACCCACATGTTCTGAAATGCCAATTATGCTTGAAATTTCTCTCTGAGTGATACGACGATTGTCCTGAATCAATCTGTCAACAACCACTAATCACTTTTCCACATAATCATCAGACAATTGGATACTGTTTTGCCAACAATGAACACGTTTTCTGAAGCTGTCACAGAAGCATCCTGGGTTCCCATCGTGCACAGATCTTCCGATAGCCAAGCAAAGCAATCATGTGACCCACACATTCTTGTGAAATGCTGATTATACTTGAAATTTCTCTCTGAGTGATACGACGTTCGTCCTGAATCAATCTGTCAACCTTTTGCTTGGGAAACTCGGTGGCTGCTGTCACAAGACGTCCAACTCTTTGTCACACAAGTCAGATGTTCCCACTTCAACATCTTTAAACTTACTTGCCCAACAACGCACAGAACTCACATCAACACAATCACCATAAACAGCTTGCATTCTCTGATGAATCTCCTTTGGGGTGACACCTTCTTCTGTCAAGAATTCAATGACTTCACGTTGCTTAAGTCACATTGACCGACCGTCTGTGCAGGGTTCCATACTTCGCACTTTAACAACACAGCCGTTCAATGCTAAAGCTTCCTACCAACATGGAACTGTAGAGGAGAGTCTACTGAACAAGCCAGTACCTGCCGCATACCAGTACTGCCATCTGTTATGAAGGTGGAGGCATTACTTTGTTTGCTAAGGCTTCCAGCCAAAATGGAACTGTAAAGGAAAGTCTACTGAACAAGCCAGTACCTGCCACATACCAGTACTGCCATCTGTTATGAAGGTGGAGGCATTACTTTGTCTGCTAAGGCTTCCGGCCAAAATTGAACTGTAGAGGAGAGTCTACTGAACAAGCCAGTACCTGCCTTATATCAGTACTGCCATCTGTTATGAAGGTGCAGGCATTACTTCGTCTGCTAAGGCTTCCGGCCAAAATGGAACTGTAGAGGAAAGTCTACTGAACAAGCCAGTACCTGCCACATACCAGTACTGCCATCTGTTGAGGAGTTACGAAGGTGGAGGCATTACTTTTCATTCAACCCTCGTACTTTTCAAAGGAGCATGCAAAAAATCACTCACAGACATTGAATATGGTGCTCTTCTTCACGCTGGTGCCAGAGTAGTTGAACCTGACTTCACACGTCATGTTGCCCCCTCTGCTTTGGACATCCTTGGGAATAGGAAGGAGGCTGACAAAGGTCAAGGAGTTACTATCGTTGTTCACTAGGAATGTCTGGCCTTTTTCCTGGAGTCCTTCGGAAACCTCCCAGAAAACTTCAACCAAGTTGGAGA
Organism: Anolis sagrei; assembly: GCF_037176765.1. NCBI lineage: Eukaryota > Metazoa > Chordata > Lepidosauria > Squamata > Anolidae > Anolis > Anolis sagrei. The sequence goes on from NC_090032.1 coordinate 5,854,796, forward strand.
CTCCATGGACCATACAAGCAAGTTGCTCGCTGTGCATATTCTGGGAAGACGGGTCTTGCACAGCGGGATGTAAAAGCATCACCCGGGTGCTTGAGGTGTAGCTGTCTGAGGAGAAGAAAGGAAGCAGAGAGGGTTAGTATTATTCAGGGTCGAGCGTGACCTGGAGAAAAGTCCAAGTAGAGATTTGAACTCCCAGAGCCTTTGTTCAACACACAAGCGAACGCATTGCATAGAAACAACCCTTACTTCAAGTTGTTTTGGCATAAAATCAGAATACGATCTTAGATCTGTCTACAGACGTCCCATGCAACTCCTAGAACGATTCCATCAGTGTTGCCTCTGGAAAATCCTGCAAATATCTTGGGTAGACAAGCGGACAAATATCAGTGTGCTGGAAGAAGCAAAGACCACCAGCACTGAAGCGATGGTCCTCTGCCATCAACTCTGCTGGACCAGCCATGTTGTACAGATGCCTGGCCACCGTCTCCCTACTCCGAACTCAAGAACGGAAAGCGGAATGTTGGCGAATGAAGCAGAGAGTGTTTGAGGACCAGGACATACATAGAGATACCAAGGTGCTTGTTTATAAAGCTATTGTCCTCCCAACCCTGCTGTATCCCTGCGAAACGTGGACTGTCTACAGACATCAAAATTGACACTGAAATGCAACACTGCCTGAGCTCTGCGAGTGCAGCATTTTTCCAAATGAAGCAGAGAGTGTTTGAAGACCGGGACATCCGTAGGGATACCAAAGTGCTTGTTTATAATTCTATTGTCCTGCCTACCTTGCTATATGCCTGCAAAACGTGGACTGTCTACAGACATCAACATTGACACTGAAATGCAACACTGCCTGAGCTCTGCGAGTGCAGCATTTTTCCAAATGAAGCAGAGAGTGTTTGAAGACCGGGACATCCGTAGGGATACCAAAGTGCTTGTTTATAATTCTATTGTCCTGCCTACCTTGCTATATGCCTGCAAAACGTGGACTGTCTACAGACATCAACATTGACACTGAAATGCAACACTGCCTGAGCTCTGCGAGTGCAGCATTTTTCCAAATGAAGCACAGAGTGTTTGAAGACCGGGACATCTGTAGGGATACCAAGGTGCTTGTTAATAAAGCTATTGTCCTCCCAACCCTGCTATACGCCTGCGAAACATGGATTGTCTACAGACATCAACATTGACACTGAAATACAACACCGCCTGAGCTCTGTGACTGCAGCATTTTTCCAAATGAAGCAGAGAGTGTTTGAAGACCTGGACATCCATAGGGATACCAAGGTGCTCGTTTATAAAGCTATTGTCCTCCCAACCCTGCTATACGCCTGCGAAACGAGGACTGTCTACAGACATCACACTCAACTCCTGGAACGATCCATCAGCGCTGCCTCTGAAAAATCCTGCAAGTCTCTTGGGAAGACAAGTGGACAAATGTCAGCGTATTGGAAGATGCAAAGACCACCAGCATCAAAGCAATGGACTGGCCACGTTGTCTAAATGCCCAATAACCTTTCCCAAAGCAGTTACTCTACTCCCAGCTCCAGAGTGGGAAACGTAATGTTGGTGGGCAGGAAAAGAGTTTGAAAGGTGGGCTTAAAGCCAACCTTAAAAACTGTGGCATAGACACTGAGAATTGGGAAGCCCTGGTCCTTGAGCGCTCCAGCTGGAGGTCAGCTGTGACCAGCAGTGCTGCAGAATTGGAAGAGGCATGAATGGAGGGCAAAAGAGAGAAATGTGCCAAGAGGAAGGCGCGTCAAGCCAACCCCGACCAGGACCGCCTTCCACCTGGAAACCAATGCCCTCACTGCGTTGGTCAAGAATAGAGCTCCACAGTCACCTATGGACTCACCCTGGAAGACTATCCTACTCAGACAACATGGGATCGCCTAAGTAAGTATCTTAGATTATCCATGTGCCAACAAGAGGACAATTACAATCTTCTCATGAATGGCCATGAAGTGGGAAAGCCTTTCTTTGATGGCTTCTACGTTTAGAGTTGGGGACTTGTATTTCTAATTGTTGGGATATGTGATTTCCGGCCACCTTTCTGCCCGGCTCACTCACCTCCAACTACCAGTGCAGTGACCACGTGGATATCTTCAGCTCTCGGACCACACAGGTATCGCCCAGAATCTTCCCTTTGAGTTTTGTAGATTTTTAGAACCAGCTTTTTTTCACTGCGTTTGCAAATAAATTTGCCAGCAGCCTTGTCATCTCCGCAACTCTCAACGATAAGAGGTATTTCATCATCGGCTCTCGTTTTGTACCAGCTGAATGAGATTCCTTCATCTTCAGGTTTTCTCATGAAAACAAACTGGATCTCTGCCTTGTCCCCAGCTTTCACAAACTGGAATTGCAGAGACTTGCAGGGTGAAATCAGGCTTTGCAACCCTGTGGAGACACCAACCAAAAGGACGTTTAGTAATGCACATCGCAGACATTTTTCAGGTGAAAACTGGGATTGTATGTGTTCAAGGAATACCAGAAAGTGGTCAAGAGGGCAGTTGTTATGAATGGGGCAGAAGAGACAAGCATGGAGAAGCTGCAGTGGTTTGCTTTTGCCTGAGACGTCTGGGAAAGGCTAGATTTGGCTCCGTCCCCTTCTCTCCCTGTTACTGAAATTAACAGAGTGCACTTGGAGCACAGTATTTTCTGTTGCTCATCGGGGTTCTGTGTGGGAAGTTTGGCCCAATTCTGTTGTTGGTGGGGTTCGGAATGGTCCTAGGTGAACTGTAAATCCCAGCAACTATAACTCCCAAATGTCAAGGTCTATTTCCCTCAAACTCCACCACTGTTCACATTTGGGTATATTGAGTATCTGTGCCAAGTTTGCCCCAGATCCACCATTGTTTGGTGTTGGTGAACTACAACTCCCAGAATTCAAAAACAGCCCCTCCAACCTCACCAGTATTCAATGTTGGCCATGTAAGGTCATGTGCCAAGTTTGGTGCAGATCCATTGTGGGCAGGGTTCAGAGTGCTCTTTGATTGTAGGTTAACTATAAATCGCAGGAATTACAATTCCCAAATGTCAAGGTCTATTTTCCCCAGACTTCACCAGTGTTCACATCTGGGCATTTTGAGTATTCATGCCAAGTTTGGTCCAGATCTATAATTGTTTGAGTCCACAGTGCTCTTGGGATATAGGTGAACTACAACTCCAAAATTCAAGGTCAATGCCCACCAAACGCTTCCAGTATTTTCTGTTGTTCATGAGAGTTCTGTGTGCCAAGTTTGGTTCAATTCTATTGTTGGTGGAGTTCTTTGATTGTAGATGAACTATGAATCCTAGCAACTACAACTCCCAAATGTCAAGATCTATTTTTCCCAGACACCATCAGTGTTCACATTTGGACATACTGAGTATTCGTGCCAAGTTTGGTCCAGATCTATCATTGTTTGAGTCCACAGTGCTCTTTGGATGTAGGTGAACTACAACTCCAAAACTCAAGGTCAGTGCCCACCAAACCCTGTCGGTCATGGGAGTTCTGTGTGCCAAGTTTGGTTCAATTCCATCGCTGGTGGAGTTGAGAATTTGATTGTAGGTAAACTATAAATTCCAGCAACTACAACTCCCAAATGACAAAATCAATCCCTCCACATGTCCACCAGTATTCAGATTTGGGCCAAATTTGGTCCAGTGAATGAAAATGCATCCTGCATATCAGATATTTACATTATGATTTATAATAGTGATGACATAACAATGAAAATAATGTTATGGTTGGGGATCACCACAACCTGAGGAACTGTATCAAAGGGTCGTGGCATCAGGAAGGTTGAGAAACATTGCTGCAGCGCAAAAGGCTAATACAATTCTAGGAGTCTAATATCTAGATCGAGAGGACTCATAGTCCCGCCTTATTCTACTTTGATTCCTTCAACTTGTTCAACTTTGGAACATTGACCAATGGCAATAATCCTGCAATTGGTCAAAATCAATCCACCCAACCCCACCAGTCTTCAAATTTGGGCATATCGGGTATTTGTGCCAAATTTGGTCCAGTGAATGAAAATTCATCCTGCATGTCAGATATTTACGATTCATAAAAGTAGCAAAGTTACAGTTCTGAAGTTGCAACGGAAATAATGTTATGGTTGGGGGTCACCACAACATGGGGAACTGTATTGAGGGTTCGTGACATTCGGAAGGTCGAGAAACACTGGAATCATGAGAAGCCTTACCTGCCCAAGCCAGGACAAAGTAGTTAGCCGGCACCATCTCCAGGAGTAGTGTCCAGAAGAAAGGATCAGAGGCATCTGGCAATCTCCAGAGTGCAATCTTCAAGGGGAGGGTCTGAGGTCTGCCCAGTGCCTTGCAAAGGGACAGCCTCTCCCAGTGGGAGGTCCCACCTCCTGATCAAGAGAAGCCAAAGAGGCTCCTGCATGCATCCGGCATTGGAGCAGAGGGATTGGTCAGCCCAGGACATAGTTCCTGCCTGTTGGGGTCGTTTTACTTCTCCGGCTTCAGCTCTTGTTCTAGACTTTTCAGGTGTCAGACGACGCGATTTCACTAAACTACAGAGTGGCAGGTACAGGAGAAGGTTGGCCATGACAGAACCTTTCTTGTTCTATTAAGGTTGCAGTGAATTTGGAGTTTCTGCATCAGGCGGTGGGTCACTTCGTCATCCAACTTCCACTCTTTGCTTCCACAGAAATTGTCCGCAGACTACCAGGTATCCCCGAAAGGGACCAAGACAGGATCCGCTCACCTGCAAGCCTCTTTTGGGGTTCAAAAGCCAAGAGGACCATTTTCTTGGAGATGAGCTTCCACTTCATTGGGATGGTTCTTCTATCTCTGCACAGTGAGTGTTTTTGGAAACTCATCTGTCCAATTACTGAAACTCATTTACTTTTACTTACTTTTACTTACTTACTTAGGCAATCCCTCATAGTCCGAGGATGATGGTTCTCCAAGTTCGGTGTCCTGGGGTTGGGTTCGTAGGTGGCTGTGGAGCCCTATTCTTGACCTGCATCTTCTCCCGCAATGAGGGCATTGGTTTCCAGGTGGGAGGCGGTCTCGGTCAAGGTTCCTCTTGGCACGTTTCTCTCTTTCGCCCTCCATTCATGCCTCTTCAAATTCTGCAGCACTGCTGGTCACAGCTGACCTCCAGCTGGAGCGCTCAAGGGCCAGGGCTTCCCAGTTCTCAGTGTCTATTCCAGAGTTTTTAAGGTTGGCTTTGAGCCCATCTTTCAATCTCTTTTCCTATCCTCCAACATTCCGTTTTCCGTTCTTGAGTTTGGAGTAGAGCAACTGCTTTGGGAGACGGTGGTCGGGCATCCGGACAACGTGGCCGGCCCAGCAGAGTTCATAGTGGAGGACCATTGCTTCGATGCTGGTGGTCTTTGCTTCTTCCAGCACACTGACATTTCCCTGGCTGTCTTCCCAAGAAGTTTGTAGGATTTTCCGGAGGCAGCAGTGATGGAATCTTTCCAGGAGTTGCATGTGACGCCTGTAGACAGTCCACGTTTCGCAGGCATATAGCAGGGTTGGGAGGACAATTGCTTTATAGACAAGCACCTTGGTATCCCTGTGGATGTCCCAGTCCTCAGACACTTTTTGCTTCATTTGGAAAAATGCTGCACTCACAGAGTTCAAGCGGTGTTGTATTTCAGTGTCGATGTTGACTTTGGTGGAGAGGTGGCTGCCAAGGGAGCAGAAATGATCAACATTTTCTAATGTTACACCATGAAGCTGTATCGCTGGCATTGGAGAGGGGTTGGCTGGTGTCTGCTGGAACAGAACTTTGGTTTTCTTGTTGTTCAATGACAGACCAAGCTTCTCGTATGCTTCTGAGAAGGTGTTTAGAGTGGCTTGTAGATCTTCTTCTGAATGCGCATAGACGTTGTTGTCATCAGCATACTGGAGTTCTATAACAGATGTTGTTGTAACCTTGGTTCTGCCGAAACTCATAGCACATTGGGAATGGGATTCCCAAAAGGATGATATTGGGTTTTTGTTGTTTATTTGTTCAGTCGCTTCCGACTCTTCACCACCCCCAGCTCCTTCAAGGTGAAGCCAATCACTTCAAGGATGCTATCCACTCACCTTGCCCTTGGTTGGCCCCTCTTCCTTTTTCCTTTTCTTTTTTCCCATTATCATTATCTTCTCCAAGCTTTTCCGCCTTCTCATGATGTGGCCAAAGTGCTTCATCTTTGCCTCTTATCGCCTTCCCTCCAGTGGTGCAAATTGATTCTGTATTTGGCCTGCAAATCTAAAGCAACATCCTTTGCTCTCTACTTTTAGCTGCTGGACTGGTGGAGACCTCGCAGAGGCCACAAAAATTGGTCCAGATTCTGGCAACTGCTGGGGAATCTGTAACCATGGAGTGCGTCCTTCCAACAAGAGACAATATTCTGTCCTCCTTGACCTGGTATAAGGAAGATCAAGACCAAAGCTTGAGGAGGATTGACTACCCTATTCAGTACTCAAAATCAGGATTACTCCCAATGAATCTGACCATCTCTTATGCGCAAAGGAATGACTCTGGTGTTTATTACTGCGCTCAGATTATCTATGGGATGTTCATCATTGTGAGTGGAACCAGACTTATCATCTCGGGTGAGTGGATCGGTGGAGTTGGCAAATGTTTATGAACTTGTTTCCAAGGCAAAATCCATTCCAGATGAAATCCAAGAAAAGGCTCAGAGTAGCTTTCAAATTCAGGACTTACATACTGTTGTGATTGTGTTTCAAGATCAAGGTGCTTTGGATGTGGGAAATGATGTCAGTGAGGGTCAAGATGGCAATGGTTTGGCCAAAGATATCAATGCGGAGAATGACATAGAGATGCCAGTTCAAAGTATAGTTTCCCATGAGAATGTTCCTATAGGGTATAGAGATAAGAGTTTACTCCCGGAATTGCTCCCAAAGAGTTTCCAGGATTTGGGGCTTGAAAACAGCTCGGCACCTGCAGAAACTAATGATCATATAGATAGGCAGGCGGAAATTAGTGAAAACAGACAGGCCGAATGTTCCCACGGGGTATAGGGATGAGAGTTTACTCCCTGAATTGCTCCCAGAGAGTTTCCAGGATTTGGGGCTTGAAAACAACTTGGCACCTGCAGGAACTAATGAGCATACAGACACAGGCATGTAGCCGGGGGGGGGGGGGGCTTCTGGGGCTTCAGCCCCCCCCCCCCCCGAAATTCTCATGGTGGTTCGCGAAAAGGCCTTACTGGTGCATTATTTAAACTGTTATGTTTATTTATATCATGATCTGATCACCATACTCAATATATCCCATATGCATGGGGGTATTGGGGTAATGATACAAAAGGTTTGCTAGGGTAGACCCTCTTTCACTCAGACTCAGCCCCCCGAAACCCCCCCTGAAATTTTTTTAGCCCCCCCCCCCCCCAAACGAAATCCTGGCTACGGGCCTGTACAGACAGCTCAACCAAGGCCTTCGGTGTTCTGCCAGGCTTTGAGAGATAAGGATGAGAGGCATTCAGGGTAAGCGAAACCAATTTCTGAGTGCTTGGAATAGCTTAATGTGAGGATATAAAGTTCCAAGCCTGGGAAATATAGTCAGATGAAGCATCGTTTTAGATTCCTGCTAAGTTCTTGCTCTTGTCTCATGGAAGCCTTGCTTGGAAGATTCATTTTTAAGGATTTCTTGCTGTATGGTTTGGCTCTTTGTCTCTTGTGATCACCTACTCATGCCTTGGATCAACGTTTCCCTGTTTCTTTGGATTTTATTAAAGAAGTCTGGATTTTGTTTATGAGCTTTGCTGAATCATACCTTGGACTAATTTGTTCCTTCTTAACTTCTTACCTAATTGGATTTACCTATTCCCTTAAAGTGTTTTTTTCTACTTTGCTGCTTTTACTTATCTATATAAACAAAAATATAATGTTCGTTTGTGGGATTAACAGAACTCAAAAACTATTGGACGAATTGACACCAAATTTGGACACAAGACACCTAACAACCCAATGTATGTCCTTCACTAAAAAAAGGATTTTGTCATTTGGGAGTTGTAGTTGCTGGGATTTATAGTTCACTTACAATCAAAGAGCATTCTGAACCCCACCAATGATGGACTTGAACCAAACTTGGCACACAGTTCTCCCATGACCAACAGAAAATACTGGAAGGGTTTGGTGGGCGGTGTCCTTTGGTTTTGGAGTTGTAGTTGAACCAAACTTGGCACAGACATTCCCATAACCAACAAAAAGCACAGGTACGCAGTCTGGGAGTTCTCCTGGATTCATCGCTGAGCCTGGAACCCCAGGTTTCAGCGGTGGTCAGGGGAGCATTCACACAATTAAAACCTGTGCGCCAGCTGCATCCGTACCTTGGGAAGGCTGACTTGGCCACGGTAGTACACACTTTGGTTACATCCCGCTTAGATTACTGCAATGCTCTCTACGTGGGGTTCCCTCTGAAGACTGCCCGGAAGCTGCAGCAAGTCCAACGCGCGGCAGCCAGATTACTAACGGGTGCAGGGTACAGGGAGCACACCACTCCGCTGTTACTCAAACTCCACTGGCTGCCGATTAGCTTCCGAGCACAATTCAAAGTGCTGGTGTTAACCTATAAAGCCCTAAACGACTCCTGCCCTGTTTACTTCTCTGAACGTATTCTCCCCTATGAACCATCAAGACCACTAAGATCGTCTGGAGGGGCCCTGCTCTCGGTCCCACCGCCTGCACAAGCACAGCTGGTGGGGACGAGGGACAGGGCCTTCTCGATGGTGGCCCCTCAACTTTGGAACTCCCTGCCATTAGAGATCAGAACTGCCCCCTCCCTCATGACGTTCAGGAAACTAACAAAGACCTGGTTGTGGAATGCAGCATTTGACAACTGATTTAATTCTTTGCCCACATGAAAGGAGGAGGATGAATGGGATTGTGATGGTGTCGGACGATTTGGCTCTTTTAACTGTGATGATAATGTTTTAATGTGTATGGTGCTGATATTTTAATCGTGTAATGAAGTGGCATTGTGTTGTTATTGTATATTCTTTGTATGTTAACACATGTTGTGAACCGGTCCAAATCCCTCTTTGAAGGTGAGAGGGTCGGTATATAAAACCTCGAAATAAATACATAAATAAATAAATAGTTCACCTACATCCAGAGATCACTGTGGACTCAAACAATGATGGATCTGGACAAAACTCTACATGAAAACTCAATATGCCCAAATGTGAACAGTGGTGGAGTTTGGGGCAAATGCAATCTTGACATTTGAGAGTTGTAGTTGCTGGGATTTATAGTTCACCTACAATCAACTGGTTTTCTCAACACGTGGTCTTTTCCAGGCAGAGGAAACAGCAAATTGTTAGTTGTTATCATTTTTATATTTCAGATGCTTCAAGTCCAAGTCCTTCCATCTTCATGCCTTCCTTCATGGAAGGGTCTCAGCTCCATCATAGCATCCCCCTCCTCTGTGTCTTCTTTGACCCACGTCCTTCTCGGGATGTGATCTCTTGGGAAATTGATGGAGGAACATCTCATGAAGACCAGAAAGGCGTGAGTTTGATAGACGGAGAAGGAATCCTCAGCATCTGGAGTCTGAAGCTGATTCCACCAGAGAAATGGATCCCAGGGATGTCCTATCATTGCTCAGACCAAGAGAACAGAACAATCGGTGCTGTAATTCCTATGAATCCCACATTCAGAGCGAGAATTCCAACGAATCTCATATCCAAAGGTATATTATGATGAAACATGTTGTTTTGAAATATTCTCATGGAGGCAGTGAACGTATGCTCTGGATAAAACCACCCACTCCATTCTCCATCAGAACTTTGGGAAAGGTTTCCACAAAACTAAATTACCTACCATCCTAGAATCTTTCTCTCAGTCTGGCTCACTGGAGGAGTTTGGGGAAAATAGACTTTGACATTTGGGACTTGTAGATGCTGGGATTTATAGTTCACCTACAATCAAAGAGCATTCTGAACTCTATCAATGATGGAATTGAACCAAACTTGGCACACACATTCCCATAACCAACATAAAATACTGGAAGGGTTTGGTGGGCATTGACCTTGAGTTTAGGAGTTGTAGTTCACCTGCCTCCAAAAAGCACAGTGGACTCAAACAATGATGGATCTGGACCACACTTAGCACAAATACTCAATAAGCCCCAAGGTGGATACGGGAGGAGTTTGGGGAAAATAGACCTTTGCATTTGGGAGTTGTAGTTGCGGGGATTTATAGTTCACCTACAATCAAAGCGCATTCTGAACTCCACCAACAATGGAATTGAAGCAAACTTGGCACACAGAATTCCCATTACCAACATAAAATACTGGGTTTGGTGGGCATTGACCTTGAGATTTGGAGTTGTAGTTCACCTACCTCCAAAGAGCACCTTGGACTCAAACAGTGAACATTAGAAAGAACTTCCTGACTGTGAGAGCCATTCAGCAGTGGAACTCTCTGCCCCGGAGTGTGGTGGAGGCTCCTTCTTTGGAAGCTTTTAAACAGAGGCTGGATGGCCATCTGTCGGGGGTGATTTGAATGCAATATCCCTGCTTCTTGGCAGAATGGGGTTGGACTGGATGGCCCATGAGGTCGCTTCCAACTCTATTATTCTATGATTCTATGATGGATGTGGACCAAACTTTGCACGAATACTCAATATGCCCAAATGTGAACATTGATGGAGTTTGGGGGATATAGACCTTGACATATGGGATTTACAGTTCACCTACAATCAAAGAGGACTCTGAACCCAGCCCACAATGGAACTGCTCCAAACTTGGCACACTACCTACATGACCAACACCAAACACTGCTGGGGTTGTGGGGGGGGGGGGGGGCTGTTTTTGAATTCTGGGAGTTGTAGTTCACCAACACCATAAAGGAAGAGGACAGACCTTCTCTACCAAAAGCGTTCCTAAGACTATCAAAAATATGTATTTTCTGATGGTCTTTGGTGGCCACTCTGAAACCCCCCTCGCGACCCCTCCAGGGGTCCTGAACCCTAGGTTGAGAAACATTGCCCTAAATTGTCCCGGTACCCCCAAATTAGTACAAAACCCATCCTAGTTGCTAATTCCCTTTCTCTCCCATGTCTTTCCTTTTAATAGCCAACTGCATTGCCATGTTATATATCAGGATTCCTTGCATTGTCGGTCTCTTGATGGTTCCTCTCTTGATTGCCCTCTTCTGGAAGCAAGTCTTTGGAGGTAACACATTTTCTAAAAATGACACTTTTAGAGAATAATTCAACGAGATCCACTCCATTATGGATGTTGTGTAGGATTGCACTTTGGCTCTTGTTTATTTATTTATTTACGACATTTCTATGCCGCCCTTCTCATCCCAAAAGTGGCTTTCAAGATATATATATATATATATATATATATATATATATATATATATGTTGTTGTTGTTGTTGTTCATTCGTTCAGTCGTCTCCGACTCTTCATGACCTCATGGACCAGCCCATGCCAGAGCTCCCTGTCGGCCGTTACCACCCTCAGCTCCCTCAAGGTCAGTCCAGTCACTTCAAGGATGCCATCCATCCATCTTGCCATCCATCTTATATATATATATATATACACACACATAATATATATTATATTGTTAGCATAGTACAATATCAGTATTAAATATTACTATATTGTACTAAACCATTCTATTGTAATATTACGTGTAATATAAATATATAATTATAATATCATATTATTATTATTTGTATTATATTGCATTACATCTATATAAATAAAAATGTAATGTTCGTTTGTGGGATTAACATAACTCAAAAACCACTGGACGAATTGCCACCAAATTTGGCCACAAGACACCTACTAACCCAAGGAGTGACCATCACTCAAAAAATTGATTTTGTCATTTGGGATTTGTAGTTGCTGGGATTTATAGTTTACCTGCAATCAAAGACCATTCTGAACTCCACCAATGATGGAATTGAACCAAACGTGGCACACAGGACTCCCATGACCAACAGAAAACACTAGATGGGTTTGGTGGGCGTTGACCTTGAGTTTGTTCTCCTATATCCAGAGAGCATTGTGGACTCAAACAATGATGGATCTGGACCAAACTTGGCACAAATATTCCATATGCCCAAATATGAACACAGATGGAGTTTGGGGAAAATAGACCTTGACATTTGGGAGTTGTAGTTGCTGGGATTTATAGTTTACTTGCAATCAAAGAGCATTCTGAACCCTACCAATGACAGAATTGGGGCAAACTTCCCACACAGAACCCCCATACTTAAGACCATCTAGTCCAACTTCCTTCACCAGGGCAAGAAAATGTAATCAAAGCCCTCCTGACAAAGAGCCATCCAGCCGTAGATATAGAGAGATAGATATGATTCACACACACACATAAATTTGAAAGGGACCCCTAAAGAAGGACAATCATATGTTGTATGTTCCAAAGCTGACATACCAGACATCTCCACATCAACACTGACAAATAAACAGCAAGAAATACTGTTTACCCACAAGCATAAAGAAATTACATTTATTAGAAAACAACACTTTCTAATTACTTTATTTTCCAGATCACCAGACTGGGCCACAGCAATGCGTTGCAGGGGACGGCTAATAATAATATAAATATTATATGTATATACAATATATTATATTATCCAGTGGACACTTTCCATTTGTTTGCAGCCTGAGGATGGAGTGACAAGGCCCATCGCTTGCCCTTTCTGCTTCATTGAGGAGCACTGGCTGAAGTGGGCAAAGTCAATGGGTGCATCCACACCGTACAATTAATGCAATTTGACACAACTTTGATTATCGCGAGAGTTGCTGCTTGGTAAGGCACCAGCCCTCCTTGGCAGAGAAGGCTAAAGACAATTGGAAAAGGACAACTCTCACAAATCCGTAACATTGCGCCATGACAGTTAAAGTGGTGTCAATACTGCTTTGGGCTGCTTTGCATCTCAATCAGAAGATTTAAAAAAGAACAACAACAACAACAAATCAGCTGATCTTTCCTCTTTTTCTCTTTACTCATAGGAAAAGTCAGGAAACCAGCCAATGAAATACCCATGAGGCAAATGCCACAGGTATGTAGTATCCTTGCACGTGCAAAAATCTGGGATTTTTAATTTGTGTTAGAATTTATTTTTCCCCTAAGGATCTTAAGCCCCTTCGACACTACCACGTAATATCCAGATTATTTATTTATTTACGACTTTTATATGCCGCCCTTCCCACCCCGAAGGGGACTCAGAGCGGCTTACAAGATATGTATACATACAATATATGAGGGGTATTTTTAAAGTAAGGTCCTTTTTGTTGTAGACACTAGTAGTTCGCGCGCATACCGTAATGACCTCGTGCGTCATGTACTGGCATGCCTTGGGAACAACTGTGCTCAGTTTCCGCTCTGTAGCTAATCTGTATGGTTCTGTTCTGTGCTTTAAAAATGTTTAAGACTATCAACACACCCGCCGCATGTGAGGTTCGCTCAGTGATACGGTTTTTGTCAGCAAGGAACCTGCCTGCTGCAGAAATTCATCGACAGATTTGTGAAGTGTACGGTGATACTGTTATGAGTGAAAGCAAAGTGCGTAAGTGGGTACGACAATTCAAAGATGGCCATGACAACGTCCATGATGAGGACCGCTCCCTTCTGTGATGACGACGACGTGAAAACGGCAGTGAACTCTTGGTTATCGGAGCAGGCGGCAAGTTTTTATGAAGAAGGCATTTTAAAATTGGTTCAGAGGTATGTTAAGTGTTTGAACAAACTTGGCAACTATGTCGAAAAATAGAGTGAAGTATGTACTTTCTGAAAATAAATTTACTTTTTTGAAATAAACTTTCGTTGTGTACTTATGTTCCAGCGGACCTTACTTAAAAAATAACCCTCGTATTATATTATTAGCATAGTACAATATCAGTATTCTATATTGTACTATACCATTATATTGTAATATTATTAGTAATATTACATGTAATCTATATAAATAAAAATGTAATATTTGTGGGATTAAAATAACTCAAAAACCACTGGACGAATTGACACCAAATTTGGACACAATACACCTCTCAGGACAACGAGTGACCATCACTCATAAAAACACTGAAAAACACAGTGAAGAGACTTAAAAAGCCAAAAAATAAAAAAATACATTACAACTCATGTACAAAATCACATATATGTATGCAAGCACACATATATGTAGATATACACAAATATATGCACACACATATACACACATACATATATACACAGACTGGGCCAACGTGTGGTAGTTATTATTATTATTTTATTATAATATTATTATAGTAATATATATATTAGCAACTATTAGTAGTAGTAGTAGTAGTAGTAGTATTATATTGAATTACATTATAATATCATAATGAGTTCCATCTTGTCTCCAAAGATTATCTGCTTTGAAGTGGATTATATGGCAGTGTAGACTCATATAATCCACTTCAAAGCAGATAATCTGGATTATCTGATTTGATAATCTGGATTTTATGGCAGTGTAGATCCATCCTATAATAATCCAATTGGAGAGCTCCCCCACCCCAGCTGATTCTGCAAACGTAGGGCCTTTCCACATAGAATATCAAGACAGATAATCCACAACATCTGCTTTGAACTGGGTTATCTGAGTCCACACTGCCAGAAAATCCAGTTCAAGGTGGATTTTATACAGCTGGGTGGAAGGGAGCCTTGGAGATCAAACACACCTAATGATCGTTGGCCTTTTCTTCCAGACCGAATTTGCAGAACTCCGTTCCAGCAGATGAAGGCATCTATTTTATGGCCGGTTTTAGAAGACTGGGTGATTATAGAAGCGTATATTAAAGATGATTTCCCCTTATACTGATATGATCTGTGTCCTTATTCAGAAGATCTCACATGCAGTGTGATGCTAGGAAGGAAGTGTCCTGAGATACAAGGCGGCTCATTTACCATCATTTTGCAAATGTTTCCTTTGTGTTTTGCACCTTTATAGTGTTTTTTCCTGCCTTCAAGCCTCAAAGGAAGGTCCATCTGAGCACAGGAACAAATAATCCACATTATCTGCTTTGAAACAGATTATCTGAGTCTACACTATTTTTAAATACAGATTTTTTTTCCTCCCCAAAACAATAATAATTACTTTTTAGCCAAACTTCGCTGGGCTGCTATTTATTAATACACTAGCTGTCCCCTGCCAGGTGTTGCTGTGGCCCAGTGTGTTGATCTGGAAAATAAAGTAATGAGAAAGTGTGGGTTTCTAATATATGTAATTTCTTTATGTTTGTGGGTAAATAGTATTTCTTCTTGGTTTTTTTTTTGTCAGTGTTGATGTGGAGAGTGTCCGGTTTGCCCACCCTGGAACATACAACATATCATTGTCCTTCTTTAAGGGCCCCTTTCAAGTCTATGATACTATATCTCTCTGTGTGTGAATCTATCTATATGTATGGCTGGATGGCTCTCTGTCAGGAGGGCTTTGATTATGTTTTCATGCCCTGGTGAAGGGAATTGGACTGGGTGGCCTTAAGTATTTTCTGCTGGTCATGGGGGTTCTGTGTGGGAAGTTTGCCTCAATTCTGTCATTCATGGGGTTCAGGATGCTCTTTGTAGGTGAACTATAAATCCCAGTAACTACAACTCCCAAATGTCAAGGTCTATTTCCCCCAAACTCCATCTGTGTTCACATTTGGGCATATGGCATGTTCATGCCAAGTTTGGTCCAGATCCATCATTGTTTGAGTCCAAAGTGCTCTCTGGATGTAGGTGAACTACAACTCCCAAACTCAAGGTCAATGCCCACCAAACCCTTCCAGTATTTTCTGTTGATCATGGGAGTTCTGTGTGCCTAGTTTGGTTCAATTCCATCATTGATGGAGTTCAGAATGCTCTTTGATTGTAGGTGAACTATAAATCCCAGCAACTACAACTCCCAAGTGACAAAATCATAATTTTTTGAGTGATGGTCACTCCTTGTGTTGTGAGACGTTTTGTTGCCAAATTTGGTGTGATTTCATTCATTGGTTCTTTTGTTTTTAAGGTACTCATTATGCACAGAGCATTTATAGATAGATAGATTTAATATAATAATAAATGTATCCTTGAATGGTTGAAAGAGTACACCAAAATCAAAACATCTATGTAAAGTTGGAATCGATAACAAAAGCCTTTTACAGGCATTGAAATGTATTATACTAGCTTGGGTACTTGGCGTTGCCTGGGTTATTTGAAAAAGTAAATTTTGCTATTTTACAAAATGCATAATAAGGTGGTGGGTGAACTACAACTCACATCATGCCAAGTTAACTCCTTGAAACTCCAGTTAAAGTTTGTCATCAATGGGGTTTGTGTGGTCTCTGGCTGCAGGGTGAACTACAACTCCCACCATGGTGGGTCAGTCGTTGCGCATTCAGAAGAAGACCCACAAGCCACTCTAAACACCTTCACAGATGCATACGAGAAGCTCAGCCTGTCATTGAACATCCAGCAGTCACCAGCCAATCCCTCTCTAATGAAAGAAATACAGCTCGATGGTGTAACATTAGACAATGTTGACCATTTCCACTCTCTTGTCAGCCACCTCCCCACAAAAGTCAACATTGACACTGAAATACAACACCACCTGAACTCTGCGAGTGCAGCATGTCTCCAAATGAAGCAGAGAGTGTTTGAGGACCGAGACATCCGTAAGGAGACCAAGGTGCTTGTTTATCAACTACACCCCAGAGTATTGAAGGAACTAGTGGAAGTCATTTCCAAACCATTGGCAACCATCTTTGAGAGTTCTTGGAGAATGGGAGAAGTTCCAGCAGATTGGAGGAGGGCCAATGCGGTCCCAATCTTCAAGAAGGGAAAAAAGGATGACCCAAACAACTACCGTCCGGTCAGCCTCATGTCAATACCAGGCAAGATCCTGGAAAAGATTGTTAAGGAAGTGGTCTGCAAACACTTAGAAACAAATGCGGTCATTGCTAATAGTCTACATGGATTTATCAAAAACAAGTCATGCCAGACTCATCTGATCTCTTTTTTCGATAGAGTTACAAGCTGGGTAGATGCGGGGAATGCCGTGGATGGAGCGTACCTGGATTTCAGGAAAACCTTCGACAAGGTCCCCCACAACCTTCTGGCAAGGAAACGAGTCCAATGTTGCCTAGGCAAAACTACAGTGAGGTGGATCTGGAATTGGTTAAATGGATGAACCCAAAGGGTGCTTCTCCCCAATGCTTCCTCTTCATCCTGGAAAGAAGTGATGATTGGAGTGCCGCAGGGTTCCATCCTGGGCCCGGTCCTGCTCAGGATCTTTATTAATGACCAAATTGGGAGGGATAGCCAATACTCCAGAGGATCTTGACAGATTCAAGAGATGAAGGGCCAAAACTAACAAAATGAAGTTCAACAGGAACAAATGCAAGATACTCCACTTAGGCAGAAAAAAAAACGAAATGCAAAAATACAGAATGGGGGACAATGGGGCCTGCATCAATAGGAGCCTAGTGTCTAGATCTAGGGAAGTGATGCTACCCCTCTATTCTGCTTTGGTTAGACCACACGTGGAATATTGTGTCCAATTCTGGGCACCACAATTGAAGAGAGATAATGACAAGCTGGAATGTGTCCAGAGGAGGGCAACTAAAATGATCAAGGGTCTGGAGAACAAGCCCTATGAGGAGCGGCTTAAGGAGCTGGGCATGTTTAGCCTGAAGAAGAGAAGGCTGAGAGGAGACATAGTGGCCATGTATAAATACGTGAGAGGAACTCATAGGGAGGAGGGAGCAAGCTTGTTTTCTGCTTCCCTGGAGACTAGGACGCAATGGAGCAATGGCTGCAAACTACAAGAGAGGAGATTCCATATGAACACGAGGAAGAACTTCCTGACTGTGAGAGCCGTTCAGCAGTGGAACTCTCTGTCCCGGAGTGTGGTGGAGGCTCCTTCTTTGGATGTTTTTAAACAGAGGCTGGATGGCCATCTGTCAGGTGTGCTTTGAATACAATATTCCTGCTTCTTGGCAGAATGGGGTTGGACTGGATGGCCCATGAGGTCTCTTCCAACTCTTTGATTCTATGATTCTATGATTCTTCACTGGGGAAGGGCATGAGGATCAAGAATAAGGCTCCACAGCTACCTACGGGCCCACCACCAGAACATTACACTTGGAAGGCCATCATACTTGGACAACAAAGGATTGCCTAAGTAAGTAAGCAATTATAAATGAATGCACCAAGGAACCAAGAACCCTTTAACTATTTCTACGTCTTCTTCCCTATACTCAGCCTATGTTTTAGAATCACAACAACATCTTTTGCATCAAGTTTCTGTACAGGAGAAGCTCTGTCTCTTACAAGGCTCCTGTGCATTGAACAGTCCCAGAACAAATCGCAATTCAGAAGCGAACCTGGTGGCAAATTATGAAAGCGGGTCCAAGCCCCAAGGATACCAAATCATATGCTTGCACTTATTGTTTGCTATGTGTTTAGTATGAGCCTGGGAGGTTGTGTGTGTGTTGCAGAACATATATACTGACCAAACTTGTTTTTTTCTCTCTGCGGTTTTCCTGTCCTGCCATAACAAGTCAGAAGCACTGCCTGTGCATTTCAGAGTCGGATGCCGCAAACACTTTAGTCACAAGGGCCTTGAACACCTCGGTGACGCTCAGATTCCGTCCAAAACTAGCCACAAAGTGTGCAGATAGAAATTTGCAAAGGCGAGCAAAGGTTGGTCTCTTTGCTGTGCTTTCTCTGAATGATAACATCTCCAACGTTATAGCCTCATGCCTGTTGCAAACTTTCCATGTTGCCTTTCTGCCTCCCCCTCTTAGTTCCTCACAAGAGTCCTTTTGCATGACGCAAACTAAACGCCTTCAACAATTTGGTCAAAACCGACCCTTCTGTAACTTCAAACTTTCCGATTTGGTTCTTCGCTCTGAGGCAGCAGAGAACAAGTCTCTGTTTTCTCTTCACCGGGTTGAACATGCCCAGTGTTGGAGTTCAGCCTGTGATTGTGTTTCAGGATCAGGGTGCTTTGGATGTGGGGAATGATGTCAATGAGGTTCAAAATGGCAATGGTTTGGTCCATGGTACTGATGCTTAGAAAGACAGAGAGACACCTGTTCAAAGTGTAGTTTCCCCATGAGAATCTTCCTACAGGGTATAGGGATGATAGTTTGCTCCCTGAATTGCTCCCGAGAGCTCCCAGGGTTTGGAGCTTGAAAACAACTCGGCACCTGCAGAAACTAATGAGCATATAGATAGGCGGGCAGAAATGAGTCAAAACAGAGAGGCCGAGCAATGCCTTCGGCATTCTGCCAGGCTTTAACAGAAAATGATAAGGGCCGCCAGGCATGTAACCAGGGAGGGGGGCTTGAGGGGCTTCAGCCACCCCCCCCCCCCCGAAATTCTCAGGGTTGTCTGCGAGAAGGCCTTACTGGTACATGATTTAAACTGTTACGTTTATTCATATCATGATCTGATCACCATGCTCAATATATCCCATATGAATGCGGGTATTGGGATAACGATACAAAAGGTTTGCTAGGGTAGTTCTACAGCCCCCCCCCCCCCCGAATCAAACTCAGCCCCCCCCCCCAAATCAAAATCCCACAAACGACAGAATCGGGGCAAACTTCCCACACAGAATCCCCATGACCAACAGAAAATACTTAAGGCCATCCAGTCCAACTCTCTTCACCAGGGCAAGAAAATGTAATCAGAGCCCTCCTGTCAAAAAGCCATCCAGTCATAAATATAGATAGATAGATAGATAGATAGATATGATTCACACACAGAGAGAGATATAGTATCCTAGATTTGAAAGGAACCCCTAAAGAAGGACTATGATATGTTGCATATACCAGAGTAGGCAAACCAGACATTCTCCACATCAACACTGACAAAGAAACAACAAGAAATACTGTTTAACCACAAGCATAAAGAAATTACATATATTGGAAACCAACATTTTCTCATTACTTTATTTTCAAGATCACCAGACTGGGCCGCAGCACAACGCGTGGCAGGGAACCGCTAGTATTACAATATTATGGTATAGTACGATATAGTAATATTTAATACTGATATTGTACTATGCTAATAATATAATATATTGTATGTATATATGTCTTGTAAGCCGCTTCGGGGTGAGAAGGGCTGCATATAAATGTGGTAAGTAAATAAATGTGGTAAGTAAATAAATAAATAAATAAAACCCACCCAGCCCTGCAGAACAATTGAGATCGGCGTTGTTGTGGGACTGAGGTCTTCGCATTTCTAATGGCAGTGAGGAGAAAAATATTGTACAAATATTCATCCTTGTAGAACAGTGGTTCTCAACCTTCCTAATGCCATGACCCCTTAATTCAGTTTCTCATGTTGTGGTGACCCCCAACCATAACATTATTTTTGTTGCTACTTCACAACTGTAATTTTGCTAGTGTTATGAATCGTTATGTAAATATCTGATGTGCACTATGTATTTTCATTTGGCACAAAAAACCGATATGCCCAAATTTGAATACTGGTGGGGTTGATTTTGTCATTTGGGAGTTGTAGTTGCTGGGATTTATAGTTCACCTACAATCATAAAGCACTCTGAACTCCGCTCATGATTCAGTTGAACCAAACTTGGCACACAGAACTCGCAAGACCAACAGAAAATACTGGAAGAGTTTGGTGGGCACTGACCTTGAGTTTTGGAGTTGCAGTTCACCTACATCCATGTTCTCTTGGACATCTCAGCGGCTTTCGATACCATCGATCATGGTATCCTTCTGGGTCGTCTCTCTGGGATGGGCCTTGGGGGCACGGTTTTGTCGTGGCTCCGGTCCTTCCTGGAGGGACGAACCCAAATGGTGAAGCTGGGAGACGCCTGCTCAGACCCCTGGCCTTTGACCTGTGGGGTCCCGCAAGGCTCTATTCTGTCTCCCATGCTTTTCAACATCTACATGAAACCGCTGGGAGAGGTCATCCGGGGTTTTGGAGTTGGGTGCCATCTTTATGCAGATGACACACAACTCTACTACTCCTTTCCACCTAATTCCAAGGAGGCTTCTCGGGTGCTGGACGAGTGCCTGGCCGCTGTGTCGATCTGGATGAGGAGGAACAAGCTGAAGATCAAGAGGTCCTCCTGGTCAATCGCAAACCGGATCGGGGTATAGGGTGGCTACCTGTGTTGGACGGGGTTACACTCCCCCTGAAGCCACAGGTCCGCAGTTTGGGTGTCCTCTTGGATTCTTCGCTTACACTTGAGGCGCAGGTGTCGGCGGTATCCGGGAGGGCCTTTGCACAATTGAGATTTGTGCGCCAGCTGCGACCGTACCTCGCGAAGGCGGATCTGGCCGGGGTGGTCCATGCCTTGGTCACCTCTAGAATGGATTACTGCAATGCGCTCTACGTGGGGCTGCCCTTGAAGACGGCTCGGAAACTTCAATTGGTCCAGCGGGCAGCAGCCAGGATGCTAACCGGGGCTCATTATCAAGAGAGGTCTACCCCTCTGTTTAATGAGCTCCACTGGCTGCCATTTATTTTCCGAGCCCAATTCAAGGTGCAGGTGCTCACCTACAAAGCCCTGAACGGTTTGGGACCACCCTACCTGCGTGACCGCATCTCCATCTACGAACCCACACGCTCGCTCTGGTCATCTGGGGAGACCCTGCTCGTGATCACACCCATGTCGCAAGCGCGCTTGGTGGGGACACGGGACAGGGCCTTCTCTGTGGCGGCCCCCTGACTCTGGAATGCCCTTCCAAAAGATCTTCAGCAGGCCCCTACTTTAGCAGTTTTCAGAAGGAATCTAAAAACTTGGCTGTTCCGATGTGCCTTCGCAGATTAGGAATCCCCATCCCAAGTCCTAGAAGCACTTTAGTACAATCAATATCACTGCACACTGCACTATTTAATCCTACGTTCCTCCTGCCATTTCAGCACTTTTAACCCTGTACCCCATTGCGCCGGCCGGCCCAGTTTTAAAGTGTCTTGATGTATTGTCACTGTTGCTGTTATTTTGCTTAATTATTTTGATTTGCTTTGTTATTGTTGTGTTTGTTC
The DNA here is from genome assembly GCF_037176765.1 of Anolis sagrei. Lineage (NCBI taxonomy): Eukaryota > Metazoa > Chordata > Lepidosauria > Squamata > Anolidae > Anolis > Anolis sagrei. Next base: position 5,876,771 of record NC_090032.1, read on the forward strand.
TACTGTATTGTGTTTTGAGGCTTCGGCCTGTGTAAGCCGCATCGAGTCCTTCGGGAGATGCTAGCGGTTTACAAATAAAGTTAATAATAATAATAATAATAATCCAGAGAGCACTGTGAACTCAAACAATGAGGGATCTGGACCAAGCTTGGCACGGATACTCAATATGCCCAAATGTGAACAGTGGTGGATCGTTGTGTAAATATCTGATATGCAGATGTATTCTCATTCACTGGACCAAATTTGTCACAAATATCCAATACACCCCAATTTGGTGGGGTTGGGGGGGGGGGTTGAGTTTGTCATTTGGGAGTTGTAGTTGCTGGGATTTATAGTTCACCTACAATCAAAGAGCATTCAGAACCCCACCAATGATAGAATTGGGCCAAACTTCCCACTCAGAACCCCCCATGACCAACAGAAAATACTGTGTTTTCTGATGGCCTTTGTTGATCCCTCTGATCCCCCCTTGCGACCCCCCAGGGGTCCCGACCCCCAGGTTGAGAAATGCTGTTGTAGAAGGAGGAAATTGTTGGGGTTTTATATCTCTACTTCATGGAGATGTCATTTGCATCTGGGTGCTTCTCAAAAAATTAAATAGAGGAGACATGTACCTCTGGTCCACCTGAGCCTGGAGTTTCATAGATCTTGGAGGAGAATCCTAGGATATCGAAATAATGTAAATTTCATTCACTCTGGACCCGTCCACACTATTGGTTCCACATTAACAGCAATGGCAACACGGGGAAGTTGGGCAAGACCCTATGAGAAGCCTTACCTGCCCAAGCCAAGACAAAGTACTTAGCTGACACCATCTCCAGGGGTAGCGTCCAGAAGACAGGGTTGGAGGCATCTGGCAATCTCCAGAGTGCGTCTTCAAGGGGAGGGCCTGAGGTCTGGCCAGTGCCCAGCAAAGGGACAGCCTCTCCCAGGGGGAGGTGCCACCTCCTGATCAAGAGAAGCCAAAGAGGCCTCTGTATGCATCCGGCATTGGAGCAGAGGGATTGGTCAGCCCTGGACAGAGTTCTTGCCTTTTGGGGTCCTTTTACTTCTCCAACTCTTGTTCTAGACTTTTCAGGTGTTAGACGAGGAAGACTCTGCTCTGAAGGAGGCTGGAAATTTCGCTAAAGTACAGAGTGGCAAGTGCAGAGGAGGGTTGGCTGTGACAGAGCCTTACCTGTCCTATTAAGGCTGTAGCAAATTTGGAGTTTCTTCATTCTCCCTGAAGAAAGGGGCCAAGACAGGATCCACTCGCCTTCAAGCCTCTATAGGAGTTCAAAAGCCAAGAGGGCCATTTTCCTGGATATGAACTTCCATTTCATTGGGATGCTCCTTCTTTCTCTGCACAGTGAGTATTTTTGGAAACTCATCTGTCTAATTCAGCATTTCTCAACCTGGGGGTCAGGGCCCCTGTGGAGGTCACCAGGGGGTTTCAGAGGAGACCATCAGAAAACACATATTTCTCCTGGTTTTAGGAACCCTTATGGTAGACAAGGCTGAAGATCTCTCGGTCTGCCCTTCTCTTCCTTTTTGTTGTTGGTGAACTACAACTCCCAGAATTCAAAAACAGCCCCCCAACCTCACCAGTATTCAATGTTGGCCGTTTAAAGTAGTCTGCCAAGTTTGGTGGAGATCCATTCTGGGCTGGGTTCAGAGTGCTCTTTGATTGTAGGTTAACTATAAATTGCGGCAATTACAACTCTCAAATGTCAAGGTCTCTTTTCCCCAGACTCCACCAGTGTTCACATCTGGGCATTTTGAATATTTGTGCCAAGTAGGGTCCAGATCTATCATTGTTTGAGTTCACAGTGCTCTCTGGATGGTGGGGTCCAGAATGTTCTTTGATTGTAGGTGAACTATAAATCCCCAAACGCCACCGGTATTCACATTTTGGCATATTAAGTATTCGTGCCAAGTTTGGTCCAGATCCATCATTGTTTCAGTCCGCAGTGCTCTCTGGATGTAGGTGAACTACAACTCCAAAATGCAAGGCCAATGCCCACCAAATCTTTCCAGTATTTTGTGTTGGTCATGGGATTTCTGTGTGCCAAATTTCGTTCAATTCTGTCATTGGTGGGATCCAGAATGCTCTTTGACTGTAGGTGAACTATAAATCCCTGCAATTACAACTCCCAAATGTCAAGGTCTGTTTTCCCCAAACTCCACCAGTATTCACATTTGGACATACCGAGTATTTGAGCCATGTTTTGTCCAGGTCTATCATTTTCTGGTGATCATGGGAGTTATGTGTGCCAAGTTTTGTTCAATTCAATCGTTAGTGGAGTTCAGAATGCTCTTTGATTGTAGGTAAACTATAAATCTCAGCAACTACAACTCCCAAATTACAAAATCAAGCCCCCCTCCCAACCCCACCAGTACTGAAATTTGGGCGTATCGGGAACAATCATTTAGGAGTGGGTCGACAGGCCAGCAGGCCGGGATGCCTTGTATTCATATATGGCTTTACTGTATGTATGGGCAAATGTGTATGTTTTGTATGTTTTGCACGTTTTGATCTGGTCAAAACTGACTAATTAATAAAGAATCATTGTTGTAAATGTGTATCAGGTATTTGTGCCAAATTTGATCCAGTGAAATAAAATGCATCCTGCATCTCAGATATTACATTACCATTCATAACAGAAGCAAAATTGCAGTTATAAAGTAGCAATGAAAACAATGTTATGGTTGAGGGTCACCACAACATGGGGAACTGGATTTAGGGGTTGCGGCATTAGGAAGGTTGAGAAACACTGGTCTAATTACCGAGACGCATAGCACATTGGGAATGGGATTTCCAAGAGGATTATATTGTGTTATTATTATTTATTATTTATTTCCTATATTTATACCCCACCCTTCTTCCCCCGAAAGTTGTTTATTCGTTCAGTCGCTTCCGATTCTTTGCCACCCCCAGCTCCTTCAAGGTCAAGCCAGTCCCTTCAAGGATGCCATCCATCCACCTTGCCCTTGTCGGCCCCTCTTATTTTTTCCTTCCATTTTCCCCAGCATCATTGTCTTCTCCAAGCTTTTCTACCTTCTCATGATGTGGCCAAAGTACTTCATCTTTGCCTCTAATCTCCTTCCCTCCAGTGGTGTAAACTGATTCTGTATTTGGCCTGCAATCCTAAAGCAACTTCCTTTGCTCTCTCCTTTTAGCTGCTGGAGTGGTGGAGACCTCGCAGAGGTCACAAAAATTGGTCCAGATTCTGGCAACTGCTGGGGAATCTGCAACCATTGAGTGCGTCTCTCCAGAAAGAGAAATTTTGCTGTCCTTCCTGACCTGGTATAAGGAAGATCAAGACCAAAGCTTGAGGAAGATTGACTACCAAATTCAGTACTCAAAATCACGATTATCTCTAGCGAACCTGACTATTACTCGTGCACAAAGGAATGACTCTGGTGTTTATTACTGTGCTCAGATTATCAATGGGATGTTCAACATTGTGAATGGAACCAGACTTATCATCTTGGGTGAGTGGCTCAGTGGAGTTCTCAAATGTTTTTGATTTTGTTTCTTTGGCAAAATCCATTCCAGATGAAATCCAAGAGAAGTCTCAGAGTAGCTTACAAATTCAGGACTGTTTGAGTTCAGGCTGTGATTGTGTTTCAAGATCAAAGTGCTTTGGATGTGGGGAATGATGTCAGTGAGGGTCAAGATGGCAATGGTTTGGTCAATAATATCAATGAGGAGAATGACATAGAGACGCCGGTTCAAAGTGTAGTTTCCCATAAGAATGTTCCTACGGGGTATAGGGATGAGAGTTTGCTCCTTGAATTGTTCCCAAAGAGTTCCCAGGATTTGGGGCTTGAAATCAACTCGGCATCTGCAGAAACGAATGAGCATATAGATAGGCGGGCAGAAATTAGTCAAAACAGACAGGCAGAATGTTCCTATGGGGTATAGGGATGAGAGTTTACTCCCTGAATTGCTCCCATAGTGTTCCCAGGATTTGGGGCTTGAAAACAACTTGGCACCTGCAGAAACTAATGAGCATACAGACAGCTCGACCAAGGCCTTCGGCGTTCTTCCAGGCTTCTACAGAAAAGGATGAGAGGCATTCAGGGAAAACGAAACCAATTTCTGAGTGCTTGGAATGGCTCAATGTGAGGATATAAAGTTCCAAGCCTGGGAAATATAGTCAGATGAAGCATCGTTTTAGATTTCTGCTAAGTTCTTGTTTTTGTTTCATGGAATCCTTGCTTGGAAGATTCGTGTTTAAGGATTTCTTGCTGTATGGTTTAGCTCTTTGTCTTGGATCAACGTTTCCCTGTTTCTTTGGATTTTATTAGAGAAGCCTGGACTTTGTTTTTGAACTTTGCTGAACCATACCTTGGACTAATTTGTTCCTGCTTATCTTCTTACCTAATTGGATTTACCTATTCCCTTAAAGTGCTTTTTCTATTTTGCTGCTTTTACTTATCTTCAATACAAAAAGAATTGTTTTCCTACTCAACATATGGTATTGCTGTTCTAGAGTGCAATACATACAAAACATTGTAAGGTACACAATACATCCACAGTTTGGGAGCAAAAAAACTTTCTTCTGGCTGACTTCAGTTTGTGTTGTCCAGGTTTGTGCTTTTTGGTGTTTTTATTTGGGGCCAAACAAACGCTTTTTAAAAGGCTTCACCTTTCCTATATTTGTTAGTAAACCACCATTATTTTGCAACTTGTATAGGACTGGTTTTCTCAACACGTCGTCTTTTCCAGGCAGAACCTATGAGAGGAAACGGCAAATTGTTAGTTGTTATCCTTTTTACTTTTCAGATGCTTCAAGTCCAAGTCCTTCCATCTTCATGCCTTCCTTCATGGAAGGGTCTCTGCTCCGTCATGGCATCCCTTTCCTCTGTGTCTTCTTCAACCCACGACCTTCTCGGGATGTGATCTCTTGGGAAATTGATGGAGGAACATCTCATGAAGACCAGAAAGGCGTGAGTGTGATAGATGGAGAAGGAATCCTCAGCATCTGGAGTCTGAAGCTGATTCCATCAGAGAAATGGATCCCAGGGATGTCCTATCATTGCTCAGACCAAGAGAACAGAACAATCAGTGCTGGAATTCCTATGAATCCCACATCCAGAGCTGGAATTCCAACAAATCTCACATCCAAAGGTATATTAAGACGAAACCCAGGCCTGTAGCGAGGGGGTGGTTTTAGGGGTTCAATCCCCCCCCCGAAATGTTTCAGATTTTTTTAAAAAACCTGGTTTACTCATGAATTTTAACTGGTTAACCAAATCCCCCTGCTGCTAAGTCTATGAGATGCAAAAAATTAAGAGTCCCTCCAGAATTGTAAGCACTATCTCAAGCAAATATTGACAATTTATTCACACTGTCATTACTTGCAGCAATAGCTGATGTAGCGAAGCAACCAAGTTGGGGGGGGGGGGGAGTGTTGAGTGGTCACATTAAGGAGGCCAGACTTGGTGGAGGTGGTTGACAAGGGCAGAGCTGCAGGCTACTGAAGGTTGCTCTGCCCCCTGCTGTGCTCTTTGCTTCAGCGTGAGCTAGGAGGCAGGTTTCAACCCCCCCCCCCCGGAATTTTCAACCCTCCCCAAAATTTTCAACCCTCCAAAATTTTCACCCCCCCCCCCCCCCAAAAAAAATTTCAACCCTCCCCGAAATTTTTTTCTGGCTACGGCCCTGACTAAACCTATTCATCCTATACAGGCAGTCCCCAAGTTACAAACAAGATAGGTTCTGTAGGTTTGTTCTTAAGTTGAATTTGTTTCTAAGTCAGAACAGGTACATTTTAAAGTGTAATTCCAGCCTCTCTCTCTTTCTCTCTCTCTGTTCTGTCGCGCGCTGGGCCTGTAACAGCTGTACTTTTCTATAGGATGTATACTTCCTTTGAGGGGCGCCTCAAAGAGAGGTTCTCAGGGATTTTTCTGAAGTGATGGTCTTTAGAGTCTTTAATGATACAACAAAGTCTTTATTATGGAACAAACAACAAATCTTCAATGGTTCAAACAACACTTCAAAGCTTTCTTAGTCGAGTCCTCAATGGACTAGTACTTGACTTTGATTAACTAAACTTTCTCTGTAGGAAAAACCCTTTTTAACCTCTCCCAGGCTGCTTTCTATCTATGCCTCATCGGTGTGGGTCCTACTACCGATTCCAAGTGCGCCTGGGTATCAAGTAGACCTACCAGCCGAGGCTTGAAGATATTTGAGCTGGAGTTCCGTGGATCTGTAATGCTGTTCTCCCTTCGAGAATTCTTAGAGACTTCAGGGCTGTTCCCTCTGATGCTGTGAGGCTGAGAGGCTGTGAGCTCTCAGCCAGAGCTTTTGGGACCTTTCTCCTGGAATTTCTGCTTCGGTATCCCCGGATGTTACTTTTTCCCTGGATGGTTATTTAGAAAGGAAGCTTTTCTATGGGACGAGTTGGTCTACGTCCTATAGCTTAGCTACCATGTGTGAGACTGCCCAAAAAATGGCTCCTTTCCCTCCCAGAGCCCAGAACAAGGGGGCGGAACCAAAGCTTAATTATGATGGACAGGAGGCCTGTCCTATGACTGCAAAATAGATAACAGAAAGAATATAAAGTTGGAGCTCCTGGTACAGCCGTACCAGCACTCTCTCTCTCTCTCTCTCTCTCTTTGTCTTAATATATAAAAAACTTCTGTGTGTCGTGAGTAGGCCAAAAACAACCCATGGGGCCAACTGACATCAAATTTGGCCTCCAAATGTCTCATACCCCAAGGTATGACCAACAATTAACCCCCCCTCCAAAAAAAACTGTGAAAATAGCTGTTGTTGTTCATTCGTTGAACCGTTTCCGACTCTTTGTGATCTCATGGACCAGTCCACACCAGAGTTCCCTGCTGGCCATCACCACTCCCAGCTCCTTCAAGGTCAATCCAGTCACTTCAAGAATGCCATCCATCCATCTTGCCTTTGATCGGCCCCTCTTCCATTTTCCTTCCATTTTTCCCAGCTGTAAAATAGCTGTAAAATCCTTTTAAAAAACCACATATATATATGAAAATACATACACACACACACACACACACATATATACACACACACACACAACATATATACACAGACTGGGCCACAGCAACATGTGGCAGGGGACAGCCTATATATAAATACACACATACACACACACACACACACACACACACACACATATATATACATATAGATATAAACACACACTAACCATTCCTTGCCACGTGGTTCCTGTGGCCCAGTCTGTGTATATGTGTTTTGTGTGTGTATATGTCTGTGTATATGTTTGTGTATATGTGTGTTTGTGTATATATATGTGGTTTTGCACATGCGTTGTAATGTGATTTTTGTTTTTTGGCTTTTTAAGTCTCTTCGGCTGGGTTTGTCAGTGTTTTTATGAGTGATGGTCACTTGTTAGCCTGATAGGCGTATTGTGTCCAAATCTGATGCCAATTCATCCAATAGTTTTTGAGTTATGTTAATCGCACAAAGGAACATTACATTTTTATTTATATAGATTATATGTAATATTACTACTAATATTACAATATAATGGTATAGTAGTTTTTGAGTTATGTTAATCCCACAAACAAACATTACATTTTTATTCATATAGATTGTATATACATATAATATTTATAATATTATAATGCAATACAATATAGTACTAATAATCGTGCAATAATAGTGCAATATTATAATTATATATTTTATATTGCATGTAATATTAGTAATAATATTACGATATAATGGTATAGTGCGTATTGTGTCCAAATTTGGTGCCAATTCATCCAATAGTTTTTGAGTTATGTTAATGCCACAAACAAAAAAGACCGGAGAGATCGCGTGGGTTCGTAAACAGAAATGCGGCCACGCAGGTAGGCGGGTCCCAAACCGTTTAGGGCATTGTAGGTAAGAACCTGCACCTTGAATTGGGAGCGAAAAATGAACGGCAGCCAATGGAGCTCCTTCAACAGGAGGGCTGACCGCTCCCTGTAAGTTGCTACAGTTAGTAACCTGGCTGCTGCCCGTTGGACCTATTGAACTTTCCGAGCCGTCTTCAAGGGCAGCCCCACGTAGAGTGCATTGCAGTAATCCAATCTGAAGGTGACTAAGGCGTGGACCACCATGGCCATATCCGACTTCACGAGGTATGGTCACAGCTGGCGCGTGAGTTTTAGTTGTGTGAAGGCCCTCCCAGCCACCGCCGACGCCTGGGCTTCAAGCGTTAGCAATGAGTTTAGGAGGACACCCAAGCTGTGGACCTGTGACTTCAGGGGGAGTGCAACCCCATCCAGCACAGGTTGCTGACAGCGGGCGCTGCCGGTAGCCCAGCCTTCACATTGGTATGAACTGCAGCAGGGAGTTCCGCAGTTCCTGGGCCGAACTTTGAGGCCAGCAGATGGAATGTGCCTCAGCCGCCAGCTCCAAGACCAGGAATGCCTGCAAACCTCAGCTAACTTTCCCCCTCCCTTACTTTGTATCATTCCCTAATAAACCACTTGAAACTTGAAACTTTTTATCTTTCCGCATGCTACTTTTGTACCCCTTCCTGGCTCAACACTCCATGAACGTTTCCATAAACTCCTTTCTGGGCTCCGGAGAGCCGTGAGCCCGCGGGGGGGGCGCTTCCAGGTGGCCCCCGGACCCCGAATCTGCGTTCGACCAAAACGCGGATAAGGAAACCACCATTACGGACCCCGCTATCCACTAAACCATTTAACATGGCGGATCGCCGCCGTTCCAATTTTGGCTTGTTCTATGATTAATTCTAAGTCTATCTGCCATCTCAGTTTCTCTGTTTTGGGCTGCTCCTCCCGGGAAAAAATTAGTTTTGTTTCGAGGACTTCTGTCTTGGAGAGAAACAGCTGATTGTCAGTGGCTGGGCTCTTTTCTCGCTTCCCCGCGGCGGCCGGCTGCAGCAGCCCCGAGGAGGGGCCAGATGGCTCCCAGGTCTTGACTGGGAGCTGCGGTTCACTGAAGGACATTACTCCACTCTCCACTACTTGCAGATTCTTTGCGGACCTTTCTGCCCTCTCTGATTGACTTGGTGCCCTAGCATCACGGGCTTCCTCCATGAACTCCAAACCAAGCCGCTTGGGGAGAAAGAGCCCCCGCCTGTATGTGCGTGGCCTTGTTGAAAAGGATCATATCTCAAGAACTCTGCTGATAGCCTCTATCAATTGCTGTGGTTTTCTAATAAACTTTATTGGGATGGGACGGGGATCTTTCATATGAAATCCATGAGTTATAAGAATCTATAAAGAATATATGTATGAAATATGAAATGAAATGAGATGAGATGTACCCTCACCCCCTTTTTCTCTTGCCTTTCCCCTCTTGAACTTTACCCTATAAAAGAGTATGTGACCTGGGGATTACAGTTAAGGAAATCCAATTTCCTTGGAAGAAACTCCATTCATATTGACATTTGCATGGACAAATACTGGCAAATCTATGGCTTTGTTTTCAGAGTCAGACAAACAAAAGCCAGAGATTTTGTCAGCCAAAAGCCCGGAAAAACAGACTGATTAAATCAATCATGGTGTTTGTGCATGCTCCCTTTGTGTCAAAGGATCTCCTTTGCCTACAGGGTTGAGATCCAGACACCATCCATAGCCACCCATTTTGCTCATACACATCTTTTATCAAGACCCAGGAAATCCCTTGTTCTCCCCATCCGCCTCCCTGCCGTGAAGAGACAAAAGGTGTTCCATCAGCTGGCAGACGCCTCCCAGGCATTCCGCCCCTCTGCGCTGTCAAACTAGAGCCCGCCTCCTGGCCGCTGATTGGACAATCTCTGGAGGCGCTCCGAGGGCTCTGATTGGCCCTCTGGAGGCAACAGCGGCCGGCGATTGGAGGGAGGGTGGGACCAGCGGCCAAGCCTCCTCCCAGCTGTTCCGGAGCCGGCCAATCAGGACAGAGGGAACTGACAGAAGGCGGGCGGGGGATTCAAACCGGGATTTCTTTGTTTTGCCTGTATAAATATGCCTGAAATTCACTGTACTGTATGCCTTATGGAGGATTCATCCCTGTAACGCATCCTTTTCAGCTGAATCGCTAAATAAACGCTTCGGTCGCTGGGTACCTCTTCAGCCTCTGGCGAGATTAATTCTTAATATTTTTGCGTCTTATTGAATTGGCATCCGCTGGCCGCTCGCCAAGGTCAGGACCCCATTCGCGGTCCTTAGGGACTCTCCTCGCTGGGAGAACCCCCAAAAAGAGCTCGATATCATTGCCACCCTATACCCTGATCCGGCTTCCTTTGAGAAGAAATTCAGTGAAAAATTGCCTCGCTGCCCAAAATTGCCTGGCCTTCCCTGAACATTTTGCTTCTGAAAGAGAGCTGTGGGGCATGCATGGGCAAATTTTGGTCCTCCAAGTGTTTTGGACTTATGTTCAAGTCCAAAATACCTGGGTTGCCAAAGTTTGCCCCTGTCGACTGTAGGTAGACACAAAGATTTACAGAAAAGGTGTATTTTGTGGAAGAGACACGTGCTGTGTGTAAACTTCCCTCTAAAATGTGTCTGTACTCCAGATTAGAACAAAAACCATTGTAGTTGCTAATTCCCTTTGCTTCTCATGCCTTCTCTTTTGATAGCAAACTGCACTGCCGTATTATATATCGGGATCCCTTGCATTGTCGCTCTCCTGACAGTTCTGCTCTTGATTGCCCTCTTCTGGAAGCATGTCTTTGGAGGTAACACCGTTTCTCAAGATTATATTGATCAAATCCACTCCAATTATTAACGTACTTAGGCCATCCCTTGTTGTCCAAGTAGGATAATCCTCCAGGGTGGGTCTGTAGGTGGCTGTGGAACCATATTCTTGATCTGCATCTTCTCCTGCAGTGAGGGCATCTGTTTCCAGCTGGAAGGTGGTCTCGGTCGGGGTTGGCTTGACACGCCTTCCTCTTGGCACGTTTCTCTCTTTCGCCCTCCATTCGTGCCTCTTCACATTCTGCAGCACTGCTGGTCACAGCTGACCTCCAACTGGAGCGCTCAAGGGCCAGGGCTTCCCAGTTCTCCGTGTCCATGCCAGAGTTTTTAAGGTTGGCTTTGAGCCCATCTTCAAATCTCTTCCTACCCACCAACATTACGTTTTCCTTTCTTGAGTTCAAAATAGAGTAACTGCTTTGGGAGACGGTGGTCGCGCATCCAAACTAGATGGCCAGTTGATGGCGGAGCTTCAATGCTGGTGGTCTTTGCTTCTTCCATCATGCTGACATTTGTCCGCTTGTCTTCCCAAGAGATTTGCAGGATTTTTTGGAAGCAACGCTGATGGAATCGTTCCAGGAGTTGCATGTGACGTCTGTAGAGAGTCCACGTTTCACAGGCATATAGCAGGGTTGGGAGGACAATGGCTTTATAAACTAGCACCTGGCCTCTGGAGCCACTGGATTTTTAAATGTATTGTGTTTCTTTTTTTACATGTAGTGGACTGCTTTGCATCTCGGTCAGAAAAGCAGAACAACAACAACAAATCAGCTGATCTTTCCTCTTTTCTCTTTACTCATAGGAAAAGTCAGGAAACCAGCCAATGAAATACCCATGAGGCAAATGCCACAGGTATGTAGTATCCTTGCATGATGACAATCTGGGATTTTACATTAGTTTTTGAATGTATTTCTTTCTAAGGATCTTAGGCCCCTTCTACACTGCCACATAATATCCAGATTATTTATTTATGTGTTTATGTATTTATTTTTTTACATGTATATGCCGCTCTACTCACCCCAAAGTGGAGTTCTGTTTTGTAGGGTTTAAAAATGTAAATCAGTGTGTGAGCCCCCCATGCAGCAATCAGCCAGGCTTTGAAGCTGCAAGGCCATTCAGTGCTAATCAAGGTGGCCAATGGCAACATTCATACTTGCCTCAGACTATTTATTTGTTTATTTATTTACGACATTTATATGCCGCCCTTCTCACCCCGAAGGGGAATCAGAGCAGCTTACACTTTATATATATATATATATATAGAGAGAGAGAGAGAGAGAGAGAGAGAGACACGCATATATTATTAGCATAGTACAATATCAGTATTATATATTACTATATTGTACTACACCATTATATTGTAATATTACATGCAATCTATATAAATAAAAAATGTAATGTTTGTTTGTGGGATTAACATAACTCAAAAACCACTGGACGAATTGACACCAAATTTGGACATAATACACCTATCAGGTCAACAACTGTCCATCACTCATAAGAACATTGAAAAACACAGCAGAAGAGACTTAAAAAGCCAAAAAATAGAAAATACATTACAATGCATGCGCATAACCACATATATACACACATATACACACACACAAAACACATATACACATATACACAGACTGGGCCACAGCAACTCATGGCAGGGGACAGCTAGTGTGTGTGTATGTATGTGTGTGTATATACTGTATATATGTATATATGTGTGTGTGTGTAATGTTTGTTTGTGGGGCTAACATAACTCAAAAACCACTGGACGAATTGACACCAAATTTGGACACAATACACCTATCAGGCCAACGAGTGACCATCACTCATCAAAACACTGAAAAACACAGCGGAAGAGACTTAAAAAGCCAAAAAGATAAAAAAATACATTACAACTCATGTACAAAACCACATATATGTATGCAAGCACACATATATGTAGATATACACAAATATATGCACACACATATACACATATATACACACACAAAACACATATACACAGACTGGGCCAACGCGTGGTAGTTATTATTATTATTATTATTATTATATTATATAATATGTAATATGCGCACACATATACACACACAAAAAACATATACGCAGACTGGGCCAACGCATGGTAGTTGTTGTTGTTATTATTATTATTATTATTATATTATATAATAATATAATATATATTATAGTAATTATTAGTAGTAGTATTATATTGCTTTACATTATAATATCACAATGAGTTCCATCTTGTCTCCTCTTCAAAGATTATCTGCTTTGAACTGGATTATATGGCAGTGTAGACTCATATAATCCAGTTCAAAGCAGATAATCTGGATATTCTGATTTGCAAAACTGGATTTTATAGCAGTGTAGATTCACCCTATAATCCAATTGGAGAGCTCCCCCCCCCCCCCCGACGTAGGGCCCTTCCACATAGCCAGAATATCAAGACAGATAATCCACAACATCTGCTTTGAACTGGGTTATCCAAGTCCACACTGCTAGAAAATCCAGTTCAAGGTGGAATTTATACAGCTGTGTGGAAGGGAGCCTAGGGGATCAAACAATCCTAGTGATCTTTGGCCTTCTCTTCCAGACTGAATATGCCGAACTCCGTTCCAGCAGATGAAGACATCTATTTTATGGCCGGTTTTAGAAGACTGGGTGATTATAGAAGCGTATATTAAAGATGATTTCCCCTTCTACTGATATGATTTGTGTCCTTATTCAGAAGTGAGATCTCACATTCAGTGTGATGCTAGTAAGTGTCCTGAGATACGAGGCCGCTCATTTACCATCATTTTGCAAATGTTTCCTTTTTGTTTTGCACCTTTATAGTGTTTTTTTTCCTGCCTTCAAGCCTCGAAGGAAAGTCCATCTGAGCACAGGAGCAAATAATCCACATTATCTGCTTTGAAACAGATTATCTGAGTCTACACCAGTGGTTCTCAACCTTTCTAAAGCCGTGACCCCTAAATACAGTTCCATGTTATGGTGACCGCTATTTCGGGAGTCAGAGGGGCAACCTCACGACCCCTCTGAAATGGCCAGGCGACCCCTTGGGGGGTCGCGACCCCCAGGTTGAGAACCGCTGGTGTACACTATTTTTACATACAGATTTTTTTTCCTCCCCAAAACAATAATTATTACTAGGCCTGGTCAATCCATGGTTCTAAATGGTTCTAGAGTACTTACAAAACTAAAGTTCGGGTGGTGAAAATTTCAGAACTCTAACAAAACTTTCAAAATTTAATTATTATTTAATTATTGGTGATTTTAATGATAGAACCAATTAGGAACGGCCATTTAGAATGAAATTTTGAGAGTTTTGTTAGAGTTCTAAATTTTCACCACCAGAACATTAGCAACACTGTAGAAGCAAAGCACCAGCACCCCCTAGTTTTCACCACCAGAACTTTAGTTTTGTAAGTACTTTAGAACCATTTAGAACCATGGATTGACCAGGCCTAATAATTACTTTTTAGTCAAATTTCGCTGGGCTGCTATTTATTTATATGTTTAATATAATAATAAATGTATCCTTGAATAGTTTTAAGAGTACACCAAAATCAAAACATCTATGCAAAGTTGGAATCAATAACAAAAGCCTTTTCCAGGCATTGAAATATATTATATTAGCTTGGGTACTCAGCATTGCCTGGGATATTTGAAAACATCATTTTGTTATTTTTGTGGGTGAACTACAACTCACAGTTAAACTCCAGTTAAAGTTTGTCATCGGTGGGGTTTGTGTGGTCTCTGGCTGCAGGGTGAACTACAACTCCCACCATGGTGGGTCAGTCCTCTCAATCCCCTCCAGTAGGTTCAGTTGGTCATGGGGGTTCTGTATGTCAAGTTTGGTTCTGGTCTGCTGTCTGTAGTGGTCACCATGTCTCTGGATGTAGGTGAACTACAACTCCCAGAAATGAAGGTCAGTTGTCGTCGTCCCCCAAACCTCAGCAGTAGGTTCAGTTGGCTATGGGGTTATGTGTGCTGAACTTGGTTCTGGTCTGTTGTCCGTGGTGGTCACTGTACCTCTGGATGTAGGTGAACTACAACTCCCAGATATGAAGGTCAATGCCCCTTCCCCCCAAACCTCGGCAGTAGGTTCAGTTTGTTACGGGGTTCTGTGTGCTGAGTTTAGTTCTGGTCTGTTGTCTGCGGTGGTCACTGTGTCTCTGGATGTAGGTGAACTACAACTCCCAGAAATGAAGGTCAGTCCCGTCCCGTCCCCCCGCCCCCCAAAACCTTGCCAGTAGGTTCAGTTGGTCATGGGGGTTCTGTGTGCCAAGTTAGGTCCATGTCCATCATTGGTGGGGATCAGAGTGCTCTTTGATTGCTGGTAAACTATACATCCCAGAACCTACAATTCCCAAATGTCAAGGCCAATTGTCCCCAAATCCCCCTAGTATGTTTTGTTGGTCATGGGGAGTCTGTGTGCCAAATTTGGTCCAGGTCCGTCATTTGTGTGGGCCGCAGTGGTCTTGGAAGTTGGTGATGAAGGTACTGCAAATCCCATCATCCATGGTACATCCTCCCCCAAAACGTACCAGGATGTGTAGTGGGTCATGGCGGGATCTATGTGCCAAGTGTGGTCCAGGTCCCCCCTTCGCAGTGGTCTCTGGAAGTAAGTGAAGGTACTACAAATCCCATCCTCCATGGCAAGTTTGGTCCAGATTCATCGTTGGTTGGGTTCACAGTGCTCTCTGGATGTAGGTGAACTACAACTTCTATAAATGAAGGTCATCTTCCCCCAAACCTGGTCATGGGGGTTCTATGTGCCAAATTGTTGGCGGGTGTTATGGTGTTATTTTCATTATTTTATTTTATTTTTGCTATTCTTATTTATTATTTTATGGTGTTGCTTTTATTTATTTTACTGTTTATGTTTTTTTGTTATTTTATGGTGTTATTTTAATTTAATTTATTTATTTATGTTTTTATTCTTGTTTTTTATATTTATGGTGTTATTTTATTTATTTTATTGTGTTTTTTCTGTTTTTCTTGTTTATTATTTTTATTTATTTTATTGTTTATGTTTTCTTGATATTCTTGTTTGTTATTTTCATGGTGTTATTTTGTTTCTTTTATTCTTTTTTTGCTTTTATTGTTTATTATATTTATGCTGTTATTTTTACTTATTTTATTGTTGGTTTTTTGTTATTCTTGTTTATTATTTTTATGGTGCTTATTTATGTTATTGTTTATGTTTTTGTTATTCTTGTTTATTTATTTTATTTATGGTTTTTGTTTATTATTTTTATTTATTTTATTTATATTTTTGTTATTCTTGTTATTTTTATTTATGTTATTTGTGTTTTTTGTTATTTTTGTTTATTATATTTATGCTGTTATTTTTTATTTATTTTATTGTTTATGTTTTTTGTTATTCTTGTTTATTATTTTTATACTTTTTATATTGTATATTATTTTATATTTTTATTTTTTGTTATTTCTGTTTATTATATTTATGGTGTTATTTTTATTTATTTTATTGTTTATGTTTTTTGTTATTCTCGTTTATTATTTTTATATTTTTTTATATTGTATATTATTTTATATATTTATTTTTTGTTATTTTTGTTTATTATATTTATGCTGTTATTTTTATTTATTTTATTGTTTATGCTTTTTGTTAATCTTGTTTATTATTTTTATAGTATTATTTTCATTTTTTTATTATTTTATGGTGTCATTTTTATTTATTTTATTATTTATATTTCTTTTGGTTATTCTTGTTTATTATTTTCATGCTGTTTTGTTTTGAGTTGGCCAAGGACTCATGGGGCTTGTAGTTTGACAAGCCTTCCTTGGCCTCCTCTGCTCAAGAGGGCCATTTCCTCCCCGAACTACAATTCCCATGATTCCATTGCCTTCAATCATAAAATGGCGCCTTTAAACTCTTCCGCACTCTTTCTCTTCCCCCACTTCCCGCCTTTCCCCCCACTTCCCTCCTCAGAACTACGACTCCCACAATGCACCTCCCTCTTTCTCTCTCCCTGTGGGCGTGTCTAGCCCAACCCTCCTCGCTCCTCATTGGCCGACTCCTCTGAGGCGCCCCTCCCTCCGGGACCCTTCTGGCCCCGCCCCCTTACACCATTCCCTTCCTTCCTGGGCCGGAGCCGGAGCTTGTCCCTCATCCGGGCCTTGGCGATGGGGGCGGCGGTGTTCTTCGGCTGCACCTTCATCGCCTTCGGGCCGGCCTTGGCCCTCTGCCTGCTCACCGTGGCCGGGGACCCCCTCCGCGTCATCATCCTCGTGGCCGGGTCAGACCCAAGGGGTTCCCTCAGGGGGGAGGGGGGAAATTGGGGAAACGGGGCGGGGCTTAGGCAGGACACGCCCACTTGCGGAAGTAGGGGGCTCCCTGCTTTGGGGGAGGTCATATCAGGACAGTGGCTTGGGAAAGTTACTTTCTGATGGCAGTCTCTAAACATCCAGTAAGGTTAATTTAAAAAAAATCTCTTTAGCATGACTATAATGGCCATAATCCCCTATCAGTAGCTTGCAGCTTCCTTCCCCTATTCAGTAGGACTGCAACTCCCAGAATCCCCCGTATGGCATGGCTGTAACTCCCCAGATCCCTGATCTATCTGCTTCCCAATCAGCATGATTACAATTCCCAGAATCCCCCAGAAGACATGGCCATAACTCCCCAGATCCCTACCAATTGGTGTGACTTCAATTCCCAGAATCCCCTAGATGACATGGCTATAACTCTCCAGCCTCCCAATCAGTGACTTCAACTCAGGTGACATGGCTATAACTCCTCAGATCCCTTCCATTTGGTGTTACTGCAGTTCCCAGAATCCCCCAGATGGCATGGATATAGCCCCCCAGATCCCTCCCAGTTGCTGTGACTGCAACTCCCAGAATCCTCCACATGGCATGGCTATAACTCTCCAAATCCATGATCTATCTGCTTCCCAATCAGCATGACTGCAACTCCCAGAATCCCCCACATGATATGGCTATAACTCCCCAGATCCCTGATCTATCAGCCGCCCAATCAGTGTGACTGCAACTCCCAGAATCCTCCACATGGCATGGCTATAACTCCCCAGATCCTTGATTTATCAGCTGCCCAATCAGTGTGACTGCAACTCCCAGAATCCCCCACATGATATGGCTATAACTCCCCAGATCCCTGATCTATCAGCCGCCCAATCAGTGTGACTGCAATTCCCAGAATCCCCCACATGGCATGGCTATAACTCCCCAGATCCCTGATCTATCAGCCGCCCAATCAGTGTGACTGCAACTCCCAGAATCCCCCAGGAGACATGGCTATAACTCCCCTAATCTCTGATGTACCAGCTTCCCAATCAGCAGGATTGCAATTCACCAGAATCCCCCAAATGACATGGCTATAACTCCCCAAATTCCTGATCTATCAGCTTCCCAGTGTGACTGCAGTTCCCAGAATCCCCAAGTGACGTGGCTATGCCTCCCCAAATTCCTGATCTATCAGCTTCCCAATGAGTGAGACTGCAATTCCCAGAATCCCCCAATGACGTGGCTATGCCTCCCCAAATCATTCATCTATCAGCTTCCCAATCGATGTGACTGTGATTCCCAGAATCCCCCAGATGACATGGCCATAACTCCCCAGATCCCTCCCAATTGGTGTGACTTCAACTCCCAGAATCGCCCAGATGACATGGCCATAACTCCCCAGAGCGCTGATCTATCAGCTTCCCAATCAGTGTGACTGCAATTCCCAGAATCTCCAGATGGCATGGATATAACTCCCCAGATCCCTGATCTGTCAGCTTCCCAATTCCCAGAATTCCCAGTTCCCAGATTCCCCCAGATCCCTCCCAATTGGTGTGACTCCAACTCCCAGAATCCCCCAGATGTCATGGCTCCCAGATCTATCAGTCTCCCAATCAGTGTGACCGCAACTCCCAGAATCCCAAGTTGACATGGCCATAACTCCCCAAATCCCTGATTTATCATCTTCCCAATCAGCAAGATTGCAATTCCCAGAATCCCGTGATGACAGGGCTATAACTCCCCAGATCCCTCCCAGTTGGTGTGACTTCAAATTCCCAGAATCCCCCAGATAACATGGCTATAACTCCTCAAATCCCTGATCTATCAGCTTCCCAATCACTGTGACTGCAACTCCCAGAATCCCCCAGATGGCATGGCTATAACTCCCCAGAGCCCTGGTCTATCAGCCTCCCAATGGGTGTGCCTGCAACTCCCAGAATCATGACAGTAAATAAGGAAGAACACTTAGAAAACAGGGGAATTCCAGAAAGGAAGCAATCATGGCCGGCGAATCACCTCCCAACAAAGGATCCCCCAGGCAGGAAGCAGACAAGCCTTGAATCTGCAAGGCCATTCAGTGCTAATCAAGGTAGCCAATTGCAACATTCCCACTTGCCTCAAGCGCCCTGGACATTATTCCACAGATATATAAACCTCACTTGCCTAGTTTTGATGGGAAGGTAACGGTGTTCCATGCAGTCATGCCGGCCACATGACCTTGGAGGTGTCTATGGACAACGCCGGCTCTTTGGCTTAGAAATGGAGATGAGCACTAACCTCCAGAGTTGGACACAACTGGGGAAAACCTTTACCTTTACTCCACAGCATTGATATTCTCAGTATCGTCTGCTGGATTCACTTAATCTTCTCTGTTGTAGAGAAGGCCAAACGTGGTGTTATGGTGGCAATAATGTTCCTTTCTAAACCTCTCTTACCTGCAGGGCCTTTTTCTGGCTGGTGTCTCTCCTCCTGGCCTCTTTGATCTGGTTCATTTCTGTTCACCTGAGCGACCGGGAGGACGGGCGGCTGCAACACGGGCTCCTGATGTTCGGGGCGGCCATATCTGTTTTGCTGCAGGAGGCTTTCCGCTTTGCTTACTTCAAACTCCTCAAGTAAGTCAAGGGCCCTGTCTGTATGGACTATTTGATGCAGTTTGAAGCCAACTTCAAACTGTGGCTACTAGACAACAAGCTCCCTTAATGTGCCTCAATGCTCTGTGGTTTGTCTCATCACCATCAATAATAATAATAATAATAATAATAATAATAATAATAATAATAATAAGGATTGCAGGGAAACAACTAGAAAAGCGGACACGATATGAGGATTTAAAGATTGAACTGCAAAACTCTGGCACAAGACAGTCAAGGTGGTCCCAGTGGTGATGGGCACACTGGGTGCAGTGCCTCAAGACCTTGGCCTGCACTTAAAAACAATTGGAAAAGCTGATACGATATGAAGATTTAAAGATTGAACTGCAAAGACTCTGGCACAAGACAGTCAAGGTGGTCCCCATGGTAATGGGCATACTGGGTGCAGTGCCTCAAGACCTTGGCCTGCACTTTAAAACAATTGGAAAAGCTGATATGATATGAAGATTTAAAGATCGAACTGCAAAGACTATGGCACAAGCCAGTCAAGGTGGTCCCAGTGGTGATGGGCATATTGGGTGCAGTGCCTCAAGACCTTGGCCTGCACTTAAACACAATCGGCGCTGACAAAATTACCAGCTGCCACCTTACTGGGATCTGCACACGTTATTTGCCGATACATCACACAATCCTAGACACTTGGGAAGTGTCCAATGTGTGACCCAATTCAACAGCTAGCAGAGTGTCTCCTGTAGACTCATCTTGTGGTGTTTGAAATAAATAATAATAGTAATAATAATAATAATAGTAATAGTAATAATAACAACAACTTTATTTTTATACCCCGCCAACCATCTCCCCAAGGGGACTCAGGGTGGCTTACAAGAGATAAACCCAAAAATTACACATAGGACGCAATCAATTAAAAACATTAGATAAAATATAATAACAATTACAATCTTGTCTCCTATGCTTTACTTATAATATACTAGCTGTACCTGCCACGCATTGCTGTGGCCAACCTTCCCTCCCTCTTTCTCTCCTTTTTTCTTTCTTTCTTTCTTTCTTTCTTTCTCTCTTTCCTTCCCTCCCTCCTTCCTTCCTTCCCTCTTTTTCTTTCCCTTCTTCTTTCTTCCTTCTCTACCTGTTTCTTTCTCACTTCCTTTGCTCTTTGGTTCCATCCTTCCTTGTCTCTTTCCTTCTCTCCTTCCTTCCCTCTTTTGCTTTTTATTTCCTTCTCTACCTTTCTTTTTTTCCCTCCTTCTCTCCCTCCTTCCTTCTCTACCCTTCTTTCTTTTCTTCTTTCTCTCCTTCCCTTATTCTTTCCTTCTTTTTTTCTCTTTCTCTCCCTCCTTCTCTCCATCCGTCCTTCTCTACCCTTCTTTCTTTTCTTTTTTCTCTCCTTCCCTCCTTCTTTCCCTCTTTCTTTCTCTTTCTCTCCCTCCTTCTCTCTTTCCTTCCTTCTCTACCCTTCTTTCTTTCCTTCTTTCTCTCCTTCCCTCCTTCTTTCCCTTCTTTCCCTCTTTCTTTCTCTCCCTTCTTCTCTCTTTCCTTCCTTCTCTACCCTTCTTTCTTTCCTTCTTTTTCTCCTTCCCTCCTTCTTTCCCTCTTTCTTTCTGTCTTTCTCTCCCTCCTCTCCTTCCTTCTTTCTCTACCCTTCTTTCTTTCCTTCTTTCTCTCCTTCCCTTCTTTCCCTTCTTCTTTCCCTTTCTTTCTCTCTTTCTCTCCCTCCTTCTCTCCTTCCTTCCTTCCCTACCCTTCTTTCTTTCCTTCTTTCTCTCCTTCCCTCCTTCTTTCCCTTCTTTCCTTCTTTCTTTCTCTCTTTCTCTCCCTCCTCTCCTTCCTTCTTTCTCTACCCTTCTTTCTTTCCTTCTTTCTCTCCTTCCCTTCTTTCCCTTCTTCTTTCCCTCTATCTTTCTCTCTTTCTCTCCCTCCTTCTTCCTTCCTTCCCTACCCTTCTTTCTTTCCTTCTTTCTCTCCTTCCCTCCTTCTTTCCCTTCTTTATTCCCTCTTTCTTTCTCTCTTTCTCTCCCTCCTTCTCTTCTTCCCTACCCTTCTTTCTTTCCTTCTATCCCTCCTTCTTTCCCTCTTTCTTTCTCTCTTTCTCTCCCTTCTTCTCTCTTTCCTTCCTTCTCTACCCTTCTTTCTTTCCTTCTTTCTCTCCTTCCCTCCTTCTTTCCCACTTTCTCTCCCTCCTTCTCTCTTTCCTTCCTTCTCTATCCTTCTTTCTTTCCTTCTTTCTCTCCTTCCCTCCTTCTTTGACTCCTTCTCTGCCTCCTTCTCTCTTTCCTTCCCCCTTTCTGTGTATGTGTTTTGTGTGTGTATATGCATAGATGTATGTATATGTGTGTGTTTGTGCATATATATATGTGGTTTTGCTCGTGCATTGTAATGTATTTTGGGGGGTTGCTTTTTAAGTCTCTTGTGTTGTATTTTTCAGTATTTTTATGAGTGATGGTCACTCGTTGGCCTGAGAGGTGTCTTGTGTCCAAATTTGGTGTCAATTCGCCCAATGGTATTTGAGTTATGTTAATCCCACAAACAAACATTACATTTTTATTTAGATAAATTGTATATACATATAATATTTACAATATATAATATAATACTACTAATAATAATGCAATATTATAATGATATATTTTATATTGCATGTAATATTAGTAATAATATTACGATATAATGGTATAGTGCAATATAGTAATATATAATACTGATATTGTACTAAGCTAATAATCTAATATATTGTATGTATATATATCTTGTAAGCCGCTCAGAGTCCCCTTCGGGGTAAGAAGGGCGGCATATAAATAAATACATTGTAAACAATATCCAAACAATATGTCTGATTATGATAGATTATGGTTGCTTCTATAATATCCTTGTTTTCTCATTCCTTGATTGCAGTCTCTATTTTAATTAGAATCATAAAATAATTTTGAGTTGAGATAGACCAACTCCCTGTAGGAAAGGCACAATCAAAGCCTTCCCAGCAGATGGCCACCCAGCCTCTGTTTACAATCCTCCAAGAAAGAAACTCTGAGGCGGAGAGTTCCACTGTTGAACCGCTCTCACAGTCAAGAAGTTCTTCCTAAAGTTCAGGTGGAATCTCCTTTTCTGTCGTTTGAAACTATTACTGTGAACCCACAGTATCTGATGTTGAATGCAATATTCCTGCTTCTTGGCAGAATGGGGTTGGACTGGATGGCCCATGAGGTCTCTTCCAACTCTTTGATTCTATGATTCTATGTAATGCAGTGACCATAGAATCAAAGAGTTGGAAGAGACCTCATGGGCCATCCAGTCCAACCCCATTCTGCCAAGAAGCAGGAATATTGCATTCAAATCACCCCTGAGAGATGGCCATCCAGCCTCTGTTTAAAAGCTTCCAAAGAAGGAGCCTCCACCACACTCCACGGCAGAGAGTTCCACTGCTGAACAGCTCTCACAGTCAGGAAGTTCTTCCTCATGTTCAGATGGAATCTCCTTTCTTGGAGTTTGAAGCCATTGTGATAGAGTTGAATAGGTTGTGCATGTGTTGTCTCATTTTGGAATCACCTCTTGTTTTTCTGCATCCGTAGGAAAGCTGACGAAGGCTTGGTGACCATAAGCGAGGATGGACGGTCTCCCATCTCCATCAAGCAGATGGCATACGGTGAGTTTGATTACGTTTAATTTGTTGATGTTAGGCTCTAATGTTGTTTACATATGTGGGTTTTTTCTGGAATTATTATGTTGGTACTTGTTTGTTCTATGGAGGCATTGAATGTTTGCTTTTGTATGTTGGAATTCACGTTATTATTATTATTATTATCTATATAAATAAAAATGTAATGTTTGTTTGTGGGATTAACAGAACTCAAAAACCACTGGACGAATTGACACCAAATTTGGACACAAGACACCTAACAACCCAATGTATGTCCTTCACTAAAAAAATTAATTTTGTCATTTGAGAGTTGTAGTTGCTGGGATTTATAGTTCACCTACACTCAAAGAGCATTCTGAACCCCACCAACGATGGAATTGAACCAAACTTGGCACACAGTTCTCCCATGACCAACAGAAAATATTGGAAGGGTTTGGTGGGCAGTGTCCTTTGGTTTTGGAGTTGTAGTTCACCTACATCCAGAGATCACAGTGGGCTCAAACAATGATGGATCTGGACCAAACTCTACACGAATACTCAATATGCCCAAATGTGAACACTGGTGGAGTTTGAGGGAAATAGAATCTTGACCTTTGGGAGTTGTAGTTGCTGGGATTTATAGTTCACCTACAATCACAGAGCATTATGAATCCCACGAACAATAGAATTGGGCCAAACCTCCCACACAGAACCCGCATGTGGGCCACAGCAATGCGTGGCAGGGGACAGCTAATAATAATAATAATAATAATAATAATAATAATAAAGGTAGAACTGCAGAGACTCTCGCACAAGCCAGTCAAGGTGATCTCAGTGGTGATCGGCACACTGGGTGCAGTGCCTAAAGACCTTGGTCTGCACTTAAACACAATCAGTGTTTCAAATAACGATGATGGTGATGATGTAGATGTATCCCTAGATTCTTCCTTGTATGTCTTACTTGGGCCTTGGGATAGTTTCCACTGGAAACAGTCCACGACTGGCTGCATTTTTCCATGTTTGGAGAGCGCTATGTATGGGTTAAGCCAGTGGGTCCCATCCTGTGGTCCATGGACCACCAGCGGTCCACAAGAACAAAAATATGGTCCTCAACCTCAACATGACTATGTTGAAACCATGTGGCAAACAAGAGTGACTGGTCTTGTGAAACCTTCTTATAGTGCTGACTCTACAACTCCTGGGATCCCATAGCACTGATCCACGGCCTGCGTTTGGACTGGCAAACTAGGCCGGAACCATTTAGGGCTTTCTAAGCTACTTTGAATTGTGCTCGGAAACAGTTGGGCTGGCGTAATAGGGAGGTTGTATGTTCCCCGTTTGCCACTCTGGTGAGAAGTCTGGCTACCACCCTGTGGACCACTTGGAAGCTCCTGAACAGTCTTCAAAGGCAGTCCCACGTAGAGCGCATCGCAGTAGTTTATTCAGGATGTAACAAGAGCGTGCACCACTGTGGCAAAGTCTTGCTTCCAAGGTATGGGTGCAACTGGTGCACAAGTTATGCAAAACCTACCCATGCCATCGTCAATAGCTATTATTTTCAAAATGGAAGTGACATTTGAGGAAAGATTGGGTTGCAAATCAAGTTATTTAGTGATGCCAGAGGACTTCATAGGTGTTTTTGCACATTCCCATTTGCTTGCAAAAAACCCCACAAAATCATGCTGATTTGGGTATTTTCAGAGCTCAAAAAAAGGTCAAATGTAACCCTTGAATGTTTTGCCACTTCCTCCATTTTTTCCTTGCGGTCCCAAAGGAAATATCCATTTTGTGCAAGTTCCTTCCTGAGTTGCCTTCCCTGTTGAAGTCTGCTTCTGCTACATCTTTTTATGAAACGCTGCTATTTTTAAGACAGATGGAAGTGTTGCGGAGGAGGAAGCACAAGCTGGCCCTGCCGTCCTTAAATACGACTCTGCAGTTGAAGGCTTTTGTGCCTCGTCCTTTGTTCCGGGGATATCCAATAGACTTCTTTTGGTGACGAACGCTGCAATAAAGAGACGCTTTTTCTTTATGGTCAGAGGAGGGAAGGGATGGTTGAAATTTATTTATTTTATTTATCATGTCAGGAGCAACCAGACATTTGTATTACATTTTTAACAAAACAAACAAGCAAACAAACAGATTAAAAAACACAAAGTTTGGTAGTTGATTAAATGTCCTTTGACCAGTATCTGGCCCCTTGGAGTGCCTCTGGTGTTGCCGCAAGAAGGTCCTCCATGGTGCATGTGGCAGAGCTCAGGGTGCATTGCAGCAGGTGGTCAGTGGTTTGCTCTTCTCCACACTTGCATGTTGTGGATTCCACTTTGTGGCCCCATTTCTTTAGGGTGGCTCTGCATCTCGTGGTGCCAGAGCGCAGTCTGTTCAGCGCCTTCCAAGTCGCCCAGTCCTCTGTGTGTCTCTCATTTGGTATCAGCCATTATACCCTTAATACCCTTTGCAAAACATGAAGGCGTTTCTTTGGCCTCTGGCCTCCCTCTTGTTAGCTATTCTCACACTCCTTCGAACTCTGAATTCCAAACAGTTAGCCTGATCTAAGGCTCCCAGTTTGTCAAGGTCAGTCTGTTCGTTAGTGTCAGCCTGTTTCCCTTCTTGAGCCTGCCACTTTTGGACTCTCACTTGCTGAGGTGTTCCAACGAGTGTCTCTGTAGATCTTAGAAAACTATTTCTAGATTTAAGTCGTTGACGTGCTGGCTGATACCCAAACGGGATGAGCTGGAGATGTCCCTGCCTTGGTCCTTTCACTATTGGCTGCTACTTCCCAGTGGATGTCAGGTGGTGCAATACCGGCTAAACAGTGTAATTTCTCCAGTGGTGTAGGGCGCAGACACCCCGTGATAATGCGGCATGTCTCATTAAGAGCCACATCCACTGTTTGAGTGTGGTGATATGTGTTCCACACTGGGCATGCATACTCAGCAGCAGAGTAGCATAGCGCAAGGGCAGATGTCTTCACTGTGTCTGGTTGTGATCCCCAGGTTGTGCCAGTCAGCTTCTGTATGATATTGTTTCTAGCACCCACCTTTTGCTTGATATTCAGGCAGTGCTTCTTGTAGGTCAGAGCACGGTCCAGGGTGACTCCCAGGTATTTGGGTGCGCTGCAATGCTCCAGTGGGATTCCTTCCCAGGTCATCCTCAGAGCTCGGGATACTTGTCTGTTCTTGAGATGAAAAGCACATGTCTGTGTTTTAGATGGATTAGGGATCAGCTGGTTTTACCTGTAATAGGTAGTAAGCACCTAGAGCTTCGGAGAGCTTCTGTTCAACCATCTCAAAGCTCCCTGCTTGAGCAGTAATGGCACGATCGTCAGCGTAGATGAAGCTCTCTGTCCCTTCTGGCAGTGGCTGGTCATTTGTGTAGATGTTGAACATGGATGAAGCAAGCACGCTCCCCTGAGGCAGGCCGTTCTTCTGTTTCCGCCATCTGCTTCTCTGGCCCTGGATCTCAACAAAAAAGCTCCTGTTTTGTAGCAGGTTTCCTATGAGGCGGGTGAGGTGGTTGTCCTTTGTGATATTATACATTTTTCTCAGGAGGAGGCGGTGGCTCACAGTCTCATAAGCTACTTCGTCTGTGATTGGGGTACTGATGGAAGATGAACTGCCGAGGTTGATATACAAAGAAAATTAAATTGTGGCTGGAGCAAACAAATCCAATCTCTTTCAAGCATTCAGGTTTTTTTCCCAGTCTCAAACTGTTAAGATAAGGGGGAAATGCATCAAACAAAGTTGCTAACCCAGCTATATAGCCAAGATGCTAATATGGACTCCAAAACCCATCTGTCCAGCTCACTGCAGCTCTCTTTCTCATAGTGTCGGGTCTCTCCTTCGGCATCATCAGCGGCGTCTTCTCCGTCATCAACATCCTTGCGGATTCCATCGGGCCGGGGACCGTGGGCATCTATGGGGATTCGCCCCATTATTTCATCACATCAGGTAATTATCTATCTATCTATCTATCTATCTATCTATCTATCCATCCATCCATCCATCCATCCATCCATCCATCCATCCATCTATCCATCCATCCATCCATCCATCCATCCATCCATCCATCTTCTATACACATAATACAAGTGAAAATATGTCTGTGTGTATGTATGTATGTATGTATGTATGTATGTATGTATGTATGTCATCAGCTGGGGACCGCCCCTGGTCATCTTCTTTCCTGAGCCTCTTTTGTGAGCAGAGAAGGAGATGTTCCAGCTTGTTAATATCCTTATCAAAGCCTGGCTGCTTGAAACAACTAGGGCCAGCTAACACCTCCCAACAAAGGATTCCCTAGGCAGGAAGCAGCCAGGCTTTGTACACAGAAATGACCACATTTCTGTGTACGAACCCACACAATCTCTTCGATCATCTGGAGAGGCCCTGCTCGCGCTCCCACCTCCTTCACAGGCGCGATTGGTGGGGACGAGGAAGAGGGCCTTTTCGGTGGTGGCTCCCCGACTCTGGTACTCACTTCCCAAGGATATCAGACATGCCCCAACGCTGGCAGTCTTTAGGAGGAGCCTGAAAACGTGGTTGTTCCAGTGTGCCTTCCTAGAATAAGGAAAACTCTTAGCAATATGTCCTCAAATGCACTTTAACATTGATTTAGGATTGCCTACCGTACTCATCTTCCTTTCTTTGAAAACCTATCCTAATTATACCCTACCTTGTTCATGCCCAGCATTATTTTTTAAATTTTAAATTATTACATTTGACCCGTCCATAGGTTTTTTAAATGCTTGTATGTTATATTTTATTGTTATTGTTTATTGTTTATTTTGTTTTGAGGTTTATTTTACTGTTTTGTATTGATTATTTTGTTATTGCCTTCGTTTTATTGATGTACTGCGGGCTTGGCCTCATGTAAGCCGCACCGAGTCCTTTGGGGAGATGGTAGCGGGGTATAAATAAAGTATTATTATTATTATTATTATTATTATTATTTGAAGCTGCAACACTATTCTTACTTACTTAAATTCTACCTTGTCTCCTGTTCTATGCTAATATAATATTATGTGATATAATGTAATATATTGTATATACATATAATATTTATAATATTATAATGTAACGCAATATAATAATATGATATTATAATTATATATTTATATTACATGTGATATTACTAATAATATTACAATATAATGACATCATACACTATAGTAATATATGATACTGATATTGTACGATGCTTATAACATCGGGATTGTGGCACAGCTGGCTGTCAGCTGCGTTAAGATCACTCTGACCAAAAGGTCATGAGTTCGAAGCCAGCCCGGGTTGGAGTGGGTTTCCAACCAATTGTGTTTAGCCTGTTGTTGACCTTTGCAATCCGAAAGACACCTGCATCTGTCAAGTAGGAAAATTAGGTACCACCTTAAAGTGGGGAGGCTAAATTAACTAATTTATGAGGCCATAAAGAAGACTCCAGCAAAGCATTCCAACGGGGAAGCATGCGGGGAATGCGGAAGTGCTTCATCGGCATCGCAGATGGACGAATAAAGCGACAGCTCCCCTGGTGGCCAGAAAAAAAAGTTAAATAGCCTCTGTGTATGTCTGTATATGTTTGTATGTCAAAAATTGGCATATATGTGTGCACTGTAATCCGCCCTGAGTCCCCTGCGGGGTGAGGAGAAGGGCGGAATATAAAAGCTATAAATAAATAATAATAAATATTGTATGTATATATATCTTGTAAGCCGCCTTCGGGGTAAGAAGGGCGGCTTATAAATGTAAATAAATAAATATGTGTCTGGGGTGTCCATATACACAAACAGCTAGCACTCCCACTACGGAAGAAACACCAATGGCCTTTCTTCCAATGACAGTGCAGGTTATAGCGAGTGCCATATACATGTCCAAGAGCCCTGCCAGTGTCCTCCACCCAAGTGAATGCCTTCATACAGAGACAATTTCATCCTAGATGTTCCGTTTTTCCTCCACCAGACATCCCAGTGTTGGTGATGGGATTTTCAGCACCTCTGTGGCAGCTGTTAGGAGAAAATAAAATAATAAAGGGAAATCATAATAATTTAGAATAAAATAGAAGATTCATGTTCCTACCTGATCCAGGGAGTTAATTTGCAAGCATTCAAAACCTGCAGATGATATCGATTGACACAGGGTCAGTGTGCTCCAGCCTGTTTGCTCTAGCCGATGGTTACATAGATATGAAGTTGACAAGAGAAGTTGGCAGGACAAAGAAATCAATAATATTGATCCAAGACTTGGAACATCTAAGGTCATATGGTGAGAGAGCGCCATCCTCTGACCACTTAGTGTAAATAGCAGGCAATTTCAGAAACGCTTTTATTTTAAGTAAATTCCCTCATGGTCTTCATATTAAGAAATAAGTTATAACGATTGGTTAGAGGAGATTGCCTTGATCAAATCTTATGTTATAAGCATATAAAAGTTATAATTCAATTAGAAATTTAAGGAATTGAACATACGTGTCGTCTTAGGGTAACGGGTGAAAGTTGGGATAAGTTACATAATCGAGCAGATGTTTGGGGTCACAACGTGCCTGCCAAGACCTGATGAAGATGTCCTTGGCAACTATACATGAAAACACCTGTTAATGATTGTATTGTGTAAATGTCAGACTCATTCTGCGCATGTGTAAAACAAGTAATTTTATGCTATAAAAACTGGAGCAATTGCGACTTCAGAGTTGTGACAGTCATTTGAGCTGGTCACCCTATACTCTTTCCAGCCTTCCTGACCATGGCCATCGTTCTGCTGCATACATTCTGGGGGACCATCTTCTTTGACGCCTGTGAGAAGAGGTGCTACTGGAAGCTGGCGCTGGTGGTGGCCAGCCATTTGATGACGTCCGGGTTGGTGAGTCGAAATCCTTGCCTGCGTCCGTCTTCCAAATACACTAGGAAACATTTTTTAATCTGTTCCAGGTTTAAAAGTGTTATTTCCTGTTTAATTGCTCAGTCCTTACTTTGAAAGTAGTTGCTCTACTCCAGAAACTTTGTTTTTTGTGGCTGCCACAAATGAGGTTGAATTGGTTGAGATACTCATTGGAAAAGAATAGTAAAATGTGTTATAGGATGTCCCTCTGTGTTCGTATATTTTCCGTCCATGGATTCAACAGCCCTTTGAAGGTAAACAAAAGGACGATGTGGCCCTTGATGAAAATGTGTTTGATGCCCCTAATACTCAAACTAAGGTATATTTACTAATAATTATTAATAATATTATATTATATAGTATTTACATATAATATTTATAATATTATAATGTAATACAATATAATAGTACTAATAATACAATAATATAGTTATTAATAATATTACAATATAATGGTATAGTACAATATAGTACAATATAGTACACCGGGAGCCCCCGGTGGCGCAGTGGGTTAAAGCACTGAGCTGCTGAGCTTGTTGATCGAAAGGTCGCAGGTTCGATTCCGGGGAGCGGCGTGAGCTCCCGCTGTCAGCCCTAGCTTCTGCCAACCTAGCAGTTCGAAAACATGCAAATGTGAGTACATCAATAGGTACCGCTCCGGCGGGAAGGTAACAGCACTCCATGCAGTCATGCCGGCCACATGACCTTGGAGGTGTCTACGGACAACGCTGGCTCTTCGGCTTAGAAATGGAGATGAGCACCACACCCCAGAGTCAGACATGACTGGACTTAATGTCAGGGGACTACCTACCTTACCTACAATATAGTAATATATAATCCTTTTTTTGGTTGTGTCAGGAGCAACTTGAGAAACTGCAAGTCGCTTCTGGTGTGAGAGAATTGGCTGTCTGCAAGGATGTTGCCCAGGGGATGTTGCCCGGATGTTTTGATGTTTGACCATCCTTGTGGGGGGCTTCTCTCATGTCCCCGCATGAGGAGCTGTAGCTGATAGAGGGAGCTCATCCATGCTCTCCTCGGATTCAAACCTGAGACCTATCGGTCTTCAGTCCAGCCGGCACAGGGGTTTAACCAGGGGACAGTTCCATCTTGTCCCCTGCTTATGTCCTCAACTGGGGACCCTCTCCGCAGCACTAACTGCTGCTCTGGGCCAGAGTGAAAAGGGAGGGGGCCAGGGGACAGTCCCACCTTGTCTCCTGTCCTATTCTAATAATATAATGTAATATAATATAATATATAGTATATACATATAATACTTATAATATTATAATGTAATGCAACATAATACTACTAATAATATGATATTATAATTATATATTTATATTACATGTAATATTACTAATAATATAGTACAATGTAATATATAATATTAATATTGTGTTATGATAATAATATAATATATTGTATTTACTTTTTACTTGTAAGCCGCTCTGAGTCCCCTTCGGGGTGAGAAGGCTGGCATATGAATGTCGCAAATAAATAAATAAATAAATAAATAATATTACAGTATAATGTTATAGTACAATGTAATATATAATATTAATATTATGATAATAATATATATTGTATTTACTTTTTACTTGTAAGCCGCTCTAAGTCCCCTTCAGGGTGGCATATGTATGTCGTAAATAAATAAATACATAAATAATATTGCAGTATAATGTTATAGTACAATGTAATATATAATATTAATATTGTGCTATGGTAATAATATAATATATTGTATTTACTTTTTACTTGTAAGCCGCTCTGAGTCCCCTTCGGGGTGAGAAGGGCGGCATATGAATGGCGCAAATAAATAATATTACAGTATAATGTTATAGTACAATGTAATATATAATATTAATATTATGATAATAATATATATTGTTTTTACTTGTAAGCTGCTCTGAGTCCCCTTCAGGGTGGCATATGAATGTCGTAAATAAATAAATAAATAAATAATATTACAGGATAATGTTATAGTACAATGTAATATATAATATTAATATTGTGCTATGGTAATAATATAATATATTGTATTTACTTTTTACTTGTAAGACGGTCTGAGTCCCCTTCGGGGTGAGAAGGGCGGCATATGAATGTCGCAAATAAATAAATAATATAGTATAATGTTATAGTACAATGTAATATATAATATTAATATTGCGCTATGGTAATAATATAATATATTGTATTTACTTTTTACTTGTAATCCGCTCTGAGTCCCTTTGGGGTGAGAAGGGTAACATACAAAAAGTCATAAATAATAAATACATAAATACATAAATAAATAAATTGTCATATCCCGGAGGTGGAAGGGGCGCCCAAAGGCCACCTAGTCCAACCCCGTTCTGTCATGTAGAAAAAATACAATCAATGCCCTTTCAATGGATGTCCATCCAGCCTCTGTTCCAAAGCCTGGAAGGCATCGTATTGTGGGACACCCTCTTAACAAGAATGCAGACTAGGCTGCTCTGGGTTTAAGTCTGAGCTATAAAGAATGCTCAGGGAGACTGAGATGGTGAAGCAGAACCCAGAGAAGTCGGGAGTAATCCACTAAGCCCAGGAGGGGTTTCCTTGGAGACGACAGATCCTTTTGCACGAGGGGCTTTGGACGTCACCCGCGGTGGCTGCAAGCGAGGCTTACAGCAGGCCGATGGGGGTTGGAGTGGAGGGTGGGATTAGCGGCTCTGTTCTCAAATCCCCCTTTATCTCTCTCTCTCTCTTTCTTTGTTTTCTCCTCCCTTCTCTCCAGACGTTCCTCAACCCTTGCTACGAGGCCAGCCTCATCCCCATCTTCATGATCACGCTCTCCACCGGAGTCTGGGCTTTCTTCACGGCCGGCGGTTCCTTCCGCAGCATCCTCTCCTGCCTCTCCTGTGAGGATTGTGGCAAATTCGGGGGTCGCAAAAAATAATCCATGAGGAATACGGTTGGCCCTCCATATCCACAAAACCTATATCCACAGTTGCAACCACCTGCAGCTTGTATGAAAAACAAAAACAAAAACAAAAAATCATTTTATATAAGGGTACCCATTCTACTACAGTGTTCCCTCACTTATCGTGGGTGTTATGTTCCAGGATCACCCACAAAAAGTGAAAATCCGTGAAAATATTTATTTTAATATTTATACATTATTTTAGTAGTTTTACATTATTTTATAAAACCACCTCTACATAACCCTTTTTAAATCTTATAAACAAAATCCTTCAGTCACTTTAGTTGAGCAGTTCCTCGGTGTTTACCTCTCATCCAAAGGTGCTCGCTTGTGTATTTACTAATACTTAATCATCATTTATATTCTCATTTATTTCAAATATTAATGCCAATATTATTTGTATTTACTATTATATATTAATTTACTATTATATATTAATATTGTATTTACTATTATATATTAATTTACTATTATATATAAATTAATGTTATCATTTTATCATTCAATATGTCCATCGTGTGTTGCAATCGATATACTACTGGTAAATGTGCCCGTCTGGCTGACGATCTTAACTGGGGCTTATTTTTTAGCTAGGGCTTATATATTACGAGCCTCCTGAAAAGTTAAGCTTATATGTTGTAGGCAGCTTTCATGACCAGAATCACTGGATTGCTGTGAGTTTTCCAGGCTGTATGGTCGTGTTCCAGAAGCATTCTCTCGTGATGTTTTCCCTGCCATAAATGTGGGCGAAACATCAGGAGAGAATGCTTCTGGAACTTGGCCAGACAGCCCGGAAAACTCACAGCGACCTAGTCATGCTTATGTTCCTGTTAGGTCTTTATTTGGGAAAACAGGGTATCAAGCAGAGCTCAGAGCCATTGCTTGCTTTCTTGGACTGCATTCTGAGATTTATAGTTCTCAACGCATGTTTCCAGACTTTTGAGATTTTCAGCCACGTTTGCAGGGAGGTTGACCGAATTTCTCTCTTTCTTTTTCCCCTTCCTTGCAGGCCGACGGAAAGAAGAGAACCACGTGATGGTTTACTCCGCACTACAGCTCCCCGGTGAGAACTGAGTGTCCCAGGATCCTCTGAAGGGAACGGGAATCACCCAAGTGCCTTCTTCTTGCCAATGGTACACATCCATTTCTCTCTTTTCTATTGCTCTCTTTCCTTTCGGAAGAAAAAGCAACCACTCTTGACGTTTTGTACATTCCTCTTGGATTCAGGATATAAGCGTCGCTCCAGTCGAGATGTACCATTTGGAGTTATAATTTTCCCTCGCTTCTTCCGTTCAAGATCGGGATTGTTGGTTGGCTTTGAGCTCCTCCTTTTGAGGATCCGGCACATTTCGGCATGGTTGTGAGATGTTTCCTGTGGCGATGTGGCGAGCCTTTTTGGATTCGTGCCATTTGTAAACATCTCTGAGTACGGCCAGACCTTTGGACGTAGAGCTTGCCAAGACAAACGGAGGAGTGAAAAATGGGGGCTCGTCCGGGATCGGAAAGGAAATCCCTCACTTTGTCCTTCTGAATGTAAACAAAGACAGGACTGGAGGAAGAGTTTGGAATACGTGTTGCAAGCGAGGCTGCCAAGCCACGTTCTTCCTTTCCTGCTTGAACAAATCCTCCACGGTGTACATTTATTGATATTTTTATTGGGTAGGATCGAATCGGAACTCATTAGATTGTATTTTTGAAGCCACCGGTTCAAGCGAGTGGACTCGTCTGGCTCCACCACTTAGGAGGTTTGGTCTTAGATTTTCCATATTTTGTTTTGTATTTTTCCTTCCTCGTTCAGTGCTAAGAATCACAGCCCTCTTGGAAAAAAAATATAAAGAGTGGAAGAAGGAAACTGAGGCCGTTTTGAGAAAGACCGGAGCCTCCATGTTCTAGTCATTCTTGTCCAAGCGGTAGATCAGGCATGAGCAGATGTTTTGAACTTCAACTCCTACAATTCCTAACAGCCTTAGGCCCTTTCCTTTTCTCCCTCAGCTGCTTAAGTGAAAAAGAGTAATTTCAACAATTCAGCAGCAGATCAGTTGCACAACTTCAGCGCTTTCCAGTAGCTTCTTCCTGCACAGTATTTTCAGTCAACTGCTCCCACAGTCTGCAGTACTCTGGAACCTTTTGCAGACACTTGAGCACATGCCTGGCCATTGTCAGTTGTACCATTGTCTTTCCCCCAGTCTAGATGATATTACAAACTTACCACAGCATACAGTTATATCTTGTCTTAGCAGACAGGTTCTTTAATTACATATAGCCTTCGACGAACAACATCACAGCACAAGGAGAGAGAATACACTGTACACGACTTCCTTATATACCAGTGGTTCTCAACCTTCCTAATGCCGCAACCCCTTAGTACAGGTTCCCACGTTGTGGTGACCCCCAACCATAACGCTATTTTCATTGCTACTTCTTTAATTTTGCTACTGTTGTGAATCGTAATATAAATATCTGATATGTAGGATGTATTTTCATTCACTGGACCAAATTTGGCACAAATACCCGAAACGCCCAAATTTGAATACTGGTGGGGTTGGAGGGGATTGATTTTGTCATTTGGGAATGTTGGAATTGCTGGGATTTATAGTTCACCTAAAATCAAAGAGCCTTTTGAACTCCATCAATGATGGAATTGAATCAAATGTGGCACACAGAATTCCCATGGCCAAGAGAAATACTGGGAGAGTCTGGTGGACACTGACCTTGAGTTTTTGGAGTTGTAGTTCACCTATATCCATAGACTCAAACAGTGATGGATCTGGATCAAACTTGGCACAGATAATCAATATGCCCAAATGTGAACACTGGTAGAGTTTGGAGAAAATAGACCTTGCCGTTTGAGAGTTGGAGTTGCTGGGATTCATAGTTCACCCACAATGAAACAGCATTCTGAACCCCACCAATGATAGAATTGGACCAAACTTCCCATGCAGAACACCCATGACAAAGAGAAAATACTATGTTTTCTGATGGTCTTTGGTGACCCCTCTAACACCCCCTCGCGACCCCCACAGGGGTCCCGACCCCCAGGTTGAGAAACACTGACATATAGCCTTCGACGAACAACATCACAGCACAAGGAGAGAGAAGACACTGTACATGACTTCCTTATATACAATTCATTTACACATAGCAATCACTGATTGGTTCCCAACTCATTGACTTAAACCCAGGATTACGTCATTCACAATCACCTGGACTAGGCCAGAACACATTCCCCAAATGATTCCCTATATACAGTTAATGCATGACTCGGCATTTCCAATAGAAGCCCATTAGCAGTGCATGACTCCGCTATATTACATTACAATACATTGTAAAACCTGACATGGGGCCTCATCCGGGATTGTACTTCTGAATGTAAACAAAGGCTTAAGCGGCTGAGGGGGAAAAGGAAAGGAACCGAGGCTGTTAGGAATTGTGGGAGTTGAAGTCCAAAACACCATGTTTGCCCATGCATAGATGGTGGCATTAATTCCAAAGATAGGTCCAGGATCCAAGAGAGATGTTTTGAGACTCTGATTCCCAGAATCCTTCACTGCTCAAAATGGTGGCTTTCAAATGGGGATGATTGGTAGTTGCCAGTTGTTTCTAGTATCTAGTAATCTATATGGACAATGGTGAGGGATGTTGGGCAATGCAGTCCATCATCTCTGATTCCTCACCTCTGGTTTAGAAGAAGATAGAACCACTTCCACCTGTTTACCTGGGTTGCATAGCTAATATGGCTGATGGAAGTTGCAGCTCAACGGCATCCGACGATCCACAAAGAAAAGACCTTTGTTGAGTGGTTGTTGATGTAGTTTATGTTTCTTCTGTGAGACGCGGGGGGGCGGCATTGGAACCCGGTCCTTTGACAAAAATGCTGGCCCTTTAAGAAAAGGTTCTGACGCCAGAGTCCTGTGATTCGCAGTCCTTCCCCTTCCCTGAAAAAATTGTGCAATGAATAAAAAGGGCTTTTCTTGTGACCCGGGTGGTGTTTCATACACAGCTGCTGTGATTCGCCTACTTGATTACACTATGCAACACAATTTTTGGTCCTGGGTTATAAATGTTGCTTCCTAATTGGTTCTGTCATTAAAAATATGGAGAAAGGTTATTAAACTGCAAAAAACTTGGTTTCTGAGAGACATTATCCTGCAGCACATTTTGCAATAGCAAGGCAGGAAACTAATCATAGCCACCTTAGGCTATAAACTACTTTATTTTACAGCTATATACATTAGAAGCTACTTAACACTCAGCACATCGTAAACTTGCTCCTTTGCTGTCCGATCATAACATTGCGAACACACAAACTGCTGTCTGTTATCAGTACTAGTCCACACCTCTTGCATTCCAGAGTGACGTGTGACGTACGATGCTGTCTGTTATCAGTACTAGTCCACACCTCTTGCATTCCAGAGTGACGTGTGACGTACGATGCTGTCTGTTATCAGTACTAGTCCACACCTCTTGTATTCCAGAGTGACGTGTGACGTACGATGCTGTCTGTTATCAGTACTAGTCCACACCTCTTGCATTCCAGAGTGACGTGTGACGTACGATGCTGTCTGTTATCAGTACTAGTCCACACCTCTTGCATTCCAGAGTGACGTGTGATGTACAATGCTGCAACTATTTGTTCTATACACTTTCAGTTTCCAGAAGGCTTTGGCACCATCCTGGGCCCAATGGTAGAGGGTCATGGGTGTTGTAGCTGACACGTTTTGCAATGTTCAAAGGTACCTCAGTCCTGACATAAAGTGGCAACATAAAGCAATAACACGAATGCCCCATTCTCTGGCAAGTTTTTGACAGCATGGAAAGAAGGAGGAGAAACGTATAGCAATAAAAATTGCTAACTCACCCACTTCATAGGAAATCAGCTACAAAACAGGAGCTTTTTTGTTGAGTTCCAGGGCTGGAGAAGCAGATGACAAAGACAGAAGAACGCCCTGCCTCAGGGGAGCGTGCTTGCTCCATCCATGTTTAACATTCACACAAATGACCAGCCATTGCCAGAAGGGTCAGAGAGTTTCATCTATGCTGATGATCGTGCCATCACCGCTCAAGCAGGGAGCTTTGAGATGGTTGAACAGAAGCTCTCTGAAGCTTTAGGCACTCTTACTGCTTATTACAGAGAAAGGCAGCTGATTCCTAATATTTACACAAATGATCAGCCACTGTCAGAAGGGACAGAGAGTTTCATCAACGCTGATGATCATGTCATCACCGCCCAAACAGGGAGCTTTGAGATGGTTGAACAAAAGCTCTCTGAAGCTTTAGGCACTCTTACTGCTTATTACAGAGAAAGGCAGCTGATTCCTAATGTTTAACATTCACACAAATGATCAGCCAGTTCCAGAAGGGACAGAGAGTTTCATCTACGCTGACGATCATGTCATCACCGCCCAAGCAGGGAGCTTTGAGATAGTTGAACAAAAGCACTCTGAAGCTTTAGGCACTCTTACTGCTTATTACAGGGAAAGTCAGCTGATTCCTAATGTTTAACATTGACACAAATGACCAGCCACTCTCAGAAGGGACGGAGAGTTTCATCTACGCTGACGATCATGTCATCACCGCCCAAGCAGGGAGCTTTGAGATGGTTGAACAGAAGCTCTCTGAAGCTTTAGGCACTCCTACTGCTTATTACAGGGAAAGGCAGCTGATTCCTAATGTTTAACATTTACACCAGCATGCAAGCAAGCAAGCACTCTAGAAATAATATCATATGAAAGCTGACTGGCACATCCTGGGGATCACAACCAGACACAGTGAAGGCATCTGCCCTTGCACTTTGCTACTCTGCTGCTGAATACACATACCCTGTGTGGAACACATCTCACCATGCTAAAACAGTGGATGTGGCTCTTAATGAGACATGCTGCATTAACACAGAATGTCTATGTCCTACACCACTGGAGAAACTACACTGTTTAGCTGGTATTGCCCCACCTGACATCTGTCGGGAAGTAGCAGCCAGTAATGAAAGGACCAAGGCAGCGATATCTCCAGCTCATCCTCTGTTTAGATATCAGACAACATACCAACACTTTAAATCATATTATATAATATTATATTGAATACACTGCCTTTGGAGGTTTGGCCATCTGTCGGGAGGGCTTTGATGGTGTCTCCCTGTCTGACAGAAAGGGGTTGGACTGGGGGCCTCTTCCAGTTCTCGGATCTTATGATCCCAGCTTACATTTCTTTGTCTCAGTCCTTGAGACCGACTGCCTCTTCAACCCGAAGGAGCGCTGGGTTATTTTGAGCGGGGAATGCAGCAAAGCCTGATCTCAGGCCAACCCCTGTTTGCACCCTCCAAGCGGTTGGTGTCAGATTTAAAGAGTAGGTCCCAAAATACATGGCTGACACAAAACAAAAGGAATGGCAGAACGGGATGTGCGTCTTTGGAGTGCAACTATGGAGGTTGTTGTCAACGAGTGGCATTGCTGTACTATCTAAGCCCAAAGAAAACAGGTTACATGCAGACCTTGGGAGGCAAAGAAATTCATACAAATCCCAGAATGCTAAACAACAGTTTCCAGAGGTCCTACTTGCAGGGGATTCTAAAGATAATAATCTCTACCCTAAGTTTTGTTTATAGATACACCAGCTTCGCCCTACTTGGCACCTTTATTTCTTGTGTCCCAGTATTCAATGCCTTCAATACTCTTGGGTGTAGTTGATTTGGCCCTGGGGACTTGAACTCATTAAGAGCGGCCAGGTATTCCTGGACAACTTGTTTCCCAATTTGGGGTTGGGTGTCCTCTAATCCCTCATCCACTCCATCTTGCTGAGGTTAAAGATGACTTTCTTTTTGTGAGAAGACCGAGGCAAAGAAGGCATCGAGCAGTTCTGCCTTCTCCCTACCCCCTGCCAGCATTGCCCCATCTTCTCCGCGAAGAGGTCCTATCGCCTCCTTATTCTTTTTTCTACTGAAATAAGAAAAGAAGCCCTTTTTATTGTTTTTAATGTCCCTGGCAAACCTGAGCTAATTTTGTGCTTTAGCCTTGCGGACCTTTTCCCTACAGGAGTTGGCTATTTGTTTGCATTCTTCTTTGGTGATTTCTCCCTTTTTCCATTTCTTGTGCATGTCTCTTTAGAGTCCTATCACAGTTAGACATTCTTTGGACATCCATTCTGGCTTCTTTGCACTAGTCCTATTTTTTCTCTTTGTTGGCACTGTTTGCAATTGCACCTTGAGTATTTCACTCCTAAAAAACTCCCATCCATCTGTGACTCCCTTGTCTTTTAGTATCTGTGTCCACGGAATGCTGCTCAGTGTTTCCTTCCTTTTAAGGAAATCATGTCTCACAACTCCAAAATGCAGGTTTGCCTTGTCTTATTTTCGACCTTCCTTTGTACCTCAAATTGCAGGAGCACATGGTCACTTGCCTCTAAGGATCCGACCGCTTCGACCGCATCGATCAGGTCCTCTGCATTTGTTAGGATGAGATCAAGAGTAGCCAACCCCCTTGCTGCCTCTTCTACCTTCTGGACCATGAAATTGTCTGCAAGGCAAGCGAGGAATTTGTTGCTTCCTGCCTGGAGGTATCCTATGGTGGGAGGTGATTATCTGGCAATGATTGTATCCTGACTGGAAATTCCAATTTTTCTGTTTCCAGGCAGGAAACAATCAGGCCAGCTAATACCTCCCAACAAAGGATTCCCCCGGGCCTTGAGGTATTCCCCCCTTTCTGCCTTGAAGTATCCTATGTTGGGAGGTGTTTACTGGCCCTGATTGTATCCTGTCCAAAAATCCCATTTTCTGTTTACAGACAGGAAACAATCGGGCCAGCGAATACCTCCCAACAAAGGATTCCCCCAGGCCTTGAAGTATCCCTCCCCCTTCCTGCCTTGAAGTATCCTATGTTGGGAGGTGATTATCTGGCAATGATTGTATCCTGACTGGAAATCCCAATTTTTCTGTTTCCAGACAGGAAACAATCGGGCCAGCTAATACCTCCCAACAAAGGATTCCCCCAGGCCTTGAAGTATCCCCCCCCCCCCACCTGCCTTGAGCTATCCTATGTTGGGAGGTGTTTACTGGCCCTGATAGTATCCTGTCTGAAAATTCCATTTTCTGTTTAGAGACAGGAAACAATCGGGCCAGCTGATACCTCCCAACAAAGGATTCCCCAGGCCTTGAAGTATTCCCCCCTTCCTGCCTTGAGGTATCCTATGTTGGGAGGTGTTTACTGGCCCTGATAGTATCCTGTCTGAAAATCCCATTTTCTCTTTACAGACAGGAAACAATAGGGCCAACGAATACCTCCCAACAAAGGATTCCCCAGGCCTTGAGGTATCCCCCCCTTCCTGCCTTAAGATATCCTATGTTGGGAGGTGTTTACTGGCCTTGATTTTATCCTGTCTGAAAATCCCATTTTCTGTTTACAGACAGGAAACAATCAGGCCAGCTAATACCCCCCAGCCAGGAAGCAGCCAGGCTTTGAAGCAGCAAGGCTTTTAAATGCTAATCAAGGTGGTTGAAGTGCAGTATTCGCACTTGCCTCAAGCAGACAAGAGTTCTTTCTCCCATCCTGGATATTATTCCACAGATATATATCCCACTTGCTTTGTTTCCAGCAGACCTCACAAACTCTGGGGATGCCTGCCATAGAGGTGGGAGAAAGGTTAGGAGAGAATGCTTCTGGAACATGGCCAGACAGGAAAACTTGTGATTCCAGCCAACACATTATAATTCTTATAATAATTATACTGGGACGATAACCCTCTTGGGGTGTTGTACTCCTGGGGTTCTGAGAGTCGTAATCCATCCTCCCATGGCTGTGTTTCCCGGGGATGATGGAGACAGTAATCCAGTATTGCTGGGAAGGTGAGAATTAAGCTTGCCTTGCTCTTCATCCTTTAAGAGCTTGTCCCAGCTGCTTATCTCTGGAAGCTTAGCCAAGGCTGCTCCATCTTCAAAAATTCACTCACTCATTATTATTAGTATTATATTGTATAACATTATAATATAAATATTATATGTATATACAGTATAGGGCAAGATGGATGAATGGGATCCTTGAAGTGACTGGATTGACCTTGAAGGAGCTGGGGGTGGTGACGGCCGACAAGGAGCTCTGACGTGGGCTGGTCCATGAGGTCACG
Organism: Anolis sagrei; assembly: GCF_037176765.1. Classification (NCBI taxonomy): domain Eukaryota; kingdom Metazoa; phylum Chordata; class Lepidosauria; order Squamata; family Anolidae; genus Anolis; species Anolis sagrei. Next base: position 5,918,849 of record NC_090032.1, read on the forward strand.
AAGAGTTGGAAACGACTGAACGAATGAACAGTATATTATATTATATTATATTATTGTAATTATATATCTATATATATATATAATTAGTATAGCACATTTTGTAGAATTATAGAGTTGGAGGAGACCCCAAAGGGCCATCCAGTCCAACTCCCTGCCATTCAGGAAAAGCACAACCAAAGCACTCCCAACAGATGGCCATCCAGCCTGGCAGATGGTAATTTTGTCAGCGCCAATTGTGTTTAAGTGCAGGCCAAGGTCTTGAGGCACTGCACCCAGTGTGCCCATCACCACTGGGACCACCTTGACTGGCTTGTGCCAGAGTCTTTGCACTTCGATCTTTATTATTATTATTATTATTATTATTATTATTATTATTTGATACACAACAAGATGAGTCCACAGCAGACTCTCTGCTGACTGTTGTATTGAATCACACGCTGTGTGATGAATCACATACTGTGTGATGTATCAGCGAATAATGTGTGCAGATCCCAATACGGTGGCCTTCTGCAGCTGGCAGATGGTAATTTTGTCAGCGCTGATTGTTTTTAAGTGCAGGCCAAGGTCTTGAGGCACTGCACCCATTGTGCCGATCACCACTGGGACCACCTTGACTGGCTTGTGCCACAGTCTTCGCAGTTTGATATTTAAATCCTCATATCGTGACAGTTTTTCCAGTTGTTTTTAAATGCAGGCCAAGGTCGTTAGGCACTGCACCTAGTGTGCCAATCACCATTGGGACCACATTGACCAGCTTGTGCCAGTTTTTGCAGTTCAGTCTTTAAATCCTCATTTTGTGTCAGCTTTTCCAGTTGTTTTTAAGTGCAGGCCAGGATTCCGGCCATGAAGGACTTCGACTGTCAGACTGTAGGATCTATATAGCAATATTAAATAACTACTCACAAGCCGGCTTGCTTAGAAATGGATATATTGCTTGTATCTCCGCAGCAAAGAAAGACACTACTGACTTTTTCCCACCACCACTTCCTTGTATACACCTTTCCTGCCCATCTCCCCCTCTTCTCAGTTTCCTTATTAGAACTTGTTGGTTCACAAGTTCCACAACATGGTTTTCATGCTGGCTTCAGGATGTCACGGAAGGAATTTGTCTTCATGCCATCAGAAATTGACTCCCGACATAGACAACACAATGAAACAACCGTTTTCGGGGGCCAAATGTTTATTTTAATGTTTTAGATGATGGAATGAAAACGGCAACCAACCAACGAGCATCAGAACGAAGTTACAAATGGTATTGACATCAGCTGCATTTTACACCCAAATGCCTTCCACAAAATCCCCTTGTTTTGCTTGTTGAAAAGGGAGCTTTTCCTCTGCAAAATCTGAGTTCAAATGTTTTCCTATTTCCAGGATAGAGTGTGTACAACTCTCGGGATTCATAGTATTGACCCATGGCCATTAAAGTGGTGTTCAAACTGCATTTATTCTACAGTGTAGGCTGTTAGGAATTGTGGGATCTGAAATCCAAAACACTTGGAGGGCCAAAGTTTGCCCATGCCTGATATAGACACACCTAAAAAATGGTTAGGAAAAATCAATGCACACAGGAGCCTCAAGGGGGCGCCATAATTCAATCACAACCACTGCTCCATAGGATACTGTTGTTTTGGTTGCATTATGGCACCCTCTTGAGGCCACTGTGTGCATTGATCTTTTCTCCAACTGTTCGAGTTGCTGCTATAACATATTTGAAGTCATAAGTGACCTAAAAATTATTAAAAGAGATCAGACCTCCCCAGCAAATCCCATTATCCCCACTGAATAAATGTCCTGAGTTCTGGCATATAGATGACATTCTTTTTGTGAGAAGACCAAGACAAAGAAGGCATTAAACAGTTCTGCCTTTTCCCTACCCCCTGTCAGCACTGCCCCATCTTCTCCTCGAGGAGGCCCTATCGCCTCCTTGTTCTTGCTTTTTCTACTGACATAAGAAAAGAAGCCCTTTTTATTGTTTTTAATGTTCCTGGCAAGCCTGAGCTCATTTTGTGCTTTAGCCTTGCGGATCTTTTCCCTACAGGAGTTGGCTATTTGTTTGAATTCTTCTTTGGTGATTTCTCCCTTTTTCCACTTCTTGTGCATGTCTCTTTAGAGTCTTAGTGCAATTAGAAGTTCTTTGAACAGATAGATAGATAGATAGATAGATAGATAGATGAATCACTGGATGGATGGATGGATGGATAGATAGATAGATAGATAGATAGATAGATAGATGATAGATAGATAGATCACTGGATAGATAGATAGATAGATAGATAGACAGATAGATAGACAGATAGATAGATAGACAGATAGATCGATGAATCACTGGATAGATAGATAGATGAATCATATTAATTAATTGTTGTAATCCAACACACCCAGAGGCTGCCAAGTCTTGGGCTCTAGGCCTCTATTCTCTTCCACTGGAAGGCAATGGGATTGCTGTTAACATGAGTGGTGGATTATGGAAATTGCAGTCCAACCTGTTTGGAGGGTGCGAGGTTGGAGGACTCGTTTGCAGGAAAGCTTTGAATTTGCAACAAATACCACAAGTGTGTATGCTATCAAAGCACAGGTGTCATGGATAAATATGATGTATGGTTTGAATGGAATTGTATGAAAGATGTATGGTTGGGGTCTATATCGTCTCGAGATACCATCCTAAGATGAGGCCTGGAGGTGAAGAATGTCAGCAGTTGGTGAACTGCTGACATTGATGACCTGTGACAAATGATTAACTGTTGACATTGCTGACTTGTTGACTTCTTGGGGGGAAAACAACATATTTTCATCATCAGAGACAATGGCTGTTTAAGTTAAGGGAATGGTTACAAGGTTCCTTACGTTAAGAAGGAAGTCAACACAAGGTTCCTTATGTTTACTAACACCAATTAGGAAGAGTTAGCATTTGCTAGGAAGTGAGATGAAGCCAGGATGTTTCAGGCTGGAAAATGGAACTGTAGAGGAGAGTCTACTGAACAAGCCAGTACCTGCCGCATAGAATTCAGTGACTGCATGTTGCTTAAGTTGCATTGACTGACCGTCTGCGCAGGGTTCCATACTTCTGTTCAATGCTAAGGCTTCCCACCAAAATGGAACTGTAGAGGAGAGTCTACTGAACAAGCCAGTACCTGCCGCATAGAATTCAATGATTGGGTGTTTCTTAAGTCGCATTGACTGATCGTCTGCATAAGGTTCCATACTTTGCACATTAACAACACAACCGTTCAATGCTAAGGCTTACCGCCAAAATGAAACTAGAGGAGAGTCTACTGAACAAGCCAGTACCTGCCGCATAGAATTCAATGACTGCACGTTGCTTAAGTCGCATTGACCGACCCTCTGCCCAGGGTACCATACTTCGCACTTTAACAACACAACCGTTCAATGCTAAGGCTTACCGCCAAAATGAAACTGTAGAGGAGAGTCTACTGAATAAGCCAGTACCTGCCGCATAGAATTCAATGACTGCATGTTGCTTAAGTCGCATTGACTGACCGTCTGCACAGGGTGCCATACTTCGCACTTTAACAACACAACCGTTCAATGCTAAGGCTTCCCGCCAAAATGGAAATGTAAAGGAGAGTCTACTGAACAAGCCAGTACTGCCATCGGTTGAGGAGTTACGAAGGTTGAGGCATTTCTTTTCATTCAACCCTCGTACAGGAAAGAAAGGCGATTCCACCTCAACATGAGGAAGAACTTCCTCACTGTGAGAGCTGTTCAGAAGTAGAACTGGTGGAGGCTCTTTCTTTGGAGGCTTTGAAACAGAGGCCGGATGGCCATCTGTCGGGGGTGCTTTGAATGTGATTTTCCTGCTTCTTGGTAAGGGGTTGGACTGGATGGCCCACCAGGTCTCTTCCAACTCTAGGATTCTATGATTCTGTCATTCATTTACAACTTTGGAACAACACCAGCAAGAAATATTGCGACATAAGAGACCTTATTACAATCCAAAAATGGTGGCCGACCAGAGGAGTCCGGCCCACCCGCCATGCTCTTCCCCATAAATGTAGTATTAATAAATGTATTATTATCATCATAATCATCAATATGCCAGAACTCGTGACATTTATTCAGTTGGATTACATATCCCACACAGCCATATGTGAAGTCTGGGAGTTGTAGTTCAGAAAGGGGGCTTTGTAATGAGCATTGAAATCGCGTTCCTTCCCGTCGCACACCTTTGAGTATGAGATTTGAGTTCTAGTTGCAAAAGATTCAACGCTTTCCTATGTTGGGATCAGAAGCCCTTGGAGAGAGTTGCAATGCTACAAATCCCATAACACACTTTCCTTCTCGTCAAACCCGAAAAAGGATTGGTTGAGCTGCGGAGGCAAATTATTATTGTTACATCATGATTGGGACTCAAAGTTGGCACTGTGATGCTAGTCCTCATGGTTTCCAAGAGGTTGCCCTCCCTTCCACGTCGTTCCACGAACGACGAGTGCAACCCCCTCTTATTTGCATCACAGTGAAGAAAGTAAAGGGTGAAATGTTTGGGGACGCGTGTCTCCGTCGCTGCAAGGAAGGGTCTTAATCCGAAATGGCTCGCCGCGTGGAGGAGGTAAAGACAACGCCCTTCTGTTCCTGCATTCTTCCATCCCTGTAAATAACAACAACAACAAGTAAATAACAACAACAAATGGCGATATTCCTTCCCCGGATTGGTTCTCCGCCTTCTGCTTTGCTATGGCTACAATATCTCCAAGTGACTGTCACTCAAAGCTTTCCAATGAGCAAATCAAAGAAAAAATTGCATCAAATGCCTTTTAGTGGTTTGGAAATATCGCAATTCGAGATATTGCAAAAAAATTTCCAAGGCATTGTTGTGGTTGGTTTATGGCTCCCTCTAGGGACAGCTGTGAGTATTGCGGGTATAACATTTAGGAAGTATGTATTGTCGAAGGCTTTAGGAAATAGTATTGTCGAAGGCTTTCATGGCTGATATCACTGGGTTGTTGAAGGGTTTTCGCGCTATATGGCCATGATCTAGAAGCATTCTCTCCTGACGTTCCCCTGCATCTATGGCAAGCATCCTCAGAGGTTGTGAGGTCTGTTAGAACTAAGAAGGCTTTCATGGTCAGAATGTTGTCGAAGGCTTTCATGGCTGGAATCACTGGTTTGCTGTGAGTTTTCCAGGCTGTATAGCCATATTCCAGAAGCATTCTCTCCTGACGTTTCTCCCACATCTATGGCAGGCATCCTCAGAGGTTGTGAGGTTTCCAGGTCTGAAAATTCACAGCAAGCCATTATTATTATTATTATTATTATTATTATTATTATTATTATTGGGTTGCTGTGAGTTTTCAAGTCTGTCTGGCCATGTTCCAGAAGCATTCTCTCCTGATGTTTTGCCTACATCTATGGAAGGCATCCACAGAGGTTGTGAGGTTTCCAGTCTGAAAATTCACAGCAACCCATTATCATAATAATAATAATAATTATAATAATAATAATTATTATTATTATTGGGTTGCTGTGAGTATTCCGGGCTGTATAGCCATATTCCAGAAGCATTCTCTCCTGATGTTTCTCCCACCTCTATGACAGGCATCCTCAGAGGTTGTGAGGTTTCCAGGTCTGAAAATTCACAGCAACCCATAATAATAATAATAATAATAATAATAATAATAATAATTATTATTATTATTATTATTATTATTATTATTGGGTTGCTGTGAGTTTTCAGGTCTGTCTGGCCATGTTCCAGAAGCATTCTCTCCTGACATTTCACCCACCTCTATGACAGGCATCCTCAGAGGTCTGTTGGAAACTAGGCGAGTGAGGTTATATATCTGTGGAATAATGTCCAGGGTTGAAGAACTCTTGTCTGTCTGAGGCAAGTGTGAAGTATGCCATTGGCCACCTTGATTCGCATTGATTGGCTTTGCAGCTCCAAAGTCTGGCTGCTTCCTGCCTGGGGGAATCCTTTGTTGGGAGGTATTAGCTGATTGTTTCCTGTCTGGAAACAGAAAATGGGGGATTTCCAGTCAGGATGCAATCAGTGCCAGCTAATCACCTCCCAACATAGGATACCTCCAGGCAGGAAGCAGCCAGACTTTGAAGCTGCAAGGCTATTCAATGCTAAGGTGGCCAATGGCAATATTCACACTTGGCTCAAACAGACAAGAGTTCTATCTCCCACCCTGGACATTATTCCACAGATATATAAACACCATTTACGTAGTTTCCAACAGACCTCACAACCTCTGAGGATGCCTGCCAGAGATGTGGGTGAAACGTCAGGAGAGAATGCTTCTAGAACATGGTCATACAGCCCGGAAAACTCACAGCAAACCAATGATTCCAGTTATGAAAGCCTTCGACAACACAACTTCATAAATGTTATACCCGCAATACCCACAGCTGCCCCTGGGGGGAGGCATAACCCAACCACAACAATGCCTTGGAACATGGCCATACAACTCAGAGCAACCCAATTTTCTATGTTATTATAATAGAACCAATTAGGAAATTAGGAACAAAAATCATGTTACATTGTGTTATTATTATTGTTATTGTTATTACCGGTAATCATTATTAGAATCGACCTCTCTCTGCTCAGCACACTACAGATTGGAGTAGCAGCAGCACAACAAGCCAGCAGGGTAGAGATTATTATTTTTGTCTTTGACCATATTATTATTATTATTATTATTATTATTGTAATTATCATTATTGGCCTCCCCCTCCTCAGTGCACTACAGATTAGAGTAACAGCAGCACAACAAACTAGGATAGAGATCATTTCGGGGCATTATTATTATTATTATTATTATTATTATTATTAGAATAGGCCCTTCCATTCTCAGATTGGAGTAACAGCAGCACAACAAACTAGCAGGGTGGAGATAATTTTGGATTATTATTATGATTATTATTATTAGAGTAGGCCCCTCCATGCTCAGATTGGAGTAGCAGCAGCACAACAGCCCAGCGGGGTAGAGCGTTTGGGCCTTGCGACGCCAAGGGGTACCTCCGTTGGGTGGAAGACAACAGGTCGGCCTCCCATCTCGGCCTGCATCTCACCGTATTCTCTTCGCCACGATCCAACCGGCCAGGAAGACGCCCAAGCAGCCCAAGAGCACCCCAAAAATGATGGCCACAATCTCACCTGGGATGAGAACGGCGAGAGAGAGAAACTGTCAGAATTATTGAAGGTATGCATGTATGTTTTTTCAATGTGATTAATATGTAATTCAAGATGGGTTAAAATATGTATTCAGGAAGGATAATTGTGTATTGGAATGGTTGTTGTAAGAGACAGAGAGGCAGAGAAGAAAAGACCTTGATAGAAGTTCGATAACGAATGTCTCTGTCTGGGAAGAATTAGGGAGTAGCCGGCTTACAGCCAAAGTGAAACTGATAAGCAGATGTTCTGAATACTGTTTTGTGCTGTGCTTTGTCGTTCCCGATGTAAGCTCGCTTGGAAATAGATGTGTAGACATGTATTGAGTAAAAACTTTGTTATTTTCTGAAACTGGCAGACTGCAGTGTCCTGTTTTGTGTCTGTGTGATCTAGTAACCTCAACTCCGACTCCAGGGTCTCACTCTGACAGAAACAACATAAGGAACATTATACGAACGACGAGTGGGAGCCTCGAAAAAGGGGGAATGCATGCCCTCTAATGCGGGCATGGGCAAACTTTGGCCCTCTGGGTGTTTTGGACTTCAACTCCCACAATTCCTAACAGCCTACATTAGTATTATCCCACCAACGGAAGACAGGGAGGCCAAACTTACCTGCGGAATATCCAGAAGGAGCTGAAAGACACAAAAAAAGAGATATTAATCAACTGTTTGAAAGAATGTTTTGCTCAAAAAATACAGTATCATCAGCTTTCCTGAGACTTTCAGTACTTGGGGACAGAACTTGAGCATCCTTTACAGTTCGGACTAAAACCCGGAGCAAATTCCCAGATCAGCTTAATCTGTATTCTTGTTAGAGGGCGTCCCACAATACGATGCCTTGCTTATTTTTTATTTGGGTTGTTGTAGGTTTTTTCGGGCTATATGGCCATGGTCTAGAGGCATTCTCTTCTGACATTTCGCCTCCATCTGTGGCAAGCATCCTCAGAGGTAGTGAGGATAATAATAATAATAATAATAATAACTACAATCGGCACAATTCGATGCCCCCAACAACATAAAATTCAGCAAATAATCTATTACAAAATATAATAAATAATATAAACAATAATAATGTAATAATAATAATAATAATAACTACAGTCAGTACAATTCGATGCCCCCAACAACATTCAGCAAATAATATAAACAAAATATAATAATATAAATAATATAAACAATAATAATGTAATGATGATGATGATGGTGTAGTGCAACATAATACTAATAATTTACTAATAATAGTAAATAATTTACTATTATTTATATTATATTGTTATTATATTATTCCTATTTAAATAATTTACTATATAAATAATTTACTATTATTTATATTATATTGTTATTATATTATTCCTATTTAAATAATTTACTATATAAATAATTTGCTATTATTTATATTATATTGTTATTATATTATTCCTATTTATAATTCTAAGGTAGAGAGGAAGGAAGGTAATACCTGGGATTATTTATTATTATTTTAATAATACTATGATATTATTGGATTGTTGTAGGTTTTCGGGCTATATGGCCATGGTCTAGAGGCATTCCCTCCTGACGTTTCGCCTGCATCTATGGCAAGCATCTTTAGAGGTAGTGAGGTCTGTTGGAACTAGGTATATATGATATTATTATTTATATTGTCGAAGGCTTTCATGGCCGGAATCACTGGGTTGTTGTAGGTTTTTCCGGGCTATATGGCCATGTTCTAGAAGCATTTTCTCCTGACGTTTCGCCTGCATCTATGGCAAGCATCCTCAGAGGTAGCTCTACCTCACTACCTCTGAGGATGCTTGCCATAGATGCAGGTGAAACGTCAGGAGAAAATGCCTCTAGAACATGGCCATATAGCCTGGAAAAACCTATAACAACCCATTATTTTATATTATTTACTATTTATAATTATTATATTTTATATTATTGCTATTTATCATTATTAACTTTCTCAAATCTCAACATACATGATATAAAAAGAAGCAAAACAATTAATTTTTGTGGGACGTTCGGCATCCCCTTCTGTTCATAATTCTCATTTGTGATTTCTTCAATTACAGTAATCAATTAAAAAAAACTTGGGATTCATCAATACCTATTTATTCCACCAGATGGCACTCTTGCCTAAGCAATGAACATGGCTTCCTAGAATTCAGTGTAATGCTAAAATGCGTCCACACTGTGAAATTAAAGCAGTTTGATACCACTTGATACCACTACCTTGACTTAAGAGCATTGCCTTGAGGTTCAGCGACATACAATCTATCCATGATGTTCCCAAAGAGAGACTTACTTGTAAGGAAAGAGGAGTAAATGACCCGTTGGTTCACGTTTTGGGGGTCTCGGAAGTTATCCACCAGAAGCGCCTCGGGCATCTTGCCTTCATCCGTCGCATACAATGATTTCTGCAGTTTCTCCAGCTAGAAAAGAGATGGGGACCCCCATAAAAACTCAGTCTGGAACATCTAGACATCTATCATTACAAGATAGAGGCTCCATTCCCACACTGACCATTTAAACCAGTTTCAAACTGGTTATTGTTGTGGTTTCCCTCTTTGGGACTCTGGTGCTCATCTCCATTTCTAAGCCAAAGAGCCGGCGTTGTCCGTAGACACCTCCAAAGTTATGACTGCATGGAGCACCTTTACCTTCCCGCCAGAGCGGTACCTATTGATCTACTCACATTTGCATGTTTTCGAACTGTTAGGTTTTCAGGAGCTGGGGCTAACAGCGGGAGCTCACCCCACTCCCTGGATTTGAATCAACAACCGGCATTACTGCATGGAGCGTCCTTACCTTCCCGCCGGAGCTGTAACTATTGATCTACTCACATTTGCATGTTTTCGAACTGCTAGGTTTTCAGGAGCTGGGGGTAACAGCGGGAGCTCGCCCCACTCCCTGGATTTGAATCAACGACCGGCATTACTGCATGGAGCGTCCTTACCTTCCCACCTGAGTGGTACCTATTGATCTCACATTTGCATGTTTTCGAACTGCTATGTTTTCAGGAGCTGGGGCTAACAGCGGGAGCTCACCCCACTCCCTGGATTTGAATCAATGACCGGCATTACTGCATGGAGCGTCCTTACCTTCCCGCCAGAGCTGTAACTATTGATCTACTCAATTTGCATGTTTTCAAACTGCTAGGTTTTCAGGAGCTGGGGCTAACAGCAGGAGCTCACCCCACTCCCTGGAGTTGAATCAACGACCGGCATTGCTGCATGGAGCGTCCTTACCTTCCCGCCTGAGTGGTACCTATTGATCTACTCACATTTGCATGTTTTCGAACTGCTAGGTTTTCAGGAGCTGGGGCTAACAGCGGGAGCTCACCCCACTCCCTGGATTTGAATCAACAACCGGCATTGCTGCATGGAGCGTCCTTACCTTCCCGCCTGAGTGGTACCTATTGATCTGCTCACATTTACATGTTTTCGAACTGCTAGGTTTTCAGGAGCTGGGGCTAACAGCGGGAGCTCACCCCTAGGTTGGCAGGTCAGCTCCTGCCAACCAAGCAGATCAAAAACATGTAAATGTGAGTAGATCAATAGGTACCACTCCGGCGGGAAGGTAATGTTGCTTATGCCAGTTCCCCTTCTATTTACAGTCAGTTATTATTATTATTATTATTATTATTATTATTATCAAAGATCATAATAGAATAGTAGTAGTAGTAATAATAATAATAATAATAATAATAAATAGAATCATAGAGTTGGAGCTCCCGGTGGTGCAGCAGGTTAAACCACTGAGCTGCTGAATTTGCTGACGGAAAGGTTGGCAGTTCAAATCCAGGGAGTGGGGTGAGCTCCCACTGTTAGCCCCAGCTTCTGCCAACCTAGCAGTTCAAAAACATGCAAATGTGAGTAGATGAATAGGTACTGCTCCGGAGGAAAGGTAATGGTGCTTATGCCGGTTGACCTTCTATTTACAGTCAGTTATTATTATTATGATTATCATAGATCATAATAGAATAGTAGTAGTAATCATAATAATAATAATAAGCAGTAGTAGTAGTAGTAGTAGTAGTAGTAATATTTGTGTGTGTGTGTCAGGAGCGTCGTTTCTGGTGTGAGAGAATTGGCTGTCTGCAAGGACGTTGCCCAGGGGACACCGGATGATTTGATGTTTTTATCATCCTTGTGGGAGGATTCTCTCATGTCCCCGCATGAGGAGCTGGAGCTGATAGAGGGAGCTCATCCACCTCACCCCGGATTCGAACCTGCTACCTGTCAGTCTTCAGTCCTGCCAGCACAGGGGTTTAACCCACTGCGCCACCGGGGGCTCCATAATAATATTAATATTAATATTAATAATAATAATAATAATAATAAATAGAATCATAGAGTTGGAGCTCCCGGTGGTGCAGCAGGTTAAACTGCTGATCTGATGAACTTGCTGACCGAAAGGTTGGCAGTTCAAATCCAGAGAGCGCAGTGAGCTACCACTGTTAGCCTCAGCTTCTGCCAACCTAGCAGTTTGAAAACATGCAAATGTGAGTAGATGGATAGGTACCACTCCGGTGGGAAGGTAATGGTGCTTATGTTGGTTGACCTATTTACAGTCAGTTATTATTATTATTATCATAGATCATAATAGAATAGTAGTAGTAATAATAATAATAATAAAAATAATAACTTCTAATAATAATAATAATAATAATAATAATAATAATAATAACAATAATAATAAATAGAATAATAGAGTTGGAGCTCCCAGTGGTGCAGCAGGTTAAACCGCTGAGCTGATGAACTTGCTGACCAAAAGGTTGGCTGTTCAAATCCAGGGAGCGGGGTGAGCTCCTGCTGTTAGCCCCAGCTTCTGCTAACCTAGCAGTTCAAAAAAATGCAAATGTGAGTAGATGAATAGGTAATAATAATAATAATAATAATAATAATAATAATAATAGATAGAATCATAGAGTTGGAGCTCCCGGTGGTGCAGCAGGTTAAACCACTGAGCTGCTGAACTTGCTGACCGAAAGGTCGGCAGCTCAAATCCAGGGAGCGGGGTGAGCTCCCGCTGTTAGCCCCAACTTCTGCTAACCTAGTAGATCAAAAACATGTAAATGTGAGTAGATCAATAGGGAAGGTAATGGTGCTCCATGCAGTCATGCCGGCCACATGACCTTGGAGGTGTCTATGGACAACGCCTGCTCTTCGGCTTAGAAAGGGAGATGAGCACCAACCTGCATTGTCGGAATCGATTACACTTCATACCAGGGGAAAACTTTTAACTCTACCTTTACCAGGCCTGGGCAAACTTCAGCCCTCCTGGTGTTTTGGACTTCAACTCCCACAATTCCTAACACCCTCAGGCTCTTTCCTTTCCCCCCTCAGCCTGGTCCAGACCGTACTGCAAATGGGAAGTCCAAAGCTTTGAAACCGAAAGGATGATGCTGATGATGAGGTGGGCTACCTGGCTGGCGGAGATGCTAGCCGGCTGGTGGAAGACGGTCCAGAGGACGCTCTGGTAGCAAGGCGGGGTGGTCAGCGAGCCGTTGTAGCGGAAATAGTGGCCCAAATGCACCGGGAGGAGCTCACGGACGTCGAAAGGATCAATCTGTATTTCCTGTTCTGGCCCGGTCCGGAGGTGGGATGGCGGGAAGGAGAGACGGAGAGAAAAAGAGCAAGAGAGAGGATGAAACACCCGTATCGGTGGAGGAAAAACCCAAACGCAGCCTCCCTATCATGCCTTTGCATCACAGAATAATAATAATAATAATAATAATAATAATAATAATAATTTACTGACACAAAAGCACAGTATATCACATCAAGCGAGATCTATACAGCTCCAACTCTATGATTCTAATTATTATTATTATTATTATTATTATTATTATTATTATTATTCTATATGCTGGTTTTCGTATCAAAAAATTCCCAAGCGTCTAGGACTGTGTGATGTATAATAATAATTATAATAATTATAATAATTATTATTATTATTATTTGGGCACCCTAGTGGCGCAGCTGGTTAAACCGCTGAGATGTACTTGCTGACCAAAAGGTCAGCGGTTTGAATCCAGAGAGTGGGATGAGTTACTGCTGTTAGTTATTATTATTATTTGGGCACCCTGGTGGCACAGCTGGTTAAACCACTGAGCTGCTGAACTTGCTGACCAAAAGGTCAGCGGTTTGAATCCAGAGAGTGGGATGAGTTGCTGCTGTTAGTTATTATTATTATTTGGGCACCCTGGTGGCACAGCTGGTTAAACCACTGAGCTGCTGAACTTGCTGACCAAAAGGTCAGCGGTTTGAATCCAGAGAGTGGGATGAGTTGCTGCTGTTAGTTATTATTATTATTTGGGCACCCTGGTGGCACAGCTGGTTAAACCACTGAGCTGCTGAACTTGCTGACCAAAAGGTCAGCGGTTTGAATCCAGAGAGTGGGATAAGTTGCTGCTGTTAGTTATTATTATTATTTGGGCACCCTGGTGGCACAGCTGGTTAAACCACTGAGCTGCTGAACTTGCTGACCAAAAGGTCAGCGGTTTGAATCCAGAGAGTGGGATGAGTTGCTGCTGTTAGTTATTATTATTATTTGGGCACCCTGATGGCGCAGCTGGTTAAACCGCTGAGCTGTTGAACTTGCTGACCAAAAGGTCAGCGGTTTGAATCCAGAGAGTGGGATGAGTTGCTGCTGTTAGTTATTATTATTATTTGGGCACCCTGATGGCGCAGCTGGTTAAACCACTGAGCTGTTGAACTTGCTGACCAAAAGGTCAGCGGTTTGAATCCAGAGAGTGGGATGAGTTACTGCTGTTAGTTATTATTATTATTTGGGCACCCTGATGGCGCAGCTGGTTAAACCACTGAGCTGCTGAACTTGCTGACCAAAAGGTCAGCGGTTTGAATCCAGAGAGTGGGATGAGTTACTGCTGTTAGTTATTATTATTATTTGGGCACCCTGATGGCGCAGCTGGTTAAACCACTGAGCTGCTGAACTTGCTGACCAAAAGGTCAGCGGTTTGAATCCAGAGAGTGGGATGAGTTGCTGCTGTTAGTTATTATTATTATTTGGGCACCCTGATGGCGCAGCTGGTTAAACCACTGAACTGTTGAACTTGCTGACCAAAAGGTCAGCGGTTTGAATCCAGAGAGTGGGATGAGTTGCTGCTGTTAGTTATTATTATTATTTGGGCACCCTGGTGGCACAGCTGGTTAAACCACTGAGCTGCTGAACTTGCTGACCAAAAGGTCAGCGGTTTGAATCCAGAGAGTGGGATGAGTTGCTGCTGTTAGTTATTATTATTATTTGGGCACCCTGATGGCGCAGCTGGTTAAACCGCTGAGCTGTTGAACTTGCTGACCAAAAAGTCAGCGGTTTGAATCCAGAGAGTGGGATGAGTTACTGCTGTTAGTTATTATTATTATTTGGGCACCCTGATGGCGCAGCTGGTTAAACCGCTGAGCTGTTGAACTTGCTGACCAAAAGGTCAGCGGTTTGAATCCAGAGAGTGGGATGAGTTACTGCTGTTAGTTATTATTATTATTTGGGCACCCTGATGGCGCAGCTGGTTAAACTGCTGAGCTGTTGAACTTGCTGACCAAAAGGTCAGCGGTTTGAATCCAGAGAGTGGGATGAGTTACTGCTGTTAGTTATTATTATTATTTGGGCACCCTGGTGGCACAGCTGGTTAAACCGCTGAGCTGCTGAACTTGCTGACCGAAAAGGTCGCAGGTTCGAATCCGAGGAGCAGGCCGAGCTCCCACTGTTAGCCCCAGCTTCTGCCAACCTAGCAGTTCAAAAACATGCAAATGTGAGTAGATGAATAGGTACCGCTTCTGCAAGAAGGTAACAGCGCTCCATGCGGTCGACTTGGAAGTGTCTACGGGCAACTCTGGCTTGGAAGAGACCCTAAAGGTCATCCAGTCCAACCCCATTCTGCCATGCAAGACAAGCACAATCAAAGCCCTCTGATAGATGACCATCCAGGCTCTGTTTACAAGCCTCCAAGGAAGGGCTTCCACTGGACTTTCTGCTTTGGTGACGAATCCTACATTTTTCCTTCATTCGTTTGGCTATGTACCATTTTGCACGTGCCTTTGGGCCACCTTGAAACAGCCCTTTACCTTTATATTTGATGTCTTCCAGGTGTTGCAAGATGTGGTCATACGCTGGATTTTCCTCCCCTCCAACCTGTCGGACACAATGAAGAGAAGAAGACAGAGGTGAGATGGCTGCAGAGCATGAACATTTAATATTTCTACTATTTAATATTATTTAATATTATTTAATATTTCTATTAATATTTCTCACCCCATTGGAAAGAAAGAGAAATGGATGGATGTTCTTAATATCTTATAGGTCAGAGCTCTGGTTTACCTCTTTGTGTTGGGAGATATTAGCTGGCCCTGATTGTATCCTGTCTGGAAATCCCCTAGTTTTCCAGACAGGAAAACATCAGGCTAGCTAATACCTCCCAACAAAGGATTCCCCCAGGCAGGAAGTAGCCAGGCTTTGAAGCTGCAAGGTCATTCAATGCTAATTATAATATAGTATTTGTTTTATTATGGGATGGTACCAGAAAACACTGCAAAAATATGGGAAAGCTCCATATTTGCTGTGGAAATGGGACAGTTGTTGACATCCAGTGCCTTTCTGAGCTATGGTAATCCTAAAGCAAAGGGTTTTCTGATGTGGTTGAGAGAGTGTGACTTGCCCAAAGCTACCCAATTGGGCTCATGGATAAATGTGGAGTCGAACCTTGTTATCTAGAGCCAACAGTCCAGAGTTTCAAACCATGTTTGCATTGTCCTTTAGAGGGGACACGGACTCACCTGTAGGAAAACACCCAAAACTGCCAGTCCGTCCGGTTGGCGTAAAGCCGCACTGACGTTGGGATACTTTTCGGAGTTGAAATGCACCACGTGGAGCTGGGATCCAATGAGAAAGAGAGAGAGGAAAGTTGAAAAGCGCCAAACGTAGTTTAGGAATGGTTGGGAAAAGCAAGGCAATGTCTACATCGCGGTATGTGGAGACATATAATGCAGTTCAATACAAGGCTTGAATGAAAAGTAATGCCTCCACCTTCGTAACCCCTCAACAGATGGCAGTACCAGTATGTGGCAGGTACTGGCTTGTTCAGTAGACTCCTCTACAGTTCCTTTTTGTCGGGAAGCCTTAGCATTGAACAGTTGTGTTGTTAAAGTGAAAAGTAATGCCTCTACCTTCATAACTGCTCAACAGATGGCAGTACTGGTATGCGGCAGGTACTGGCTTATTCAGTAGACTCTCCTCTACAGTTCCATTTTGGCGGGAAGCCTTGGCATTGAATGGTTATGCTGTTAAAGTGCGAAGTATGGAACCCTACGCAGACGGTCAGTCAATGCGACTTAAGTAACGTATGCGGCAGGTACTGGCCTGTTCAGTAGACTCTCCTCTACAGTACCATTTTGGTGGGGAGCCTTAGCATTGAACAGTTATGCTGTTAAAGTGCGAAGTATAGAACCCTGCGCAGAAGGTCAATCAATGCGACTTAAGCAATGTGCAGTCATTGAATTCTTGACAGCAGAAGGTGTCAATATCTTTAAACTTATTCGCCCACAATGCACAGTATTCACTTCAACACAATCACCATAAACAGCTTGCATTCTCTGATGAATCTCCTTTGGGGTGACACCTTCAATGACTGCACGTTGCTTAAGTTGCATTGACTGACCGTCTGCACAGGGTTCCATACTTTGCACATTAACAACACATCCGTTCAATGCTAAGGCTTCCCGCCAGAATGGAACTGTAGAGGAGAGTCTACTAAACAAGCCAGTACCTGCCGCATATGTTGCTTAAGTCGCATTGACTGACCGTCTGCACAGGGTTCCATACTTCGCACATTAACAACACAACCGTTCAATGCTAAGGCTTCCCGCCAAAATGGAACTGTAGAGAGTCTACTGAACAAGCCAGTACCTGCCACATAGAATTCAATGACTGCACGTTGCTTAAGTCGCATTGACCGACCGTCTGCACAGGGTTCCATACTTCGCACATTAACAACACAACCATTCAATGCTAAGGCTTACCGCCAAAATGGAACTGTAAAGGAGAGTCTACTGAACAAGCCAGTACTGCCATCTGTTGAGGAGTTACCAAGATGGAAGCATTACTTTTCATTCAACCCTCGTACAGGAAAGAAAGGAGATTCCACCTCAACATGAAGAAGAACTTCCTCACTGTGAGAGCTGTTCAGAAGTCGAACTCTCTGCCCCGGAGTGTGGTGGAGGCTTTGAAACAGAGGCTGGATGGCCATCTGTCGGGGGTGCTTTGAATGTGATTTTCCTGCTTCTTGGTAGGGGGTTGGACTGGATGGCCCACCAGGTCTCTTCCAACTCTAGGATTCTATGATTCTATCATTCATTTACAACTTTGGAACAACACCAGCAAGAAATATTGCGACATAAGAGACCTTATTACAATCCAAAAATTGTGGCAGACCGGAGGAGTCCGGCCCACCCGCCATGCTCTTCTCCATGGGAAGGAGAGAGATAGTGTACCTTTCAGAGGGACAGGTCTGCAATGGAAAGCAGACGTCAATTTCTGCAAACTTTTCAAACTTTCAGGCCCGTTGACTTGTTCGGGTGTTCTTTCCTGAGTCTTTCTGCACGGCGTTAAACGGTCTCGATGCCGATGCCCTGTGGCATTTCTCACGGGCCTTTAAGCCGCTTATGAGTCTGGTGTGAACGGGTCATTTCAGGTTTTCCTTGGGCTTAGGAAGAAGGTGGCAAATCAAAAAAAGTGTCGCTTTTCCCTTCCCTCCGCGTCTTAAGTCTCTTTCTCCCAGGTTGCTTTTTGTGCTAATCCTTCCTCGCCCCTTTTGGAAACCCGCGGAGACTTAATCCGGAAGAAATCCTCCATCCTTCTGGAACAATTACGCAAATTAGCAACGGCCAGGCTTTGGGATGCCAGGCGTGCCAAAGCCAAGGAAATGAAAAGGTGCGTCTACACTATAGAACTGAAACACGCTTTGGCACTGCTGTGGAAACCTGGGAGTTGTGGTTCCATAAGGTCTTTAGGCTTCTCTGCGTAACAGTACTGGGGCCGCACCAAACTACAACTCCCAGGATTCCACAACATTGAGCCATGGCAGTCTCCTCCTCTAGAGAGTGGATGGCCATCTGTCAGGAGGGCTTGGGTGGTGTCTTCCTGCCTGGAAGAAGAAAATTGGATTGAATGGCCCTTGAGGGTCTCTTCTATGATTATGTAATTCTGTGATCCTTCTCTGTAGGTTTGTAAACAGAGGCTGGATGGCCATCTGTTAAGAGGGCTTTGATGGTGTCTTCCTGCCAAATCTAATCATCATCATCATCATCATCATCTTGGATAATGATGATGATGATGATGATGATGATGATGCAGTCTCCTTCTCTGGAAGTTTTAAGGAGAGGCTGGATGGCCATCTGTTAAGAGGGCTTTGATGGTGTCTTCTTGCCAAATCTAATCATCATCATCATCATCATCATCTTGGATAATGATCATGATCATGATCATGATCATGATGATGCAGTCTCCTTCTCTGGAAGTTTTAAGGAAAGCCTGGATGGCCATCTGTTGGGAAGGCTTTGATGGTATCTTCCTGCCTTCTAACTCTAGGATCCTATCATTATCATAATGATCATAATAATATTTGATAAGTGTCTGGATGACCACCTGTTGGGAGGGCTTTGATTGTGTCTTCCTGCCTAGTAAAAAGAGGATGGACTGGATGACCATTGAGGGTCTTTTCTATGATTTTGTGATCTTTCTCTGGAGGTTTGTAAACAGAGACTGGATGGCCATCTGTCGAGAGGGCTTTGATTGTGTCCTCCTGCCTGGTAGAAAGGGGATGGCCCGGAAGGCCCTTGAGGGTGTTTTCTATGATTCTGTGATCTTTCTCTGGAGGTTTGTAAACAAGAGTCTGAATGGCCATCTGTTGGGAGTGCTTTGATGGTATCTTCCTGCCTTCCAGCTCTAAGATCCTATCACTATCATAATCATCATAGTCATATTTGATAAGAGTCTGGATGGCCATCTGTCAGGAGGGATTTGATTGTGTCTCCCTACCGGGTAGAAAGGGATTGGATTGGATAGCTCTTGAGGGTCTCTTCTATGATTCTATGATCCTTCTCTGGAGGTTTTTAAACAGAGGCTGGATGACCATCTGTCAGGAGGGCTTTGATTGTGTCTTCCTGCCTGGTAGAAGGGATGGACTGGAAGTTCCCTGAGAGTCTCTTCTATGATTCTGTGATTTTTCTCTGGAGGTTTGTAAACAGAGTCTGAATGGTCATCTGTCGGGAGGGCTTTGATTGTGTCTCACTTCTTGATAGAAAGGGGGTGGACTAGATAGCCCTTGGGGGTCTCTTCTATGGTTCTGTAATCCTTCTCTGGAGGTTTGTAAACAGAGGCTAGATGGCCATCTGTCGGGAGGGCTTTGATTGTGTCTTCCTGTCTGGTAGAAAGAGGATGGACTGGATGACCCTTGAGAGTCTCATCTGTGGTTCTGGGATCCTTCTCTGGAGGTTTGTAAACAGAGGCTGGATGGCCATCTGTCGGGAGGGCTTTGTTTGGATTGGAGTCTCTACCAAACCTAGGATTGTATGGTGGCCACAAAGCATGTCTCCACGTACCTCTGCAGGAAAGGACTGGCCATCAACCTGGTGCTCCGACCCTCCAGGACGACCCTTGCTGCCCCAATGCAAGTGCATCTGGACTCCGGAGTAGATACTGGGAAGGCCATGCAAGCGCAGGGTCTGGGGGAGGGAGAGCTGCACTGCAAGAGAGCGAGAAAAATGCATGCTTCTTTCTCATAGTCTTAGGCAAGCGGGTCATCTTCTGTCTCTGAAGCCATGAGGGATTTGGGGATATCTAGTCCTAGGCAATCTCTGGGATTTGGAGATATTGAGTCCAATCTCCGGAGAGTCAAGATGGTGCCGGCCACCCACCCCACCCCATCCCGTTCTCACCCGTGTGGCCGTTATTTATCATGGTGAACTCGCCCTCAGGGTCCCGGTACCCCTCGGTCTCGATTGGCGGCAAGTTGGGGTCGTATTGGACGTAACCAGTTTGGATATCAATGGGGGACTGGGACTGGAACCCGCAGTCCGGATACGTCTCCGGCCAGTGTTCCTGACCGTGGGGACCTGCGGAGAGAGAGAAGCAGAGGCAGCGTTTGAACCCAGGACCCGTCCTTGGAGGGAGAAGGAATCAGGAGACAATCAGAGGCGCTCGTGCAAACCACGATGCTATAAGGAGGAGAATGTAAGCTAGTTGCGTTTGTCGTCATTTGCTTTCAATGACCGTATATTACACCAAGTCAATATAGAGTTGTTGCTATGGTCTAGTATAGGGTGTAGTATTAGTTAGGCCTATTTTTCAGAGTAACTCTCAAGCAACCAGAAACCAAATCCCATGGGTGCCGATTAACAGAGAGTCTATTGTGTTAGTATTTTCATCATTGTCTTATGTTTTTTAATAGATGTATTTTTATGGAAGAGGCAGGTAACAAATACAATTTATTATTGTTGTTGTTGTTGTCATTTACTCTTGATGTCTTGTACATCAGCCAACTAAACAATAACAAAGCCAGCGGACCTGATGGGATCCCTGCTGAATTCTTTAAAGAGAGTGGACCTGAGCTAACAACTCCACCGACTCATTGAAAAAGAGGGAGATCTGATAAGAGGGCATTGAAGTAAATATTGTTATTATTTACTCTTTATGTCTTGTACATCAACCAACTAAAAAATAACAAAGCCAGCAGACCTGATGGGATCCCTGCTGTATTCTTTAAAGAGGGTGAACCTCAGCTGACACAACTCCACCAACTCATTGAAAAAGAGGGAGATCTGATAAGAGGGCATTGTAGTAAATATTGTTATTATTTACTCTTTATGTCTTGTACATCAGCCAACTAAACAATAACAAATCCAGTGGACCTGATGGGATCCCTGCTGTATTACTTAAAGAGGGAGGACCTGAGCTGACACAACTCCACCAACTCATTGAAAAAAGGGAGATCTGATAAGAGGGCGTTGTAGTAAATATTGTTGTTATTTACACTTTATGTCTTGTACATCAGCCAACTAAACAATAGCAAAGCCAGCGGACCTGATGGGATCCCTGCTGTATTCTTAAAAGAGGGT
Organism: Anolis sagrei; assembly: GCF_037176765.1. NCBI lineage: Eukaryota > Metazoa > Chordata > Lepidosauria > Squamata > Anolidae > Anolis > Anolis sagrei. The sequence continues at coordinate 5,940,097 of NC_090032.1, forward strand.
GGACCTGAGCTGACACAACAACTCCACCAACTCATTGAAAAAGAGGGAGATCTCATGAGAGGGCGTTGTAGTAAATATTGTTATTATTTACTCTTTATGTCTTGTACATCAGCCAACTAAACAATAACAAAGCCAGCGGACCTGATGGGATCCCTGCTGTATTCTTAAAAGAGGGTGGACCTGAGCTGACACAACAACTCCACCAACTCATTGAAAAAGAGGGAGATCTGAGAAGAGGGCATTGAAGTAAATATTGTTATTATTTACTCTTTATGTCTTGTACCTCAGCCAACTAAAAAATAACAAAGCCAGCGGACTTGATGGGATCCCTGCTGTATTTTTTGAAGAGGGTGGACCTGAGCTGACACAACAACTCCACCAGATCATTGAAAAAGAGGGAGATCTGATGAGAGGGCAAAGCAGACTCATTGCTGTGTTGTTCTGAACGAGTTTCGGTTCAGCAAAAAAACAGAGGGGATGAATTGGCCTGTTTCTCGGTTGGCTGCAGAGCTATTTTGACTTGTTCTTCCAAGCCGGGTAGCAAGGATAAAGCTGTTTGCTTTGCCTTTGTGATTCCAGTGGCCAAAGAGCTTAAAGTCCCTGCGTTTCATTTTACAGTTTGACTAAATAAAAAGCAGAGAGGGAGTGCAGCATTAAACATCCACAAAAGGGATGAAGAGCCCCAAATAGTCCAGACTCGCATACAAAGGTGAATAATAATGTATGTTGCTTATTTTTCCCATTGTTTGGGGAGAAGAGGAAGGCTTTTGCACAGGAATATGCCTAACTTGTAACATCGCAAAGAGGGACGGGGGTGTTGTAGATCAGCCAGGGACTGATGGTTTAACTAGTGATTTAGAGAGGATTGTGAGATTTCCTGTGACACAAAGTGATGGGCCTTCAAATCTAGGAAATTCAAGTCTGAGAAATGATGGTTCTCTCTGTGAGAAAACCAGCTTGGAAAGTGCAGCTCAGGGGAGTCAGAAATAGCAACAGTAGATAAGGAATCGAGTGAAGAGCTTTTTGTGTGTGTCAGGAATGACCTGAGAAACTGCAAGTTGCTTCTGGTGTGAAAGAATTGGTCGTCTCCAATGACGTTGCCCAAGGCACTCCCAAATGTTTTGATGTTTTACCATCCTTGTGGGAGACTTCTCTCATGTCCCCGCATGGGGAGCTGGAGCTGATAGAGGGAGCTCATCTGCACTCTCCCTAGATTTGAACCTCTGAACCATTGAGCTACTGGGGGCTCCTGAGTGAAGAGCTGAGTGATAAGGAAGGTCCTCTCCAATGCCAGCGATACAGCTTCATGGTGTAACATTAGAAAATGCTGACCATTTCTGCTCCCTTGGCAGCCACCTCTCCACCAATGTCAACATCGACACCGAAATACAACACCGCCTGAGCTCTGCGAGTGCAGTATTATTCCGAATGAAGCAGAGAGTGTTTGAGGACCGGGACATCCGTCGGGAGACCAAGGGGCTTGTCTATAAAGCTATTGTCCTCCCAACCCTGCTCTACACCTGCGAAACATGGACTGTCTACAGACATCAACACTGACACCGAAATACAACACCGCCTGAGCTCTGCGAGTGCAGTATTTTTCCGAATGAAGCAGAGAGTGTTTGAGGACTGGGACATCCGTAGGGAGAACCCACTATTGTCCTCCCAACCCTGCTATACACCTGCGAAACGTGGACTGTCTACAGACGTCACATGCAACTCCTGGAACGATTCCATCAGCGCTTCCTCCGGAAAATCCTACAAATCTCTTGGGAAGACAGGTGGACAAACGTCAGCGTGCTGGAAGAAGCAAAGACCACCAGCACTGAAGTGAAGGTCCTCCGCCATCAACTCCGCAGGACCAGCCATGTTGTCCGGATGCCTGACCACTGTCTCCCAAAGCAGTTGCTCTACTCTGAACTTAAGAATGGAAAACAGAATGTTGGAGGACAGGAAAAGAGATTGAAAGATGGGCTCAAAGCCAACCTTAACAACTCTGGCATAGACACTGAGAACCCCTTGAGTGCTCCAGCCGGAGGTCAGCTGTGACCAGCGGTGCTGCAGAATTTGAAAAGGCACGAATGGAGTGCGAAAGGGAGAAACGTGCCAAGAGGAAGGCGCGTCAAACCAACCTGACCGAGACCGCCTTCCACCTGGAAACCAATGTCCTCACTTTGGAAGAAGATGCAGATCAAGAATAGGGCTCCACAGTCACCTACGGACCCACCGCAGGTACACCGAACTTGGAGGACCATCATCCTCGTACTATGAGGGATTGCCTAAGTAAGGAAGGAAGGTTCCCATGAGAACCCACTCAAAGCTACAGAGATCAACAAAAGTCTTTTTTTACAGATCAGAGCAGAAAAATAGATTGTGTTGTTCAGAGTGATTACGTGGGAAAGTTGTGGAGTAAAGTCATGGGAAACTCAATGATTTCATGGGTGTCTATTAAAGAGCAAGTTGTTTATCTTTAGGTTAATTCAGGCAACGTAGTGTTAGAGAGAGAAGCTAAGCCTGAGTTCGCTGATTCTTGGTTCAAGCCAAGTCTTGGTTTTGGATTTATGTATCCTGGAAGTTTTTGTTAATGTACGATTGGTGTTTAAATGTAATTTTGTGCAATGCCTGTGAATGGAACCTGATTGCATTACCTAAGAGTGTATCAACACTGAAACAGTCAAGCCTCTAATGCAGCGGTTCTCAACCTGGGGGTTGCGACCCCTCGGAGGGTCGTTTGGCCAGTTTCTGGGGGTCTCGAAGCCGCATTGGCTGGCCATGCCCCCTCCAAAATGGCGGCCGACCCCCTGAGCCATTGGCACTCCCCCGCGCAAAGCCATCCACCTATCCCTCGCCTCCTTCTGATGGCAGAAGCAGGCGAGGGCTCTTCGTTGCAGGTGAACTATAAATCCCAGCAACTGTATCTCCCAAATGTCAAGGTCTATTTCCCCCAAACTCCCCCAGTGTTCACATTGGGGCATATTGAGTATCCGTGCCAAGTTTGGTCCAGATCCATCATTGTTTGAGTCTGCAATGCTCTCTGGATGCAGGTGAACTACAACTCCCAAACTCAAGGTCAGTGCTCGCCAAACCCTTCCAGTATTTTTCATTGGTTGTGGGAGTTCTGTGTGCCAAGTTTGGTCCAATTCCATCATTGGTGGAGTTCAAAATGCTCTTTGATTGTAGGTGAACTATAAATCCCAGCAACTACAACTCCCAAATGACATAATCAATTTCCCCTCCAACCCCACCAGTATTCAAATTTGGGCATATTGGGTAACGTAAGGTAAAGGTTTTCCCCTGACATTAAGTTCATTCGTGTCCAACTCTGGGAGTTGGTGCTCAATTTCTAGGCCAAAGAGCCGGTGTTGTCCATAGACACCTCCAAGGTCATGACGGCATGGAGCGCTGTTGTTGGGTATTTGTGTCAAATCTGGTCCAGTGAATGAAAATACATCCTGCATTTCAGATATTTACATTATGATTCATAACAGTAACACAATTACAATTGTTGTTGTTGTTGTTCATTCGTTCAGTCGTCTCCGACTCTTCGTGACCTTACAATTACAATTACAATTACAATTAGGAAGTAGCAATAATAATAATAATTTTATGGTTGGGGGGTCACAACAACGTGAGGCACTGTATTAAGGGGTCGCGGCATTAGGAAGGTTGAGAACCACTGCTCTAATGAACTGTGAAGATGTGACCCTGAGTGCCTGGAACACGTAGGGAGGATCCAGAGATGAGGTTTCGTTCGCCCTTCTTACTTCGATGTGTTTTTTTGTCTTGTTCCTGCCTGTTTGGTTGGATGTCAGGAGTCTCAAATCTAGATCGAGAGGAGTCACATTCTGCTTTCTTCTGCTTTGATTCCTTCAACTTGTTCAACTTTGGAAAGTTGACCACTGGCCCTAATCCTGCGATTGGTCAAGGGGTGGAGTGGGCTTCCCTCCCTCTGTGGCTAAGCCCGTCTAAGTCTCCCCATAATGCCTTTATGTCTTTCTTTTTCTCCAACTCTGGAATGCGTAGGGTCCGGATTATCGTCCCCATCATGCCCGACTGAGCACTCAGCTCTTTGCAACAACAACAGGGGATTCTTTTCTTTCTTTTCTTTTCTGTTCTTTCCTTTCTTTCTTTTTTTCTAATTGGAACAGGACTTTGGCGGCGGCAAAAGGGAAAGGTCTAGCAAACACACTTAGCATTAGGAAAGGTGCTTTGGGGACACGGCACGGAGGGAGAGAGAGAGAGAGGCCTGGAGGGCCTGAGGAATGAGGTGGGCACAAGGGGAACCTGAAAGCCAGGGGTCATCTAGTCTGACCCCCTTGCAGATAGGTGGGAAGATCCAAGCCAAGCCCTCCCAACAGATGGCTATCCAGCTTCTGCTTCAAAACATCCAGGGAAGGAATCATAGACTTGGGTGAGACCCCCAGAGGTCATCTAGTCCAACCCCTTTTCAGACAAGTGGGAAGATCCTATCAAAACCCTACCAACAGAAAACATCCTAGCATAGACTTGGGAGAGATCTCCGGGGGTCATCTAGTCCGACCCCTTTTCGTCCAGACAATCAAAACCCTCCCGACAGATGGCCTTCCAGGTTCTGCTTTAAAACATCCTAGCTTAGACTTGGGAGAGACCCCCAGAGGTCATCTAGTCTGACCACCTTTCGGCCAGGCAGGAAACTCCAATTAAAACCCTATGATAGATGGCCTCCCAGCTTCTGCTTCAAAACATTCTAGGAAGGAAACAGAATCATAGACTTGGGAGAGACCACAGAGGTCATCTAGTCCAAGTCGTTTTCAGACAGGCAAGAAGATCCAACCAAAGCTCTCCCAACAGATGGCCATTCGGCCTCTGCTTCTAAACGTCAAGGGATCATAGCATCACAGAGTTGGGAGAGACCTCAGAGGTCATCTAGTCCAACCCCTTTTCAGACAGGTGGGAAGATCCTATCAAAACCCTACCGACAGATGGCCTTCCAGGTTCTGCTTTAAAACATCCTAGCATAGACTTGGGAGAGACCTCCAGGGGTCATCTAGTCCGACCCCCTTTCGGCCAGACAATCAAAACCCTCCCGACAGATGGCCTTCCAGGTTCTGCTTTAAAACATCCTAGCTTAGACTTGGGAGAGACCCCCAGAGGTCATCTAGTCTGACTCCCTTTCGGCCAGACAGGAAGATTCAATCAAAGCCCTCCCGACAGATGGCCTTCCAGCTTCTGCTTCAAAACATCCAGGGAAGGAATCATAGACTTGGGTGAGACCCCAGACGTCATCTAGTCCAAATCCCTTTCAGCCAAGCAGGAAGATTCAATCAAAGCCCTCCCGACAGATGGCTTTCCAGCTTCTGCTGCAAAACATTCTAGGAAGGAATCACAGAATCATAGAGTTGAGAGAGACCCCAGAGGTCATCTAGCCCAACCCCATTTCAACCAAGCAGGAAAATAGAATCAAAACCCTACTGACAGATGGCCTTCCAGCTTCTGCTTCAAAACATCCAAGGAAGGAACCATAGAATCATAGTTGGGAGGGAACCCCAGGGGTCATCTAGTCTGACCCCCTTTCAGATAGGTGGGAAGATCCAAGTAAAGCCCTCTTGACAGATGGCCTTCCAGCTTCTGCTTCAAAATACCCAGTGAAGGAATCATAGAATCATAGACTTGGGAGAGACCCCAGAGGTCATCTAGTCCAACCCCCTTTCGGCCAGGCAGGAAGATCCAATCAAAACCCTCCCAATGGATGGCCATCTAGCTTCTGCTTCAAAACATCCAGGGAAGGAATCATAGAATCATAGACTTCAGAGCAACCCCCAAAGATCATCTAGTCCAACCCTCTTTCGGGCAGGCAGGAAGATCCAGTCAAAACCCTCCTGGCAGATGGCCATCCAGTTTCTGCTTCAAAACATTCTAGGAAGGAATAATAGAATCATACAGCTGGGAGAGACCCCAGAGGTCATCTAGTCCAACCCCTTTTTGGCCAGGCAGGAAGATCCAATCCAGTCATAGAATCATAGACTTGGGAGAGACCCCCAAAGGTCATCTAGTCCAACCTCCTTTCGGCCAGGCAGAAAAACCCAATCAAAACCCTTCTAACAGATGGCCATCCAGCCTCTGCTTCAAATCCTCCACGAAAGAAGTCTCCAATGGACTCCCAAGAAGAATAAACATCTAAACAGCTGCAAGTTCTTTCTAATATGTATCTGGAATCGCTTTTCTTGCAGTTTGAACCCGTTGCTCCATATCCATTGTGTCCGTCTCTTTCTTAAATTGCTCTGCCCATTTTGGATCCTGATCCTATTGGTTATCATCCCTCCCAATGTCAGAGCATTGTGTGGCATGAGGATGACCAGGCATGGCTTGGAACCCACAAAACAATTGGCTTCTCCATCAGATTCAATGGAGTTGGCTCCTCTTTGGAGCTGGCAAGGCCCTGCAGGAGCGCCATCCGAAACAATGGTGAGAAAGAAGGTCAGCTCAGGTCGTGGTCTCCCATCCCCAGAAACAGCCCTTGAGGGCCTGAAATGCACAACGGAAGGATTCCAAATCCCATTCACGTCAGCCAATCTGTGGATTCCCCTCCCTTTAAACCGGCCGTTCATTCGTTTCTCCTTACCTTCATATGTCCAGTGAGAACCTGCAAAGGAAGAAGAGATCAAAGTGAGGAAGTCCTCTTTCTTTTCTTTTCTTTTCTTTTCTTTTCTTTTCTTTTCTTTTCTTTTCTTTTCTCTGCCTTCCTTTTTCTTCCCTTCTTTTCTTTCTTCCTCCTCTTTCCCCATCCCTTCTTTCCTCTTTTCCTTTCTCTTCCCTTCTTTCACTTGACTCCCCCCATACCTTTTCACTGGTCTCTTCCTTCTTTTTGTCATTTTTTCATTCTTCCCCTTCTTTCCTCCCTTTCTTTCTTCCTCCCTCCCCCTTATACACCTTTCTTTCTCAGTGACATCACAGAGGGCCACTCCACCTAGCACCACCCTTTCAGACAGCCTTTGATGCAGATGAAAAGATAGATAGAAAGACAGACGGATGGATGGAACGATAGATAGATGGATGGATAGATGGAAAGCTGGACAGATGGCTGGCTGGCTGGATAGGTGGGTGGATGGATGGATAGAAAGAGGGATAGATGGCTACCTAGAAGGATAGATTGATAGATGGATGGATAGATGAGTGGGTGGATAGAAAGATGTATAGCAAGATAGATGGATAGATTGATGGGTGGATGGATAGAAAGATGAATAGATGGCTAGATAGGTGAATGGATGGATGGATGGATGGATGGATGGAAGGATAGATGGATAGGTGGAGAGAAAGAGGGATAGGTGGCTAGCTAGATGGATGGATGGATGGATGGATGGATGGATGGATGGATAAGTAAGTGGGTGGTTGGATAGAAAGATGGATGGATAGGTGGGTGGGTGGGTGAGTGGGTTGATGGATGGATAGATGGCTACCTATATGGATAGATTGATGAATGGATGGATGAGTGGGTGGGTGGATGGATGGATAGAAAGATGTATAGCTAGATGGATGGATGGATAGGTGGGTGGGTGGATAGAAAAATGAATAGATGGATAGATTGATGGATGGATAGATTGGTGGGTGGATGGATGGATAGAAAGATGAATAGATGGCTAGATAGATGGATAGATTGATGGATGGATGGATGGATAGATTGGTGGGTGGGTGGATGGATAGAAAGATGAATAGATGGATAGATTGATGGATGGATAGATTGGTGGGTGGATGGATAGAAAGATGAATAGATGGCTAGATAGATTGATTGACAGATGGGCAGTCAGACAGATAGGTAGGTGGCAGGTAGGTAGGTAGATGGTGGATGGATGAAAGGATTGATAGATAGATGATAGGACAAGACAGACAGACAAATGGATTGCGGGATAGCTAGACAGACAGACAGGCTAGACAAGTAGATTTTTGGATGGATGGATGGATGGAAAAATAGGTTGGTAGATAGATGCTGTTTGCCCCCATGGCCTTCCTCTGAGGCTGAGAGAGTGTGACCCAGCAGGTCTCCATGCGTGATCACAGTTCTTTTCCCTTTTCGTTTGGGTGTTTCCTGCAGCCCTTGCCTCAAGTGTCTCATGGACAAGGCCCTTTTGATTTTGATTTGCTCCAACTGGGCTCGAAACATGACTCAGGGGGGAAATTGGAGCCCGAGCTGATGGAGAGGAGATAAGCGGATCCGAAATTTGTCCCGCTCTTTCAAAAGGGCAGCCGGTCCCAAGGCGGCCGAGATGTGATCTCTCCTAGCAGGACAGACCGGTCTCTTTCTTGCTGCAGCTGCTAAATATATTCCGGTGAAGGAAAGGACAGAGTGAGCCCAGGACGAGGGGCGAGCTCTTCCTCTTCCTTGCAATTTGGGGAAACAGGGAAGGAGTGGTCACCTTGAGAGGCCCACGTGGTGACTTTCGGTGAATCGTCCCATAGTTTCTCAAAGTTTGCTTGTTTTGAATCATAGAGTTGGAAGGGAACCCAAGGACCATCGTCATGATGATTATCAATTATTATTATTATTGATTATTATCCATTATTATTATTATTATTATTATTGAAATCCTAGTGCTGGAAGGGACCTCAAGGCAGGAAGACACCATCAAAGCCCTCCCGACAGATGGCCATCCAGCCTCTGCTTCAATACCTCATCTATATATCTCTACCTATCTATCTATCTATCTACCAGCCTTCCAGGAAGATAGATAGAATCACCATTGGAAGAGATTCCAAGGGTCATCCAGTCTGACCCCATTCTTCCAGGCTTGAAGATACAATCAAAACCCTCCTGACAGATGACCATCCAGGCTCTACTTAGTGACATCTATCTATCTATCTATCTATCATCTATCTATCTATCTATCTATCATCTATCTATATTTTGGCTTCCCAGGAAGATAGCCAATCCCATTCTTCTAGGCTTGAAGACACAATCTAAACCCTCCTGACAGATGGCCATCCAGCCTCTGCTTAAAGACATCTATCTACCTACCTACCTACCTACCTACCTACCTACCTATTGGCTTCCCAGGAAGATAACCAATCCCATTCTTCCAGGCTTGAAGACACAATCAAAACCCTCTTGAGAGATGACCATCCAGCCTCTGCTTAAAGACATCTGTCTATCCATCCATCCATCCATCTATCTATCTATCTATCTATCTATCTATCAGCCTCCCAGAAAGATAGATCGAATCATCATTGGAAGAGATTCCAAGGGTCATCCAGTCTGACCCCATTCTTCCAGGCTTGAAGATACAATCAAAACCCTCCTGACAGATGACCATCCAGCCTCTACTTAGAGACATCTATCTATCTATCTATCTATCTATCTATCTATCTATCTATCTGTTGGCTTACCAGGAAGATAGACAATCCCATTCTGCCAGGCTTGAAGACACAATCAAAACCCTCCTGACAGATGACCATTCAGGCTCTACTTAAAGACATCTATCTATCCATTCATCATCCTCCCAGGAACATACATAGATGGATATATAGATAGATAGAATCATACTTGGAAGAGGTACCAGAGGTCATCTAGTCCAACCCCATTCTTCCAGGCATGAAGACACCACCAAAACCCTCCTGACAGATGACCATCTAGCCTCTCCTTAAAGACATCTATCTATCTATCTATCTATCTATCTATCTATCCATCCATCCATCCATCCATCCAATGGTTTCCCAGGAAGACAGATAGATAAAATCATCATTGGAAGAGATCCCAAAGATCATCCAGTCCAACCCCATTCTTCCAGGCATGAAGAGATCATCAAAACCCTCCTGACAGGTGGCCATCCAGCCTGAAAACCTCCTGAGAATGACTCCGAGGCAGCATGTTCTACTCCTACTCTCAGAACATTCTTATTAATGTTTAAACTGAATCTTTTTTTCTGCTTTGCTTCTCTGTGCTGATTCCTCAATCAAGATAAAAGCTGTCTCTTTGCATCGTGGTTCACTTTCCCTGGGTTGAAGCCGTGTGCCGAGGAGGAAGGTTGAATCCGTGTAGGTGACCTTTCTGTTTACACTGGAGGAATGTCAACAGGAAGGTGTCAGCTGAGAATCGGACTTGCACAACAGGTGGAAGGGACTCTGCTCCGTAAAAGCATTGGCCGGGGTAAACATCATATTTATTTTAAGTTCTTCCTAACGTTCAGGTGGAATCTCTTTTCCTGTCATTGAGACCCATGGCTTCCTTGTGTCCTAGTCTCCAGGCTATAGATAAAATCATAGACAGACAGATTGATAGATAGATAGAAGATCAATGGACCACTGAATAGATAGACACAAAGACAGATAGACCAATGAATGGATCAATGGATGGATGGATAGACAGACAGACAGACAGACAGACGGATGGACCAATTCCTTTTCCTCATTCTTGAACTCTTGAAGTATCGTTGTTATTTGCAACTATTACTACTATGCTTACTACTAATACTATTACTATATGGGAGTTATCCATGCTGAATTTCCAATAACTATCTCTATCCATCAGTGCATTCATCTGTCTATCTGTCTGTCTGTCTGCCTATCTGTCCATCCATCGATCCATCAAATCTTCTTTCTATCTATCTGTCTCTCTATCTGTCTCATCTATCTATCCAACAATCCATTTGTCTGTCTGTCTTGTCCTATTAGCTATCAATCAATAATTTCTTCCATCCATCCGTCTGTCCATCCATCCATCCATCCATCAATAGTCTATCTATCTATCTTCCATCAATCCATCAAGCAATTCATTTGTCTGTCTTGTCCTATCATCTATCTATCAATCCTTTCCTCCATCCATCCATCCATCCATTCATATATCTATCTTCTCATCCAACCAACCAAACAAGCAACAATCCATTTTTCTGCCTGTCTATCTGTCCTATCTATCTATCTATCTATCTATCTATCTATCTATCTTCCATCAATCCATCCATAAATCCATTTGTCTGTCTTGTCTTATCATCTATCAATCCTTTCTTCCATCCATCCATCCATTTTTCTGTCTTTCTTATCCTATCATCTATCAGTTCTTTCTTCCACCTGTCCATCCATCAATCCATTTATCTGTCTTCCCATCCATCCATCCATCTATCCATTCAACAATCAATTCATCTATCTATCTATCTATCTATCTATCTATCTATCTATCTATCTATCTTGTTCTATCTATCCACCCATCTATCCATCCAACAATCAATTTGTCTATCTATCTATCTATCTATCTATCTATCTATCTATCTATCTGTCATCCATCCAGCTATCCATCCATTTGTCTTGTCCTATCATCTATCTATCTATTAATCCTTTCTTCCATGTGTCCATCTATCTATCCATCCATTTATGTATGCATCCATCCATCCAACAATCCATTCCTCTATCTGTCAGTTTATCAGTTCATCTATCTATCCAATTATCCATCCATCTATCCAAACAATCCATTCATTTATCAATCCAACCATCCATCCATCTATCCATCTACTGATGTATATATGTCTGTCTGTCTATCCATTCATCTATCAATCCAACGATCCATCCATCCATCTACTGATGTATATGTCTGTCTATCCATTCATCTATCAATCCAATCATCCATCTATCCCTCAATCCATTCCTCTATATATCTATCTTCTATCTATCTATCTACCTACCTACCTACCTACCTATTTATCTGTCTATTTGTCCATCCATCCATTCCTCTCTCTCCATTCATCTATCAATCCAACGGTCCATCCATCCATCTATTGATGTATCTGTCTGTCTATCTGTTCTATCCATCCAACGATCCATCCATCCATCTATTGATGTATCTGTCTGTCTGTCTGTCCATTCATCTATCCATCCAACGATCCATCCATCCATCCATTATCTGTCTGCCTATCCGTTCATCTATCCATCCAACGATCCATCCATCCATCTATTATCTATCTGTCTGTCTGTTCATTCATCTATCCATCCAACAATCCATCCATCCATCTATTGATGTATCTATCTGTCTGTCTATCCGTTCATCTATCCATCCAACGATCCATCCATCCATCTATTGATGTATCTGTCTATCTGTCTGTCTGCCCATTCATCTATCCATCCAACAATCCATCCATCCATCTATTGATGTATCTGTCTATCATTCATCTATCAATCCAACCATCCATCCATCCATCTATCCATCAGTCCATTCATCTATATATCTGTCTTCTTCTATATCTGTCTATCTATCTATCACCTATCTATCTATCTATCTATCTATCTATCTATCTATCTACCCATCCTTCCTGCCTTCCATTCATCCATCCATCTATCTGTCTGTCTGTCTATGCATATCTCTTTTTCTCCATCCAGTGATCCATTCCTCAGTAATACCATCTCTCTCTATCTCTCTCAATCTGTCTATCTTGAGAAGCCTCTTTGGGGCAGAAACTTCCATGGGACATTCTCACAAGAGTCCCAAGGAGGAGAAAGCCTCCGTGTTGCTGCCAACTTGCCCGGCTCTTCCAGCCAGACCCAAACACCCTTTTGTGCAAAATGGGCTTTGTAGCCCCAAAGAGACCCAAGGCTTTGCAGAGGAGAAAGCCCCAGTGTTTGCAAGCTTGGCCGGCAGTGCTCGCCAAACATCATTAATTTGGAACCGATGAGCTTTTGAAGAAAGAAGAAAGGGTGATGTTTACTTCTCTTCCTTTGCCAGGCAGAGGAAAGGGTCCCTTTCCGCCCCGAAAACCCAAGTGAGTTGCATCCAAATCACACCAAAAAGAGCAAAAGGAGGAAAACAGGGGGACTTACCTGCGCTTGCAGCCAAGTTTAGGGACAAAACTTGGAAGATGAGAAGAGTGAGGAACATCTTGGTATTGGAAAGATGGAAATTGAGACTTTCCATCCCAATTTAGCAAAGGCTTCGAATACAAAGACCAAAAATATTGGATTTTGGACCCAAAGGGATGCCAAGTTGGGTTTTTTGCCCTGCTCTGCTCTCTTTGCAATACACCAAATAAGTTTCCAAAAATGGCCCCTAATTGGTCCTTCTCAAAGGAATCCCGGGGTCTCAATGCCCCCGACCCATTTGCCACCCTGGAAAATCCAAAGGAGAGGGCTTTTGCCTTCTGTTAAGGTGGCTCCTGGCCCCAGAACGCCTTTGCCCGCTGACCGAGGTCCCTGCGCCTTAAATACCTCCATCCACTTGTCTCTGAAAGTCCCAACAGTGTTTGGACAGAGCAAAGGGGGGACCCAGAGGGGGGGGGGTGGCCTGGAATTTGGCCGCCGTTCAGAGCAGTGCCAGCCAAGCCGCTGAGCAAAAGGCCACAGAGAGGAAAGCAGAAAGGAATGGGGGCAGGAAGGGTGGTCTCGGGGTTGAGGCTGGAAGGGAATGTCGGGGACCGGGGTCACGTTTCCCACCAACTCCCTGGAATTTATTATTATTGGTGGCAAGAGTTCCTCTGAGCATACCCAGAGTGCAAAGTGCAAAGCAAAAACAAGCCCAACAGTTTTAAAGGAATGTTCAGGACGGGGGTCTCTTTCCCATCAACTCACTGAAATGTATTATTGTTTGTAGCAAGAGTCCCTCTGAGCATACACAGAGTGCAAAGTTCAGAGCAAAAACACTAAGCCCAGGACATACGTTTTAAGGGAATGTTTGCAACCGGGATCTCTTTCCCACTCACTCCCTGGAATGTATAATCATTCGTGGCAAGAGTTCCTCTGAGCATGCACAGAGTGCAAATTGCAAAGCAAAAACACTACATTGTAAGGGAATGTTTGGGACAAGTGTCTCTTTCCCATCGACTCACTGAAATGTATTATTGTTTGTGGCAAGAGTTCCTCTGAGCATATGCAGAGTGCAAATTGCAAAGTAAAACACTACGCCCAAGATTTAAGTTTTAAGGGAAAGTTTGCAACCGGGATCTCCTTCCCATTGAGTTCCTGGAATGTGTGATTCTTTTGTGGCAAGAGTTCCTCTGAGCATGCACAGAGTGCAAATTGCAAAGTAAAACACTAAGCCCAAGGTTTAGGTTTTAAGGGAATGTTTGCAACTGGGATGGCTTTCTCACTGACTTCCTGGAATGTGTGGTTCTTTCTGGCAAGAGTTCCCCTGAGCATATGCAGAGTTCAACGTGCAAAGCAAAAACGCTAAGCTCAGTGTTCACATTTTAAGGGAATGTTTGGGACAAGGGTCTCTTTCCCATCGACTCACTGAAATGTATTATTGTTTGTTGCAAGAGTTCCTCTGAGCATATGCAGAGTGCAAAGTGCAAAGAAAAACACTAAACCCCAAGGTTTAGGTTTTAAGGGAAAGTTTGCAACCCGGATCTCTTTCCCACCGACTCCCTGGAATGTATAATCGTTCGTGGCAAGAGTTCCTCTGAGCATACACAAAGTGCAAAGCGCAAAGAAAAACACTAAGCCAAGGATTTAAGATTTAAGGAAATGTTAGTATCCCAGATCTCTGTCACACAGACTTCCTAGCATTTGAGATCATTTCTGGCAAGAGTTCCTCTGAGCATACGCAAAGTGCAAAGCCCAAAGCAAAAACAAGCCCAAGGTTTAGGTTTTAAGGAAAAGTCTGCAACTGGGATCTCTTTCCCACTGACTTCGTAGTATCTGGAGGTCCACTGAGCATACACAGAGTGCAAAGCACAAAGGAAAACAAGCCCAAGGTTTAGGTTTTAAGGGAAAGTTTGCAACTGGGAATCTCTTTCCCACTGACTTCCTGGAATGTGTGATTCTTTGTGGCAAGAGTTCATCTGAGCATACACAGAGTGCAAAGCGCAAAAAAACACAATAAGCCCGAAATTTAAGTTTTAAGGGAATGTTTGCAACTGGGATCTCTTTCCCATTGACTTCCTAGCATCTGGAGGTCCACTGAGCATACACAGAGTGCAAAGCACAAAGGAAAATAACATTGAGTTTTAGGTTTGAAGGGAATGTTTGCAACCGGGATCTCTTTCCCACCGACTCCCTGGAATGTATAATTGTCCATGGCAAGAGTTTCTCTGAGCATATACAGAATGCAGATTGCAAAGCAAAAACACTTAAGTTCAGTGTTTACATTGTAAGGGAATGTTTGGGACAAGGGTCTCTTTCCCATCGACTCATTGAAATGTATTATTGTTTGTGGCAAGAGTTCCTCTGAACATACACAGAGTGCAAGAGTTCCTCTGAGCATATGCAGAGTGCAAAGCGCAAAGAAAAACACTAAGCCCCAAGGTTTAGGTTTTAAGGGAATGTTTGCAACCAGGATCTCTTTCCCACCGACTCCCTGGAATGTATAATCGTTCGTGGCAAGAGTTCCTCTGAGCATACGCAGAGTGCAAAGCACAAAGCAAAAACACCAAGCCCAGTGTTTACATTTGAGGGAATGTTTGGGACAAGGGTCGCTTTCCGATCAACTCCCTGGAATGTGTGCTTCCTTGTGGCAAGAGTTCCCCTGAGCATAAGCAGAGTGCAAAGTGCAAAAAAAAAAAACAACACCAAGGCCAGGGTTTGGGTTTTAAGGGAATGTCTTCAACTGGGACTTCTTTCCCACTGACTCCCTGGAACGTGAGCTTCTTTGTGGCAAGGATTCCCCTGAGCATGTGCAGAGTTCAAAGCGCACGTGCAGAGTTCAAGCCTTGACTTGAACAATTGGAATGGAAAAATTGGCCGCCCACCAGCACACCTGGAGAGTAGGTGGGTCCACTCCATTTGCTGCTGATCAAAGGGATTGAAAGTACATATTTGGCACCACAACCCTCTTTTTTTCCTTTCTCAGCAGAGGCGGGATGGCCATCTGTCGGGAGGGGTTTGATTTCTATAACCATAATAATTGATAATAATCATGAGAGTCTCCTTCTCTGGAGGTTTTGCAGCATGCCCTGGATAGCCATCTCTCGGGAGGGTTTTGATTGTGTCTTCCTTTAATGGCTGAAGGGGGGTTGGACTGGATGCCCTTTGAGGTCGTTTATTAATCCATCTCTAGGATTCTATGATGGCTATACCATAGAATATAATGTATTTGGTGATCATAACTATGGCTGGATGGCCATCTGGGGGGAAGGATTGGATTGTGTCTTCCTTTATGGCTGAAGGGGGTTGGACTGGATGCCCTTTAGGGCCGTTTCCATCTCTAGGATTCTATGATGGCTTTATCTTAGAATATAGTGTATCTATCGATCATATTTATGGATGGGTGGCCATCTGTCGGGGTGGATTGGATTGTGTCTTTTTATGGTAGAAAGGGGGTTGGATTGGATGCCCTTTCCATCTCTAGGAGTCCTTTCCATCTCTAGGATTCTAAGTTGGCTATATCATAGAATATAGTCAGTGTGTCTGTTGATCATATCTATGGCAGGATGGCCATCTGTTGGGAGGGATTGGATTGTGTCTTCCTTTAGGATTGAAGGCAGGAGGAAGACTGTTATAAAGACATAAAACCCTTCTGACTTGCAAGATGGGGGTTTAACCCTTCTTCGCTATCCTTCCATTCAGGAAGGTACCACCCGATCCCTCCCGACAGATGGCCATCCCACCATAATTAAATAGACATACCATATTCTATGATATATCAGCCATAGAATTGTAAAGATGGAAGGGACTCCCCAAAGGACAACCAGTCCAACCCCTTTCTGCCATGAAGGAATATACCATCCGACGCCTCCTGACAGATGGCCATCCCTCAGTTTAACTGCATCCTATGTGTTTACACTGTCCATATATCAAGCAATTTCTAACTTAATGGAGGTGGGACCTCGGTTCAAGGTGCCATAGAGTCTCCTAAGGTCTCATTTCCTCTCCATCCATCATTCTATCCTGTTCAAAGCTCACCGGGAAGATCCTGGGGATTAGGAGGAGATCTTTTGGATCCCTGTTTACAAAAGATAGCGATGGAGGATGGGCAAGAATCCCTTGGCGCCTTTGGCAGCAAACAGATGGCGGTGGCTGACGTCTTCTTGGCCGGGAATCCATCCATTATCTCACCCAATGCAGGAGGAATGGTGCCAGGCCATGCTCTCAGAGGATTTATTTCGGTCCAAGACGGATAGATTGCAGGGATTGTGGTGAACACAAAGCAGATAGACAGGTGGATATATGGATAGAAAGATGGATGGATGGATGGAAAGATGGATAAATGGATAGATAGAAGGATGGATGGATAGATAGAAGGATGGATGGATAGATAGAAGGATGGATGGATGGATGGATGGATGGATGGATGGATGGATGGATAGAAAGATGGGTGGATGGAAAGATGGATAAATGGATAGAAAGATGGATGGATAGATAGAATGATGGGTGGACTGATGGATAGAAAGATGGATAAATTGATAAATGGATAGAAAGATGGATGGATGGATGGACAGAATGATGGATGGGTGGGTGGATGGATGGATAGAAAGATGGATGGGTGGGTGGGTGGATGGATGGATAGAAAGATGGATGGATGGGTGGGTGGGTGGGTGGATGGATAGAAAGATGGATAAATTGATAAATGGATAGAAAGATGGATGGATGGATGGATGAGTGGGTGGATAGAAGGATGGATGGATGGTTGGATGAATAGAAAGAAATAAATAAAGATGGATAAATGGATGGATAGAATAATGGATGGAAAGATGGATAAATGGATAGAAAGATGGATGGATGGGTGGGTGGGTGGATGGATGGATAGAAAGATGGATAAATTGATAAATGGATAGAAAGATGGATGGATGGATGGATGAGTGGGTGGATAGAAGGATGGATGGATGGTTGGATGAATAGAAAGAAATAAATAAAGATGGATAAATGGATGGATAGAATAATGGATGGAAAGATGGATAAATGGATAGAAAGATGGATGGATGGGTGGGTGGGTGGATGGATGGATAGAAAGATGGATAAATTGATAAATGGATAGAAAGATGGATGGATGGATGGATGAGTGGGTGGATAGAAGGATGGATGGATGGTTGGATGAATAGAAAGAAATAAATAAAGATGGATAAATGGATGGATAGAATAATGGATGGAAAGATGGATAAATGGATAGAAAGATGGATGGATGGATGGATGGATGGATGGATGGATGGATAGAAAGATGGATGGATAGATAGAAAGATGGGTGGATGAATGGATAGAAAGATGGATGGATAGATAGAAGGATGGATGGGTGGGTGGATAGAAAGATGGATAAATGGATAGAAAGATGGATGGATAGAAATAAAGAAAGATAGATAAATGGATGGATGGACGGATAGAAAGAAAATGGATAAATGGAAGGATAGAAATAAAGAAAGATGGATAAATGGATAGATGGATTGATGATGGATGGATGGATGGATGGATGGATGGATGGATAGAAAGAAAGATGGATGGATGGATAGAAAGATGGATAGAAGGATGAATTGAGAGATAGAAAGAAAGAAAGATGGATAAATGGATAGATGGATTGATGATGGATGGATGGATGGATGGATGGATGGATGGATAGAAAGAAAGAAAGATGGATGGATGGATAGAAAGATGGATAGAAGGATGAATTGAGAGATAGAAAGAAAGAAAGATGGATAAATGGATGGATGGATAGAAAGATGGATGGATGGAATGTTGTTACGATGCAGGGATCCTCCATCCCAACACTGGAATGGGTGACAACGCACAATTTCCAGGTTGGCTTCTGTTAATGAATACCCAGAATGGGAAGGAAGACCATTGTCTTTGGTAAATCCTAAACAAATGGAACCAAATCCCACAAATTCCTGCTGGGCTTTTTCCTTGGCTAATGATCAGCTGGGAAAAATCACAAGCAGCATTTGGAGAGATCCCAAAAAAGATTAGTATTTCAAAGCTTTGGGTGGAAGACCAGGTGAGCAATAAAATCCACTATAGCCTGAAAAAACCTACAACAACCCAAAAATCCACTATTATTATTATTATTATTATTATTATTATTATTATTATTATTATTTTATATTGTTATTATTTAAATAAATAAATAAATAAATCAAAACAGAGAGCAAAACACTGTGAATGCATAAGATTAAAATGCCATTTCTGCACCCGAAACCCTATGTTTCCCCCCCTTGGCTTCTTTAAAGGGATATTAATCCAGATCCCAGCCGGACGGGCACCCAGTTGCCATGCGCTTGGGGAGGAATAGGGGCACCCTGACCTCTTCCCGGGATTGCCAAAGGCAGGCTCAGAGGCCGCGCTTTGATTCCGAGTGTTTGCCAGTCAATGACCCAGAGAGAGAGTCCAAAGTGGAGGAAAGGTGGCATCCCATCCGCAGGCACAACAGGGATTTTCTCCCCAGTGTTTTTTGCCAGGCATTGGTTAGGATTGTAGATTCCTAAAGATGGAAGGGACACGTCATTGTTTGATTTCTTGGATGTCATGAATGGACTCATTGGGACTCTTAACAGGGCTAAGATGGGACTTGTGATCCTTATAGGACCCTAATAGGACTAGGACTGGACTTCTGATCCATATAAGACCCTAATAGATGGGACTTCCGATCCATATAGGACCCTAATAAGACTAGAATGGGACTTCTGATCCGTATAAGACCCTAATAGATGGGACTTCCGATCCATATAGGACCCTAATAAGACTAGAATGGGACTTCTGATCCGTATAAGACCCTAATAGATGGGACTTCTGATCCATATAGGACCGTAATAGGACTAAGACAGGACTTCCTGATCCATATAGGACACTAGTAAGACTAGAATGGGACTTCTGATCCATATAAGACCCTAATAAATGGGACTTCCGATCCATATAGGACCGTAATAGGACTAAGACAGGACTTCCTGATCCATATAAGACCCTAATAGGACCATAATGGGACTTCTGATCCATATAAGACCCTAATAGATGGGACTTCCAAATCATATGGGACCGTAATCGGACTAAGATGGGACTTGTGATCCATATAGGACCCCAATAAGACTAGAATATGACTTCTGATCCATATAAGACCCTAATAAATGGGACTTCCGATCCATATAGGACTAGAATGGGACTTCTGATCCATATAGGACTTTAATAGGATTAAGACAGGACTTCCTGATCCATATAAGACCCTAATAAGACTTGAATGGGACTTTTGATCCATATAGGACCCTAATAGATGGGACTTCAGATCCATATGGGACCATAATCGGACTAAGATGGGACTACTGATCCATATAGGACCCCAATAGGATTAGAATGGGACTTCTGATCCATATGTTGTTGTTCATTTGTTCAGTCGTCTCTGACTCTTCGTGACCTCATGGACCAGCCCACGCCAGAGCTCCCTGTCAGCCGTCACCACCCCCAATTCCTTCAAGGTCATCTGATCCATATAGGACCCTAATATTTATTTATTTAGACATTTTGTATACCGGTCTTCTCACCTCCGTCGAGGGACTCAGGCCGGTTTCCAACAACAATATTACAAACAATAATTAAAAACATCATATTCCATATTACACTAAAATAGCAAAATACAGTCATATAATTACAATGGTCAGTCGTCACCATAAAATCGTTGTTCACCATCATCCATCCATATCACAGGATATTGACTCACTCGTCGAATGCCAGTTTCCAGAGCCAAGTTTTCACCTGTTTTCTAAACGTCAAGATAGAAGGGGCAGTTCTGATCTCCAGTGGGAGAGAGTTCCAGAGTCGAGGGGCCACCACCGAGAAGGCTCTGTCCCTCGTCCCCACCAGACGCACCTGTGAGGCTGGTGGGACCGAGAGTAGGGCCCCTCCAGATGATCTTAACAATCTTGATGGTTCATAGGGGAGAATATGTTTGGATAGGTAAACTGGGCCGGAGTTGTTTAGGGCTTTATAGGTTAACACCAGCACTTTGAATTGTGCTCGGAAGCTAATTGGCAGCCAGTGGAGCTGGCGCAACAGAGGAGTAGTATGCTCCCTGTACCCCGCTCTTGTTAGTAGTCTGGCTGCCGCTCGTTGGACTAGTTGGAGCTTCTGGGCAGTCTTCAAAGGCAACCCCATGTAGAGAGCGTTGCAGTAGTCTATATGGGATGTAACCAGAGTGTGGACCACCGTGGCCAAGTCAGACTTCCCAAGGTACGGGCGCAGCTGGCGCACAAGTTTTAAGTGTGCAAAAGCTGCCCTGACTACCGCTGAAACCTGGGTCTCCAGGCTCAGCGATGAGTCCAGGATCACTCCCAAGCTCCTAACCTGCGTCTTCAGGGGGAGTGTGACCCCGTCCAGCACAGGCTGTAACCCAATGCCCTGTTCGGCCTTTCGACTGACCAGGAGGACCTCTGTCTTGTCTGGATTCAATTTCAATCTGTTGGCCCTCATCCAGTCCGTTACAGCAGCCAAGCACCGGTTCAGGACCTGGACAGCCTCCTTAGTAGTTGGTGGAAAGGAGTAACAGGGTTAGACGTCATCTGCGTACAGATGACACCGCACCCTGAAACTCCGGATGGACTAAGGACTAAGATAGGACTTGTGATCCATATAGGACCCTAATAGGACTAAGACGGGACTTCTGATCCATATAAGACCCTAATAGGACTAGAATGGGACTTCCGATCCATATAAGACCCTAATAGATGGGACTTCCGATCCATATAGGACCCTAATAGGACTAGAATGGGACTTCTGATCCACATAGGATCCTAATAGATGGGACTTCTGATCCATATAGGACCCTAATAGGACTAGAATGGGACTTTTGATCTACATAGGATCCTAATAGATGGGACTTCTGATCCATATAGGACCCTAATAGGACTAGAATGGGACTTTTGATCTACATAGGACCCTAATAGATGGGACTTCTAATCCATATAGGACCCTAATAGGACTAAGACAGGACTTGTCATCCATATAGGACCCTAATAGGACTAGAATGGGACTTCTGATCCACATAGGACCCTAATAGATGGGACTTCTGATCCATATAGGACCCTAATAGGACTAAGACAGGACTTGTCACCCTAATAGGACTAAGATGGGACTTCCTGATCCATATAAGACCCTAATAGGACCATAATGGGACTTCTGATCCATAAAGGACCTTAATAGGACTAGAATGGGATTACCCGATCCATATAGGACCCTAATAGATGGGACTTCCGATCCATACAGGGCCCTAATAGGACTAAGATGGGACTTCTGGTCCATATGAGACCCTAATAAGACTAGAATGGGACTTCCGATCCATACAGGACCCTAATAAGACTAGAATGGGACTTCTGATCCATATGTGATCCTAATAAATGGGACTTCCGATCCATAAAGGACACTAGTAAGACTAGAATGGACTTCTGATCCATATAGGACCCTAATTTTTTTTTAATTTATTACATCTGGCCCAGCCATAACGTTTTAAATTCTCTGTGTTATTGTTTATATGTAAGTTATATTAATGGTACTGTTATATTTGCTTGCTGTTTTGTTTTTACTGATGTGTTGTTGGGCTTGGCCTCACCTGAGCCACCCCTAGTCCCCTTGGGGAGATGCTGGTGGGGTATATATAAAGTATTATTATTATTATTATTATTATTATTATTATTATTATTATTATTATTATTATTATTATAGGACTAAGATGTCAGGTTCCCAATGAGCTGCTCTGGTCCTTTGGTGCCGCCTTGTGGACAAGTTGATATTGCACCCGCCTTGATGTTATGCACTTTCCATGCCCAAGACTCCAATGTAACTGTCCTTTGCTGCCATCGTGTGGCCAGAATGGGAAATGGCACTGCTTCATGTATTTCCTTCAAAAGCAACAACAACAACAACAACAACAACAATAATAATAATAATACAATATTTTGTTCTATAGACTTGTCCACAGCTGCATGGTATACTGTAGACTCCTGCAGAGGTAAGGGGCTCCCTCTTCCTTTGCTGAGCCTCCCAACAAAGGATTCCCCCATGCAGGAAGCAGCCAGGCCTTGAAGATGCAAGGCCGTTAAATGCTAATCAAGGTGATTAATTACAACATTCACACTTGCCTCAAGTAAACAAAGAGGTTTTTTTTCTTCCAACCTTCATTGAACCCCTTGGAATGTGATGGAGACCTCTTCTATGGAGGAGGCGGGATGGCCCTCTGTTGGGAAGGTTTTGATTGTGTGGAAGAATAGGGTTGGATTGGATGGCCCTTGAGAGTTTCTAATTATTATTCCTTGAGAGTCCCTTCGAACTCTGAGATATAATAATAATAATAATAATAATAATAATAATAATAACAATGTATTAATAATAATGTATTAATAATAATAATAATAATTTTTGGTAGTAATCATGATGATGATGATGATGAAGTCTTCTCTAGAGGTTTTTAAGCAGGGACTGGATGGCCATCTGCAGGGAGGGCTTTGATGGTGTCTTCTTTCCTGGCAGAAGGCGGTTATTCTCTTTCAATTCTAGGATTCTTTTTTTGTATTATTATTATTATTATTCCTTCTCTGGAGGTTTTTCAGCAGAGCCTAGATGACCATCTGCCTGGAGGGATTGGATGGTGACTTCCTGCAATGGCAGAAAAGGGTTGGACTGGATGTCTTTTGGGGGATCCCATCCATCCCTAGGATTTTATAATCGATATATCATAGAATATAGTGTCTATATTTATCATGTCTATGGCTGGATGTCCATCTGTCAGGAGAGATCAAATGGTGTCTTCCTGAATGGAAGAATAGGGTTGGACTGGATGGCCTTTGGGATTGCACCCGTCTCTATGATAGATATGTTATAGAATATAGTGTTTCTCTTTGTCATATCTATGGCTGGATGGACATCTGTCGGGAGGGATCAGATGGTGTCTTCTTGAATGGAATAGGGCTGGAGTGGATGGCCTTTGGGATCCCACCCATCTCTAGAATTCTATGATACATATATCATAGAATATAGTGTGTATTTATAGTGTGTATATCTATGGCTGGATGGACATCTGTTGGGAGGGATCGGATAGTGTCTTCTTGAATCGAACAATAGGGTTGGACCGGATGGTCTTTGGGATCCCACCCGTCTCTATGATGGATATGTTATAGAATGTAGTGTTTCCCTTTGTCATATTTATGTCTGGGTGGACATCTGTCGGGAGGGATTGGATTGTATCTTTTTGAATGGAAGAATAGGGTTGGACTGGATGGCATTTGGGATCCCACCCATCTCTATGATAGATATATTATAGATGATAGTGTTTCTCTTTGTCATATTTATGGCTGGGTGGACATCTGTTGGGAGGGATCGTATTGTGGCTTCTTGAATGGAAGAGTAGGGTTGACTGGATGGCCTTTGGGATGCCACCTGTCTCTATGATAGATATGTTATAGAATATAGTGTTTCTCTTTGTCATATCTATGCCTGGATGGACATCTGTCGGGAGAGATCAGATAGTGTCTTCTTGAATGGAAAAATAGGGTTGGACTGGATGGCTTTTGGGATCCCACCCACCTCTATGATAGATATATTATACAATATAGTGTGTTTCGTTGTCATATTTATGTCTGGGTGAACATCTGTCGGGAGGGATCGGATAGTGTCTTCTTGAATGGAAGAATAGGTTTGGACTGGATGGCCTTTGGGATCCCACCCATCTCTATGATAGATATGTTATAGAATATAGTGTTTCTCTTTGTCATATTTATGGACATCTATTGGGAGGGATCGGATTGTGTCTCCAAAAATAGGAATAAAGCAGGCGACTGACTCATTCAAAGTCTCTCTTTGTGTCCCCAGAGTCTCTGTGCTGACGCTCCGGCGCTTTCAGCCAATCAGGCGGCCCCTTTGGACATTTCTGAATGAGCATCGGCGCATGAATCATCCTCCTCATCGCCGGCCTTGTGATCCATGCGCAGTCATTATTTCCCCATGGGTTCTCTCTTCCCGGATGGACCACCACGGCTCCCAGGAGGGGCCACAGTCACTCCGGATCAGCAAAGGATGCTCTCCTGCGCCATTGAGGCCGAGGCGAGGCATGCATGCGCCTACATGTGCCGCCGTGATATATATATATATGTCCCCAGAGCAGCATGGAAGGAAACACGGAGAAGTAAGTGGGGATCCGCTCTCTGTTTTCGTCCTCTCGCTGTTGTTGTTGATTGAATGCCAAACATAGAAATGCAGCACAAAAATGCAACCATGCAAAACAATGCAGGCGTCGCATATAAAACAAGTTGCACATCATATTAAAATCTCATGTAGTTCACTGGAAATCACAAGCAAGCAGTGAAAAATATTTAAAAAATAGTATTTTAAATAAAAATTAAAATAAAATAGTTCTAATATATTTTAATACTTTTACAATAATACTTTTAATAGAAATGCAGTTATAATATAATAATACAGTATAATATATATAATACTTCTATCATAATACTGTAATTTAATAATACCGTTATTTATTTATTTATTTAAATGTATTTATTTATTTAAAATACAGTTATAATAAAATATATATAATATATAATATAATATAATAATATATTACAACTGTCATATTATTATATTATGAGAGAATCAGAATAATGTATTTATTTACATTTATTTATATATTTTTTTAAAATTAATAAATACAGTGATAATATAACAACATGTTACATAATACATTATGTAATGTGTTGTTATATTTCTGATTCTCTCATAATTTAATAATATGAAAGTTGTAATATTTCACAATATGATAACTATTGCTATGGCATTAAATTATGACATTATTATTAAAAAATATTGTAACCATTAGATAATAATATATTAATTAATATATCTAAATATTAATATATTAATATTATTATTAAAATTATTTTAACCATTATGTAATAGTATATTAATATATTAATTAATATATCTCTAAATATTAATATATTAATATTATTATTAATACCTCACTACCTCTGAGGATGCTTGCCATAGATGCAGGGGAAACGTCAGGAGAGAATGCCTCTAGACCATGGCCATATAGCCCGAAAAAACCTACAACAACCCATTATTAAAATTATTTTAACCATTATGTAATAACATATTAATATATTAATTAATATATGTCTTAATCTATTAATATTAATGTGTTTATATATATTAATAATATTACATTTATAATATTATTATTAAAAATTTAAAACATGTAATAATATATAAATATATATCAATGTATTAATATATATATATCAATATATTAATCTACTAATATTAATGTTAATATATAAAAATAATATTACATTTATAACATTATTATTTAAAATATTTTAACCATTAGGTAATAATATATTAATGTATATAAATATATTAATATATATAAGTATATTAATCTATTAGTATTAATAGAGTCATATATATAAATAATATTACATTTATAATATTATTATTAAAAATATCTTAACCATTATGTAATAATATATATATCAGTATATTTAATATATATCAATCTATTAATTTATTAATATTAATCTATATAAATAATATTACATTTATAATATTATTATAAAAGTATGTTAACCATTTTGTAATAATAGATATCAATATATTAATTCATATATATAACTATATATATATACATTTATAATATAATAATATACTAGAATAATTTTGAAATAATAATAATAATAGAATGCTGTTATAATAGTATATTATGTTTATATATATCAATATATTAATTCATATATATCAATATATACACATTTATAGTATTACAATATACTAGAATAATTTTGAAATAATAATAGTATGATGCTATAATAGTGTGATATTATGTTTATATATATATCAATATATTAATTCATATATGCCTATATATAATACACATTTATAATATAATAATATAGTAGAATAATTTTGAAATAATAATAATAATATAATGCTCTTATAATAGTGTGATATTATGTTTAAATATATCAATATATATATATATATACATATACACATTTATAATATTATAATATACTAGAATAATTTTGAAATAATAATAATAATATAATGCTCTTATAATAGTGTGATATTATGTTTAAATATATCAATATATATATATATATACATATACACATTTATAATATTATAATATACTAGAATAATTTTGAAATAATAATAATAATATAATGCTCTTATAATAGTGTGATATTATGTTTAAATATATCAATATATATATATATACATATACACATTTATAATATTATAATATACTAGAATAATTTTGAAATAATAATAATAATATAATGCTCTTATAATAGTGTGATATTATGTTTAAATATATCAATATATATATACATATACACATTTATAATATTATAATATACTAGAATAATTTTGAAATAATAATAGAATGATGCTATAATAGTGTGATATTATGTTTATGTGTATCAATATATTAATTCATATAGAATAATTTTGAAATAATAATAATAATAATAATATAATAGTGTGATATTATGTTTATCTTCATTGGTTGGAAACTGGGCAAGTATTGTTTCTATATCTGTGGAATCATGTCTTGATTAGCACTGAATGGCCTTGCAGCTTCAAAGCCTGGCTGGTTGCTGCCTGGGCGAATCCTTGGTTGGGAGGAGATTAGCGGGCCCTGATTGTTCCCAGTCTGGAATTCCTCATCCTTGGTTGGGAGGTGATTAGTTGGCCCTGATTGTTCCCAGTCTGGAATTCCTCATCCTTGGTTGGGAGGTGATTAGCTGGCCCTGATTGTGCCCAAGGTGGCCACCTTGATTGGCACTGAATGGCCTTGCAGCTTCAAAGCCTGGCTGGCTGCTGCCTGGGTAAATCCTTGGTTGGGAGGTGATTAGCTGGCCCTGATTGTTCCCAGTCTGGAATTCCTCATCCTTGGTTGGGAAGTGATTAGTTGGCCCTGATTGTGCCCAGTCTGGAATTCCTCTCTTTTCTGCATCCATTCATTCATTCATTGACAGATCCATTCATTCCTCAAAGACTGTTGCACTCGAGGCCCCGCCCCCTTTCCCCCTTTGGCCCCGCCCACCGCACGCCGCAGCCACGTGAGGCGAGGCAGCCGGGCCCGGACACGTGCCTCCCACATGGGCCCGCCTGCGCCTCTCAGCTCCGCCCCGGAGGGACGGACGGCCAATGGGAGAGCGCGGGGGCGGAGCCGCGTCCTGGCCAATGGGAGGGCTGCGAACGGCGAAGAAAGCACTGCGGCGTGGCGGGCTGGGCGGAGCTAGGGGCGTGAGGGGGCGTGGCCGGGGCGGGCACGTGCGGAGGTCACGTGTCCGCGTGGCTTGGAATAGCAACACTGAGCTCAGCCTGGCTCAGAAGGAGAGAAGCCGAGCTGGTGAGTAGACCTCTCTTCTGAGGGCTTAGCTATTTATGGCTGGAGGGATCCATTAGGATGGAGTTAGTTATCAATGGGGTTAGCTCTTACCAATTGCTTACTACTTAGTAATCAGTTACAAGCTGAATGATCACTTGGATAGATCAATGAGTTATATCTATAGTTATCAATTATTACAGGACTGTTGATTAGTCATAACTATAGCTAGCAGTAATAACTTGGCTATTGATTCATGATCAATTACAACTATAGTTATCAGTTACCACTTGCCTATTGATTCTTTATCAATTCGTTATAACTATAGTTATCAATTAATACTGGACTATTGATTCATTATCACTATAGCTAGCAATAAGAACTTGATTTGTTATCAATTAGTTACTACTATGGTTAGCAATTATAACTTGGCTATTGATTCATGATCAATTATTACAACTATAGTTATCAGTTACCACTTGTCTATTGATTCTTTATCAGTTCGTTATAACTATAGTTATCAATTATTACTGGACTATTGATTCATTATAACCATAGCTAGCAATAATAACTTGGCTATTGATGTGTTATCAATTACTTATGACTATACTTCACAATTATAACTTGGCTATTGATTTGTTATCAATTAGTTATGACTATAGTTTGCAATTATAGCTTGGCTATTAATTCATGATCAATTATTACAACTATAGTTATCAAGTATAACTTGGCTATTAATTCATGATCAATTATTGCAACTATAGTTACAACTTGGCTATTGATTCGTTATCCATTAGTTATTAATATAGTTTGCAATTATACCTTGGCTATTAATTCATGATCCATTATTACAACTATATACTTATAACTAATTGATGACGAATCAATAGCCAAGCTATAATTGATAACTATAGTTGTAATAATATTTTTTTGCATTTTTTTTTGCAATTATAACTTGGCTATTGATTTGTTGTCAATTAGTTATGAATATAGTTTGCAATTATACCTTGGCTAATAATTCATGATCAATTATTGCAACTATAGTTAGCAATTATAACTTGCCTATTGATTCGTTATCAATTATTACAACTATAGTTATCAAGTATAACTTGGGTATTAATTCATGATCAATTATTACAACTATAGTTAGCAATTATAACTTGGCTATAATATAGTTTGCAATTATACCTTGGCTATTAATTCATGATCAATTATTACAACTATAGTTAGCAATTATAACTTGGCTATAATATAGTTTGCAATTATACCTTGGCTATTAATTCATGATCAATTATTACAACTATAGTTAGCAATTATAACTTGGCTATTGATTCGTTATCAATTATTACAACTATAGTTAGCAATTATAACTTTGTTGTCAGTTAGTTATAACTGCAGTTATCAATTACAACTTGGTTATCACTTAAGTTCTCAATTATTTAGAATGAGTTACCAGTTAGTTATGACTTGGTTATCACAGGGTTATAATAGGATTGATCACTTAGTTATCACTTATAATGGGTTCTTAGATATTACTTGCTTACAAATGGAGCCCTCGGTGGCGCAGTGGGTTAAACCCCTGTGCTGGCAGGACTGAAGACCAACAGGTTGCAGGTTCGAATCCGGGGAGAGGCGGATGAGCTCCCTCTATCAGCTCCAGCTCCTCATGCTGGGAAATGAGAGAAGCCTCCCACAAGGATGATAAAAACATCAAATAATCCGGGCGTCCCCTGGGCAACGTCCTTGCAGACGGCCAATTCTCTCACACCAGAAGTGACTTGCAATTTCTCAAGTCACTCCTGACACGACAAAAATACTTGCTTACAAAAGGATTTATCACTTAGTTATCAATTAGTTAGAATGAGTTATTGGTTAGTTATGACTTAGTTATCACAGGGTTAAAATAAGATTTATCACTTAATTATCAATGACTTATAATTGGGACTCTCAGTTATAACTTGCTTACAAAAGTATTTATCACTTAGTTATCAATTAGTTAGAATGAGTTTGTTGTACTTAGTTATCACTTGGTTATAATATGATTGGTTGCTTGGTTCCCAATTACTTATAATTCTGGTTCTCAGTTATGACTTGCTCAAAATAGAATTTATCACTTAGTTATCAATTAGTTAGAATGACTTATCAGTTACTTATGACTTTGTTCTCAATTGCTTATCATTGGGTTGCTCAGTAATGACATGCTTACAATAGGATTTTTGAGTTATCAGTTAGTTATGAATTAGTTATAATTTGATAACTAAGGGATTTATCGTTTAGTTCCCAGTTACTTATAATTGGCATCTTTAGTTATCAATTACTTAGAATGAGTAATCAGTTATGACTTAGTTCTCAATTACTTATCATTGGGATTCTCTGTTACAACTTGCTTAGTTATCAATTACTTAGAACAAGTTATCAGTTACTTATGACTTAGTTCTCAATTACTTATAATTGTGGTTCTCTGTTATAACTTGCTTACAATAGAATTTATAACTTAATTATCAATTACTTAGAACGAGTTATCAGTTACTTATTACTTGGTTCTCAATTACTTATCATTGGGGTTCTCCGTTATAACTTACTTACAATAAAATTTATCTTAGTTATCAATTACTTAGAACAAGTTATCAGTTACTTATGACTTGGTTCTCAATTACTTATCATTGGGGTTCTCAATTAGATATGACTTGTTCATAATCGGATTTATTACATAGTTGTCAATTAGTTAGAATGTGTTATCAGTTAGTTAGGGCAGTTATAATATTATTAGCTTTCAATTTGTTATATTGTTAACTTTCAATTAGTTAAGATTGGAGTTGCCACTTTGGGTGCATCTCCACTGCAGAATTAATGCAGTTTCACACCACTTTAATTGCCACGTCTATGGATCCACGGGATTTATGGTTTGGTGACACACTATCACATTTGGCAGAGGAGGCTCTTGTCAAACTACAAACTCCCGGTTTGCCATTGCATCGAGCCGTAGTAATTAAAGTGGTGACAAACTGTGTTGTTTCTATAGTGTAGACAGAGTGAGAAGCCCGCTCAGTCGGATGTGTTTACACTTCTTGCACTGAAGTTTTCTGCCTGCTGTATATCATATAATTGGAATTATATGATATACAATTGGGGTTGGACTACATGACCTTTGTGGTCTAGCCCAACACTATGAGTCTTTCTTTGGATGTTTTGAAGCAGAGGCATGATGGCCATCTGTTGGGAAGTCTTTGATTGGATCTTCCTGCCTGGCCAGAGGGTTGGACGAGATGACCTCTGTGGTCTCTCCCAACTCTTATCATTCCTTCCCTAGATGTCTGAAGCAGAGGCTGGATGGCCATCAAATTGGGAGGGCTTTGATTGTGTCTCCCTGCCTAGCCGAAAGGGGGTTGGACTAGATGACCTCTGGGGTCTCTCCCAACACTTTGATTCTATGACCTCTGGGGTCTCTCTATCATTCCTTCCCTAGATATCTGAAGCAGAGGCAGGATGGCCATCTGTTGGGAGGGCTTTGATTGTGTTTCCCTGCTTAGCCAAAATGGGGTTGGACTAGATCAGTGGTTCTCAACCTGGGGTCCCCAGATGTTTTTGGCCTACAACTCCCAGAAATCCTAACAGCTGATAAACTGGCTGAGGTTTCTGGGAGTTGTAGGCCAAAAACATCTGGGGACCCCAGGTTGAGAAGCACTGGACTAGATGATCTCTAGGGTCTCTTCCAACATTATGATTCTCCAATTCCTTCCCTGGGTGTTTTGAAGCAGAGGCTGGATGGCCATCTGTTGGGAGGGCTTAGATTGGGCCTTCCTGCCTGGCCAAAAGGGGGTTGGATTGGATGGATGGCCATCTGTCAGGAGGGCTTTGATTGGGTCTTCCTGCCTGGCTGAAAGGGGGTTGGATTGGATGACCTCTGAGATCTTTCCCAATTACTTCCCTGGATGTTTTGAAGCAGAGGCTGGATGGCCATCTGTTGGGAGGGCTTTGATTGTGTTTCCCTGCCTAGCCAAAAGGGGGTTGGACTAGATGACCTCTGGGCTCTCCCAACACTTTGATTCTCTGATTCCTTCCCTGGGTGTTTTGAAGCAGAGGCTGGATGGCCATCTGTCGGAAGGGCTTTGATTGTGTCTCCCTGCCTGGCCGAACGAATGGGATCGGAGAGGATGTCCCTTTGGGGTCTCCCCCAAACTCCCTTTTGCTTCTCGACCGCAGCATGCGCTATAGACTCGGAAGGAGCAGGTGGGACATAACGTGCGCCACAAGCCCGACCTCCTCCAGTGCGCGAGTGTGAATGAAAACAAGATGATGCTGGGTCTCATGGCTCCTCTTTGGGGTTCGGAGTCATGCGCAGAAAGACCATTTGCACATTTGGGGGAGGGCGGGCGCCAGTTCGGGTTGTGAATGGCGCCACCAGGCCATTGCGCACTACAGCTGTGGAATTAATGCACTTTGGCACCACTTTGACCTGCCTTGGCTCCGTGCCATGGAATCCTGGGAGTTGTAGTTTGGCTTATAAAACCTCCGACTTCCTTGATCCCGTAGCTTTGACCCCATGGGGCTTAAAAATGGTGCCGAGCAGCATTCATTGGGCAGTGCGGTCGCCAGACGTGTCAGAGCCACAGCAGGAATGGGAGCACCTTGTTCTTGCATGCGCATTGAGAGTAGATGCAATCGGGAAAGGCACGATCCCATTCAGGTTTCCTTTGCACCCTACGTGCGAATCTGGGTTATTCCCTGGGTGTGGAAACCCAGCCTTAAGGAAAAACGTGCCTGGCCATCTGACGGGAGGGTGCAGCTAGGTGTGGCAAGGTGCGCGCACCACAAGACCGGTCCCTCTTCCTCCACATTCCTCCATAGAGTTGGAAGGGGAGACCTCGAGGGCTATCTAGTCCAACCCCCTTCCGCTAGGCAGGAAGACACAATCCAATCCTGTGAGAGCTGTTCAGCAGTGGAACTCTCTGCTCTGGAGTGTGGTGGAGGCTTTTAAACAGAGGCTGGATGGGCCATCTGTTGGGGGCGCTTTGAATGCAATTTTCCTGCTTCTTAGCAGGGGGTTGGACTGGATGGCCCATAAGGTCTCTTCCAACTTTATGATTCTATAATCCCTCCCGACAGATGGCCATCCATCCAGCCTCTGCTCTTTACTAGACTTTACTAGACTCCACTTGTTACCATCTTCCTCCTGTGTTGTCGAAGGCTTTCATAGCTCACATAGTTGTTGTGAGTTTTCCAGGCTGTCTTGCCATGTTCCAGAAGCACTGTGTCCTGATGTTTCACCCACATCTATGGCAGGCATCCTCAGAGGTTGTGAGGCCTGTTGGAAACTAGGCAAGTGGGGAATGATGTCCTTTGTTGGGAGGTGTTGGCTGATTGAGGAGGAAGGAGCCAGGCTTTGATGCTGCAAGGCTATTCAATGCTAATCAAACTGGCCAGTAGCAACAATCACACTTGCCTCCAACAGACAAGTTATTTCTCCCACCCTGGACATTGTCTGCTTGAGGTACATGTGAATGTTGCAATTGGGCATCTTGATTAGCATTGAATGACCTTGCAGCTTCAAAGCCTGGCTGCTTCCTGCCCAAATAGCTGAAGACTATTTTTAAAATCACAGAGGGAGGCAAAGGAAGCTCTCAAACACTTTTGCCAAAGTCATCGCAGTAAATTGGGAATGACTTGAAGGCACACAACAACCACATTAAGGTGGTTGTCTGTTGGAAAATAGGCAAGTGAGGTTTATATATCTGTGGAACGTCCAGGCTTTGAAGCTGCAAGGCCATTCGATGCTAATCAAGGTGGCCAATTGGAGCATACACACTTTTCTCCAACAGACAAAGAGTTCTTTCTCCCATTGTGGACATTATCTCACAGATATAGAAACCCCACTTGCCTAGTTTTCAACAGACCTCACAACCTTTGAGGATGACTGCCATAGGTGTGGGTGAAACGTCAGGAGAGAATGCTTCTGGAACATTGCCAAACAGCCTGGAAAACTCACCGCAACCTGGTGATTCTGGATATGAAAGCATCCGACAACAGACCTCACAACCTCTGAGGATGCCTGCCATAGATGTGGGTGAAATGTCAGGAGAGAATGCTTCCGGAATATGGCCAGACCGCCTGGAAAACTCACAGTGACTTAGTTCTGTTTATGTGGCGTCTCTTTCCTTGCAATTTGAACCAGGATGGCAGAAAACAAGCTCAACGTGACTTCCTTGTGATGCAGAATCGCATTGGCTTTTTAAGCTGCCGCACCACATTTGATGCGCAGACACATCAAAACTCATTGCCTTAGTGGAAAATCCTGTATTTGGGGTTGGACTGCCATTCCCAGCATGCCTCGCTCTCGGGTAGACGGCCGCTGGGACTTGCAGTCCGACAACATCCGGAGGCTTACGTTGTTTTCCGGATGTTTGAGACCAGAGGCGCCGCGGTTAATGATAGGGAGGAATATCATATGTATTTATGCGCAAAGAGGATGTTGTGATCCTAAGTCACTTGCCTAGTTTCCGACAGACCTCACAACCCATACATGTGGGTGAAACGTCAGGAGAGAATGCTTCTGGAACATGGCCTTGCAGCCCGGAAAACTCACAGCAATTTGACTCCTGATTGTGATCAATTGTGATTCCAATTTGACCAGGGCTCTTGAGAAATTATTCTGGCATTACCTTTTCCAGTTAGCTGGGGCTAACTGCGGGAGCTCATCCCACTCCCCAAATTCAAACCGCCGACCTTTCAGTCAGCAGCGCAGCAGTTTAATCTGCTGCACCACCAGGGCTCTTGAGTACTGGTCAGAAATTATTCTGGCATTACCTTTACCATTTAGCTGGGGCTAACTGCAGGAGCTCATCCCACTCCCCGAAATCAAACTGCCGACCTTTCAGTCAGCAGCTCAGCAGTTTAACCTGCTGTGCCACCAGAGCTCTTGAGTTTTGGTCAGAAATTATTCTGGCATTACCTTTTACAATTAACTGAGGCTAACTACAGGAGCTCACCCTGTCATCTTTTGGTCAGCAAGTTCAGCAGCTCAGCGGTTTAACCCGCTGCACCACTGAGTGCTCCTACCCAAAGGGTTACGAATCAGTTTTTGGTCAACTTATATATTATAATATAATATTATAATGTAATATAATACAATAAATAATAATAATAATAATAATAATAATAATAATAATAATAATACAATATTATAATTATATTTTTATATTACATGTAATATTACTAATAATATTACAGTGTGCTGGTGTAATACAATATATTAATATATGGTATTGATATTGTACTATGCTAATAATTTAATATATTGTATATGTGTGTGTATATATATCTTTTTATTATTATTATTACTTATAATATTTTAATGTAATACCATATACTACTACTAATAATAATAATACAATATTATAGTTATATATTTTATATTACATGTAATATTACTAATAACATTACAATGTGATGGTGTTGTAAAATATAGTAATATATGGTACTAATATTGCACTATGCTAATAATTTAATATATTATATATGTATATATATATATATCTTTTTATTATTATTTTTATTTATATAATATTTATATTTTAATGTAATACCATATACTACTAATAATAATAATACAATATTATAATTATATATTTTATGTTACATGTAGTATTACTAATAATATTACAATGTGATGGTGTCGTAAAATATAGTAATATATGGTACTGATATTGTGCTATGCTAATAATTTAATATATTGGTACTATATATACTACCATATACTACTACTAATAATAATACAATATTATAATTATATATTTTATATTACATGTAATATTACTAATATGCAATATTAGTTATATGCAATATTACTAATAATATTACAATGTGATGGTGTAGTAAAATATAGTAATATATGGTACTGATATTGTACTATGCTCATAATTTAGTATATTGTATGTATCTATATCCTGGTATCGTCTCTTTGCTTGACCTTCTCTTTGCTTGTGCTCCTCTCTTCAGATTTCTCTCGATGGCGATCATGGAGTCCTCTCGCAGCGTCTCTTCCCGGGAATCTTTGTATTCGGTGGAAAGCGAGGAGGAGGACGAGGACCAGCAACGCTGCGGCGAATTCGAGGTCTTCCTTTCGGACAGCGGGAGCGATACGGAGAAGGAGCCCGTACGGACAGGCGAAGGGAGCTTCCTCTTCTCTCCGCGGTCCAGATCGGGACGGACTAACCCGGCCTTGCTTTGCCCCAAGCGTCGCTCCCGGAAGCCCGCTAAGCCCCAGCCCTTGTCTCCTTGTTGCCGTTACCCGGTGGCGGTAGCGGAGGGCGAGTACTGCAAGCGTTTGACCGATACGGAGCAGCCAGTCGCCAACCCAAAACGATTGGAAGTGGGCAGCGGGCGGAAACGGTCAAGCGGTGCTTTGGGAGGCGGCCGGCCTTTCGGAGCCCAGTTGTCCGCACAAGGAAAGAAGAGGCAGCGGAATGAGGAGACGGAGGACCGGGAACGTTTCTGCTCTCCTTGTTGGACCGAGAAGGACCACATCTTCGCGCAAAAGGTGGGTCCGGCAGCAATGGTGGCATTCCGGGTGGCGGGAGCAATTTGCCCATTGGTTTTACTCTATCGACACTTCAGATGAGCCCAATATTTGGCCCATATTGTTAAGTCCCCGCAGATCTTGACTTTTAGGAGCTGGGATGTTTTCAAACGTGCGTAGGTTGTTTTGTTATCTTAGGTTTTGTTTTGTTTTTGGCCACCAAGGTGATTTGGAATAACCATCAGGAAGAATGTGTTGTCATGGCTAAAAAATTGGGTTGCTGTGACTTTCCTGGGCTGTCTGGCCTTATTCTAGAAGCATTCTCTCCTGACATTTTGCCCACATATATGGCAGGCATCCTCAGAGGTTGTGAGGTCTGTTGGAAATTAGGCAAGTGGGGTTGATATATCTGGATGGGAGAAAGAACTCTTGCTCTGCTCTTTACTAGACTTTGCTAGACTCCACTTGTCACCATCTTTCTCCTGTGTTGTCGAAGGCTTTCATAGCTCACATAGTTGTTGTGAGTTTTCTGGGCTGTCTTGCCATGTTCCAGAAGCATTCTCCCCTGACGTTTCGCCCACATCTATGGCAGGCATCCTCAGAGGTTGTGAGGCCTGTTGCAAACTAGGCAAGTGAGGTTTACGTATCTGTGGGATGATGTGGAATGATGTCCTTTGTTGGGAGGTGTTAGCTGATTGAGGAGGAAGCAGCCAGGCTTTGATGCTGCAAGGCTATTCAATGCGAATCAAGCTGGCCAGTAGCAACAATCACACTTGCCTCCAACAGACAAGTTATTTCTCCCACCCTGGACATTGTCTGCTTGAGGTACATGTGAATGTTGCAATTGGCCATCTTGATTAGCATCGAATGGCCTTGCAGCTTCGAAGCCTGGCTGCTTCCTGCCTGAATAGCTGAAGTGTATTTTTAAAATCACAGAGGGAGGCAAAGGAAGTTCTCAAACACTTTTGCTGAAGTCATCGCAGTAAATTGGGAATGACTTGAAAAGGCACACAATAACCTGTTGCCTGTTGCAAGCTAGGCAAGTGAGGTTTATATATCTGTGGAATGTCCAGGCTTTGAAGCTGCAAGGCCATTTGATGCTAAGTAAGGTGGCCAATTGCAACATTCACACTTTTTTCTCCCACTCTGGACATGATTAAACCTCACTTGTCAGATCCCAGTAAGGAAGCCTTTTGCAGCTGACATATTGTAATTTTCTCAGCACCAATTGTGTTTAAGTGCAGGCCAAGGTCTTTAAGCACTGCACCAAGTGTGCCAATCACTACTGGAACCACCTTGACTGGTTTGTGCCAGAGTCTTGGCAGTCTGATCTTGAAATCCTCATATCGTGTCAGCTTTTCCAGTTGTTAATCCTGCTGTCACTCAGGATTGCAACATTGACTATCCATACTTCTTTATTATTATTATTATTATTATTATTATTATTATTATTATTTTCCGCCTGCTTCAGCCTATTCATGTCTTCTCTCTTTGTTTTCTACAGTGTTGGGAACTTCAAGGCTTCGTCCGGCCTTTGATGGAGCTCCTCCACCGACTGCGGATGGGCCGCTTGAACCGAGGTGAGTCTCCGACACAATTTTGGAAACGGAATATATAGATTTGCATTGAATGTATTGAGTGGGAGGGTTTCTTTGGGGCTCGAAAGGGCCACCCTTTGCCTGTCAATCCTCTAACTTAACCCCAAAGTCTTCTTGTTTAGGGAAATGGCCTTCCAACCTAGTTGTAGCTCCCAGAAAGGAGTTGGTTATGTAATTCCATTTGCTCTTTGCCACCTGACAAGGGGAGGGAGGGGGACGCATTACATAAGGGAGAAGAAAGGAGCCTCTCCTTCTCAGGTTGCAGGCGGAACACACAATGAGTGTGCTTTCTTCCAGGGCCTCTCTCCTGACTGGTTGACAATCCGGTCATCATCTCCGATGTGGGTGACAGGTCATAAATAGCGTTCGCTTATAAAATCTCAAAGGGAGCGACCTTTGTTTACTCCAAAGTCAATCAGGTGACTGCCTTGCCCTCCTTTCGTGGCCCAGATCTCTCCTCTTACGAGTCTCAATATCATAAATGTCAACAGACGTCCCAGCTGTCACTCAACTCTGTCTCCACCATACTTCAGAAACATCTATCCTCCCCTTTCCCCCTCTTAAAATACCTTTTATTTTAATGAGAAACCCCGATAGTTTCAGAAGGTTGCAAAATTGATTTTGAGCCTTTCGATTGGTATAACAAAGAGGGTCATTAAATTTCTAGTAGCGCAGCAGATTAAACTGCTGAACTGGCTGACCGAAGGGTCAGTGGTTTGGATCCAGGGAGCACTGAGCTCCCGCTGTTAGCCCCAGCTCCTGCCAACCTAGCATTCTCTCCTGACCTTTTGCCCACATCTATTTATTTACAGCTTTTATATTCCGCCCTTCTCACCCTGCAGGAGACTCAGGGCGGATTACAGTGTACACATATATGGCAAACATTCAATGCCAATTTTTGACATACAAACATATACAGACATGCACAGAGGCTATTTAACTTTTTCTGGCCGCCAAGGGAGCTGTCGCTTTCATCATCATTCTGCGACGTTGATGAAGCACTTCCGCATTCCCCGCATGCTTCCCCACTGGAATGCTTTGCTGGAGTCTTCTTTATGGCAGATTGAGGGGTCTGTTGGAAACTAGGCAAGGGAGGGTTATATATAATAATATATATTTATAATGTTTTTAATTAGGAGACGCAAATGGCTTATGTTTTTATTACTTTTGTTTGGTTTTATACTATGTATTAATGTTTTAAATGTTTTATGATGGTCTTGGGCATCGAATCGTTGCCTCTGTAAACCGCCTGAGGGCTGAGAAGGGTGATATATGTGGCCCGCCCATTTTTATCGTAATAATAATAACAATAATAATAATAACACTTTATTTGTACCCCACTACCATCTCCCCATGGGACTCGGTGCGGCTTACATGAGGCCGAGCCCAAACACAACAATACAAGCAATAATCGTGATTGTGTTATTAGAATGTTATTTTATGACTGCTTTTTAAAATGTATTTTGATGATGTTGTTTGTTGTTTATGCTTTGATTTTATTGGGTTGTTGTAGGTTTTTCCGGGCTATATGGCCATGTTCTGGAGGCAATTTTTCTCCTGCCTCCAGAACATGGCCATATAGCCCGGAAAAACCTACAACAACCCAGTGATTCCAGCCATGAAAGCCTTCAACAATACTTTGATTTTATTGCTGTAATATGTTGTCCGGGCTTGGCCCCATGTAAGCCGCTCCGAGTCCCCACTGGGGAGATGGTGGCGGGGTATAAATAAAGATTATTATTATTATTATTATTATATACAAATATAGTAAATAAAGAATAAATAATTATATATCTCTGGAATAATGTCCAAGGTGGGAGAAAGACCTCTTGTCTGCTTGAGGCAAGTGTGAATGTTGCAATTGGCCACTTTGTTTAGCACTGAAGCAGCCAAGCTTTGAAGCTGCAATGCCATTCAATTCTAATCAAGGTGGCCAATTGCAACATTCACACTTGCCTCAAGTAGACAAGAGTTCCTACCCACAGATATATAAACCCCACATGCCTAGTTTCCAACAGTTCTACATCCCTAAAATCCACCAGGAAATAAAACATGAGAAGATCCGTACGTGGTTGCAAAGTAAATTATTATTATTAGTAGTAGTAGTAGTATTATTAACTGCAGAAAAGCAAAAATACCCCAAATAGATGAACAAGTTTGGGTTGCACTTGAAAGGGAAGTTAGTACGTGGTTGCAAAGTAAATTATTATTATTATTATTATTAACTGCATAAAAGCAAAAATACCCCAAGTAGACGAACAAATAATAATAATAATAATAATAATTTACTTTGGAACCACGTACTAACTTCCCTTTCAAGTGCAAGGGAAGTTAGTACGTGGTTGCAAAGTAAATTATTATTATTAACTGCAGAAAAGCAGAAATACTCCAAGTAGATGAACAAGTTTGTGTTGCACTTGAAAGGGAAGTTAGTACGTGGTTGCAAAGTAAATTATTATTATTTTTATTATTATTATTAACTGCAGAAAACCAAAAATACCCCAAGTAGATGAACAAATAATAATAATATTAATGATAATAATTTACTTTGCAACCACGTACTAACTTCCCTTTCAAGTGCAAGGGAAGTTAGTACGTGGTTGCAAAGTAAATTATTATTATTATTAACTGCAAAAAAGCAAAAAATACCCCAAGTAGATGAACAAGTTTGTGTTGCACTTTAAAAGGAAGTTTATACATGGTTGCAAAGTAAAGTGTGAACAGTCTGGCTGAGCCTCAACAAAGGCAGCATTCTCCTAGGCAGGAAGCAGCCACGCTTTGAAGCTGCAAGGCCATTCAATGCTAATCAAGCTGGCCAATTGCAGCATTTTGTATG
Organism: Anolis sagrei; assembly: GCF_037176765.1. Classification (NCBI taxonomy): domain Eukaryota; kingdom Metazoa; phylum Chordata; class Lepidosauria; order Squamata; family Anolidae; genus Anolis; species Anolis sagrei. The sequence continues at coordinate 5,981,223 of NC_090032.1, forward strand.
GCTTGTTCCCAAGTGCGCAGAGGCAGCTTGAGCCTTTGTTTAATGCCGCTTGCCGGTCACATTGTCCTTCCCATAAAAACACATCGGAAAAAGAGAGCCGTGTTTGCAAAACCAGTCTTTGGCTGCTGCATTTTTTCTCTCAGCTCTCCGAGTTTGTGCTCCTCCTTTTTGATGCAGGTGCTACTGCACACATCCGTACACGCGTGTGGCAGCGTGAGCCGAAAGGCCCGCCCCTGCTGGCCAAACACGTGCGGGCCTGCCTGTTTGCCTCCTTCCTTCCTTCCTGCAAGGCCCTCCCTTCCCTCGGGCTTCCCCAGAGAGAGCTTAGCAAGCGGCAGCTGACTGACACATGGGTCTCTTCCCCGGAGCATCCGTCCTTTTCGGTGGCATCCTATATTGGGAGCTGCTAAATCTGGAGCAGCTTTGACGCTGTTGGGTTTTTATCCAAACCAGACTCACAAAACCTTTTTGCATCTAACCAAAGACTCCTTGTCTGGGTTCTTGCAGCACATTTGGAGCCTCGGTGTGCATCCGTACCATACAAACAATGCACTCCAACACTATTTTAATTTCCATGGAATCCCTGCAGCTGTAGTTCTGCAAGATCTTTAGCTGGTGCCTCACCAAACTGCAAAATCCCATAATTCCATAGCATTCAAAGTGGTCTCAAGCTGCATTAACTCTACAGTGTAGATGCACCCTCTCAGCACCCCTTTCCCAAAGAGCTGGACCAGAATCAGGAAAAAGTTGGCAGAATTTGTTATTATTCCTCCTCAACTTTGCTGGGTATTCTTATCATAGAATCATAGATCATAATAGAAAAGTAATAGTAGTAGTAGTAGTAGCAGTAGTAGTAATAATAGTAGTAGTAATAATAATAATAATAATATCCAAACAACAGCCAGCAGAGTGATCTCGTCTGTTGTAGACTCATCTTGTGTTTCAAATAATAGTAGTAGTAATAGTAATAATAGTAATAATAATATATCCAAATCAACAGCTAGCAGAGTGATCTTGTCTGCTGTAGACTCATCTTGTGTTTCAAATAATAGTAGTAATAATAATAATAATAATAGTAATAATAATATATTCAATACAACAGGCAGCTGAGTGATCTTGTCTGCTGTAGACTCCTCTTGTGTTTCAAATAATAGTAGTAATAATAATAATAATAATAATAAATCCAATACAGCAGCCAGCAGAGTGATCTTGTCTGCTGTAGACTCATTTTGTGTTTCAAATAATAGGAGTAATAATAATAATAATAATAATAATAATAATATATCCAATACAACAGCCAGCTGAGTGATCTTGTCTGCTTTAGACTCATTTGTGTTTCAAATAATAGTAATAAGAAGAATAATAATAAATCCAAATCAACAGCTAGCGGAGTGATCTTGTCTACTGTAGACTCATCTTGTGTTTCAAATAATAGTAATAATAATAATAATAAATCCAAATTAACAGCTAGCAGAGTGATCTTGTCTGCGGTAGACTCAACTTGTTTCAAATAATAGTAATAATAATAATAATAAATCCAATACAACAGCCAGCAGAGTGATCTTGTCTGCTGTAGGCTCATCTCGTGTTTCAAATAGTAGTAGTAGTAGTATTAGTAATAATAATAAAAAATCCAATATAACAGCCCGCAGAGTGATCTTGTCTGCTGTAGACTCATCTTGTGTTTCAAATAATAGTAATAATAATAATAATAATAATAATATATCCAATACAACAGCCAGCTGAGTGATCTTGTCTGCTGTAGACTCACGTTGTGTTTCAAATAGTAGTAGTAGTAGTAGTAGTAATAATAATAAATCCAATACAACAGCTAGCAGTGATCTTTGCTGTAAACTCATCTTGTGTTTCAAATAATAGTAATAATAATAATAATATATCCAATACAATAGCCAGAAGAGTGATCTTGTCTGCTGTAGACTCATCTTGTGTTTCAAATAAATTATAATAATATTAATAATAATAGAACCATAGAGTTTGAGCCCCCGGTGGCGCAGCAGGTTAAACTGCTGAGCTGCTGAACATGCTGGCCGAAAGGTTGGCACTTCAAATCCAGGGAGCGGGGTGAGCTCTTGCTGTTAGTCCCAGCTTCTGCCAACCTAGCAGTTCAAAAACATTCAAATGTGCATAGATCAATAGGTACTGCTCCGGCAGGAAGGTAACAGCGCTCGATGCTAGCCACGTCACCTTGGAGGTGTCTGTGGACGACACCGGCTCTTTGGCTTAGAAATGGAGATGAGCACCAGAGTCGGACACGACTAGACTTATGTCAGGGGAAAACCTTTACTTTAGAGTTGGAAGAGACCCTAAGGGTCATCTGTTCCAACCCAATGCCAGTTGAAGCACCCCTGAGAGATGGCCATCCAGCCTCTGTTTACAAGCCTCCAAAGAAGGCCCTTTGTACTATTAATGTGCCTCTGTTCCTCTGAATGTGCGACTTGTGTTCTTCCTCGTGCGGCTATTAGATCAATGGCGATAATCAGTTAATTGACAGGTCTTTTTCTTCCTCTCTTCCTTTGTGCTCAGGGCTTAGCAGCTTCCAGCAGAGCGTGGCCATGGACAGGATCCAGCGGATAATCGGCGTCCTGCAGAAGCCGGAAATGGGGTAAGCAAGGGCCTATAGGAAAGGATTATGTTCTCCTCCTTTGACACCTTTAGAAAGACTTTTTGAGTCCCCCCAGCTCTCTTTTGCAGCATTGGGAAGGGTAGTAAAGGGAAATTGCAGATTTTAGCAAGACCAACAGACAGCTTTGCCCCAATCCTGCTAGTTTTCTTTGAGCATCTCTTTGTCCACATCCCTTATCTTATGGCTTTTTCCTCCTGTTCTTTCCCAGGGAGCGATATTTAGGCACGTTGCTCCAGGTGGAGAGGATGCTGAAGGTCTGGTTTCCTCACGTTTTGAAGGACTCCGATGTCAACAATAGCATTGAAGAAGAAGCAGAGGAACGGTGCAAGATGGCAAAGGTGAGAGATGAGGCTTGATACTTAATCATTGCATTAGGATATTAGTGCGGCATGTCGAAATGTGAGCATACAGACTTCCTCCCTTGCATGTAGAAAGTTAGTTTTGCAGGCTTGGCTTCAGCATTCTTGCAAGTGTTTGTCTTTATGTGCAGGGAATGGCATATTTGTTTGCCTTATATGTTGGAAATACTATTTTTAATATTATTATATTACTATTATTATTATAATTTATTTGAAACACAAGATGAGTCCCTTCAGGGAGATAGGGCGGTCTACAAATAAAGTTGTTATTGTTGTTGTTGTTATTATTATTATTATTATTATTATTATTATTATTTGGATGCAATAATATAATAATAATGTTATTATAATTATTTTATGGATGTAATAATATTAATAATAATAAGGTTGGTAAAGGTTGTCCCCTGACATTAAGTCCAGTCATGTCTGACTCTGGGACTCTGGTGCTCATCTCCATTTCTAAGCCAAAGAGCCAGCGTTGTCCGTAGACACCTCCAAGGTCATGTGGCCAGCATGACTGCATGGAGCGCCGTTACCTTCCCACCTGAGCGGTACCTATTGATCTGCTCATATTTGCATGTTTTCGAACTGCTAGGTTGGCAGAAGCTAGGGCTGACAGTGGAAGCTCACGTTGCTCCCTGGAATCAAACCTGCAACCTTTCGATCAACAAGCTCAGCAGCTCAGTGCTTTAACCCACTGCGCCACCAGGGGCAGTGGGTTATTATTATTATTATATTAATAATAATATATTATTATTAATAATAATATAATATAATGTTAGGTTCTTGTGGGTTGTAATTTTAGAGCAGCAAAACAGCAGAGAGGAAACAACCAGGCACATCTTAACACCTCTCAAAAAAGATTCCCCCAGGCTCAGCCAGGCCTTCAAATGCTAATGAAGGTGGTCAGTTGAAACATTCACGCCCAGCTCCAGCAGAGAAGAGCTCTTTGCCCCACCCCAGTCATTCCACAGATATATAAACCCATTTTCCTAATTCCAACAGACCTCACTACCTCTGAGGATGCTTGCCATAGATGCAGGCGAAACGTCAGGAGAAAATGCCTCTAGAACATGGCCATATAGCCCGAAAAAATCCACAAGAACCTAGTGATTCCAGCCATGAAAGCCTTCGACAATACAAAATATAATGTTGTTATTATTATAACATACATATTATATCACACCAGAAGCAACTTGCAATTTCTCAAGTTGCTCCTGACACACACAAAAAATATTATTATTAATTTGCGTTAATTTAGTCACTTTTTCAATAATGGGATTCAAGGTGGAGCATATAGTCAGCCTTCGACAAGACAAAAAAGCGGGGAAATTGCAACTATTGTTAAGCCTCGCAAACTCTTACTTAATACTCTTAATAGCATTTTTGTGACTTACTAAACTTTTTTATAATTGAGTCTTGTTATCACACGTCCTTTCTTAGCCAGCATAATTAATAATTAATAGCGAGGAGTCCCAACACCAATATGGCGGGCTGCGTGATAACTTGTTTTAAATGGAGTAGTGAATTCTGAACTTTCTGTTTGTGCAGCCATAATAGCTTTAGCACAGCTGGTTAAACTGCCAGCTGTAGAAACTTTTGCCCGTCGAAAGGTTAGCAGTTCAAGCCTGGGTTGGAGTGAGCTCCCACCGTCAGCCCAGCTTCTGCCCACCTAGCAGATCAAAAACAGTACTGTGTGTATAAATAAATAAATAAATAAATAAATAGGTACCGCTTTTAGTGGGAAGGTAATAAAAGTCGCCCATAAGTATGGAAGATGGAGCAACAGCACCACCTTATGGCTGGAGTCGAGCACAACCTCCAGATGCTATTTATTTATTTACCTATTGAAATCCACCTTTTCTCTACCCCCGAAGGGGACTCAAGGCAGTTTACATGTGGGCAATTATTCAATGCCTTAAAACACATACAATTCCAATAATATTAATATTAAAATTAAATAAAAATTTATTTTAAAACATTTATTTGACACACCAAGCTCAAAAGGCCATATAGCCCCAAAAAACCTACAACAACCCAATAATAATAATAATAATAATAATAATAATTTATTGTGATGTACTGGGGTACCATGGGAAATAGTTGAGATTGGGGAGAAAAGGAAGTAGCAAATTGATTCCTGAAGAATCTGAAATATAGGTTTTGTAGGTTTTTTTCGGGTTATATGGCCATGTTCTAGAGGCATTCTCTCCTGACGTTTCGCCTGCATCTATGGGAAGCATCCTCAGATACAGGCGAAACGTCAGGCTAATAATAATAATAATTGATTATGATGCACTGGGGTACCATGGGAAATAGCTGAGATTCGGGTTATATGGCCATGTCCTAGAGGCATTCTCTCCTGATGTTTCGCCTGCATCTATGGGAAGCATCCTCAGATACAGGCGAAACGTCAGGCTAATAATAATAATAATAATTATAATTGATTGTGATGCACTGGGGTACCATGGGAAATAGCTGAGATTCGGGTTATATGGCCATGTCCTAGAGGCATTCTCTCCTGACGTTTCGCCTGCATCTATGGGAAGCATCCTCAGATGCAGGCGAAACGTCAGGCTAATAATAATAATTATAATTATAATTGATTATGATGCACTGGGGTACCATGGGAAATAGCTGAGATTCGGGTTATATGGCCATGTCCTAGAGGCATTCTCTCTTGACGTTTCGCCTGCATCTATGGGAAGCATCCTCAGATGCAGGCGAAACGTCAGGCTAATAATAATAATAATTGATTGTGATGCACTGGGGTACCATGGGAAATAGCTGAGATTCGGGTTATATGGCCATGTCCTAGAGGCATTCTCTCCTGACGTTTCGCCTGCATCTATGGGAAGCATCCTCAGATGCAGGCAAAACGTCAGGCTAATAATAATAATAATTGATTGTGATGCACTGGGGTACCATGGGAAATAGCTGAGATTCGGGTTATATGGCCATGTCCTAGAGGCATTCTCTCCTGACGTTTCGCCTGCATCTATGGCAAGCATCCTCGGATGCAGGCGAAATGTCAGGAGAGAATGCCTCTAGAACATGGCCATATAACCCGAAAAAACCTACAACAACCCAGTGATTCCGGCCATGAAAGCCTTCGATAATCTGAAATATGCATGCTTTTGTTGCTTTTGTTTCGCCTTTGCCTGCTTGGATGTCGGTATTACAAACTAGAAAGTGTCTTGTGCCTTTGTTTTGTCATTAACTGGATGCTTTTTTTGCCTCTTTTAATCCAGCAGTCTTCCATGGCAAAGAACGTAAAGGACAATACAGGGTGGAAACGTGTCCAGGACTCGAGGGAAAGCCCCCCAACAGAGGAGCTCCTCCAGACGCACCTCACGGACTCGGACTCGCCGGGCCACGAAGCCAGGGAGGAGCCGCCACGCTTCCAGGGGGACTGGCCAGCCATGAACTTGACCTGGATCCACACCTCGCCCATTTCGAACCCTCCTTTGGCCCAAGCGGGTGCCACCTTTGGGCCGGCCTTCCTTCACCCACCCACACAGGCCTATGGGGTGGTCGTCTTCCTCCCGGACCCTTCCGGGGCTTTTGCCCGCGCCACGTCCTTGGCTTCCGTCCCGTCTTGCTGCCACTCCGAGGTGCCACTCCCAAGCTCCGGGGGCCCTCCTCGGTGCCAGAGCATGCCAAGCGCCGCGAGGCCGGTGGGATGCTGCCCCGGAGGAGGGACCCTCAGCCGCCTCTCGCGGTCTCTGCCCAACCTGCCCGCGTCCAGCACTGTATTGAAGGAACTGACAAAGTCTCCACGTCTCTGCCCTTCCTGAAACTTGGCTCCGTTGGCATCTCCCAAAATGTGTGAATTTTTCTTTCCATCGACATCTTCCTTTTTCTTGTTATATTTTTTTAACTTTTTAAAGAACTTTATTTAAATGTCGTTTCATGTACGTCCAAGAGGCGATGCAAAAAGCCTGTCTGTCTCCCAGGCTTGGGGAGAATGTTTGCTTTCAATAAATGCCACGGCAATGGCTGTCAAATGAGGTTAATGTGTGTGTGGGTTTTGTGCGTTGCCTTTCTGTCACAACAGTTTTTCTCAGCCTTCCCAATGCCACAGTCCCTTAATACAATTCCTCATGTTGTTGTGACCCCTACAAATAACTTTTTCTACTTCATATCTGTCATTTTGCTCCCAATATATTTATTTTTTTGTCATGTCAGGAGCGACCTGAGAAACTGCAAGTCACTTCTGGTGTGAGGGAATTGGCCGTCTGCAAGGACGTTGCCCAGGGGACGCCCGGATGATTTGATGTTTTTATCATCCTTGTGGGAGGCTTCTCTCATGTCCCCGCATGAGGAGCTGGAGCTGATAGAGGGAGCTCACCTGCCTCTCCCCGGATTCGAGCCTGCGACCTGTCGGTCTTCAGTCCTGCCAGCACAGGGGTTTAACCCACTGCACCACCGGGGGCTCCTAATACCCAATATGCCCAAATACGAATCCTGGTGGGGTTGGGAAGATTGATGTCATTTGGGAGTTGTAGTGGCTGGGATTTATAGTTCACCTACAATCAAAGAGCATTCTGAACATCTATATAAATAAAAATGTAATGTTCATTTGTGGGATTAGCAAACCTCAAAAACCACTGGAAGAATTGACGCCAAATTTGGACACAAGACACCTCTCTGGCCAACAAGTGACCGTCACTCATAAAAGTATTGAAAAACACAGCAGAAGGGACTTAAAAAGCCAAAAAACAGATTAAAACGCACGTGCAAAGCCACATATACACACACACACACACACACATATATGCATATACACACACAGAACACATACACAGAAAGGAGGAAGGAAGGAGGGAAGGGTAGAGAAGGAGAGAAGGAGGGAAAGAAGGAGGGAAGGAAGGGAAAAAAGGGTAGAGAGGGAAAGAAGGAGGGAAGGAGAAAACAAGGAAAGAATGAAGGGTAAAGAAGGAAGGAGGGAGAGAAAGGGGAAGGAGAGAAGGAAAGAAAAGGCAGAGAAGGAAGGAAGGAGAGAAGGGAAAGGAGGGAAGGAAGGGAAAAAAGGGTAGAGAAGGAAGGAGGGAAAAAGGAGGGAAGGAGATAAAGAAGGAAATAATGAAGGGTAGAGAAGGAAGGAGGGAGAAAGGGGAAGGAGAGAAAGAAAGAAAGGAGAGAAGGAGGGAGAGAAGAAGGGAAAGAAGGAGGAAAGGGGAAAAAGGGTAGAGAAGGAAGGAGGGACAGAAAGAGGGAAGGAGAGAAGGAAGGAAAGAAGGGGAAAGAGGGAAGGAGATAAGGGTAAAGAAGGAAGGAGGGAGAGAAAGGGAAAGAAGGAGAGAAAGGAAAGAAAGAAGGGTAGAGAAGGAAGGAGGGAGGGAAAGAAGGAGGGGAGGAGAAAACAAGGAAAGAATGAAGGGTAAAGAAGGAAGGAGAGAAGGGGGAAGGAGAGAAGGAAAGAAAAGGTAGAGAAGGAAGGAGGGAGAGAAGAAGAGGAAGGAGGGAAGGAAGGGAAAAAAGGGTAGAGAAGGAAGGAAGGGGGGAAAGGAGGGAAGGAGATAAGGAAATAATGAAGGGTAGAGAAGGAAGGAGGGAGAGAAAGGGGAAGGAGAGAAGGAAAGAAAGAAAGATAGAGAAGGAAGGAAGGAGAGAAGGAGGGAGAGAAGAAGGGAATGGAGGGAGGGAAGGGGAAAAGGGTAGAGTAGGAAGGAGGGACAGAAAGAGGGAAGGAGAGAAGGAAGGGTAGAGAAGGAAGGAAGGAGGGAAAAGAAGGAAGGAGATAAAGAAATAATGAAGGGTAAAAAAGGAAGGAGGGAGAGAAAGGGGAAGGAGAGAAGGAAAGAAAGAAAGGTAGAGAAGGAAGGAAGGAGAGAAAGAGGGAAAGAAGGAGGGAAGGAGAGAAAGAAGGAAAAAAAGAATGGTAGAGAAGGAAGGAAGGAGAGAAGGAGGGAGATAATGAAATAAGTGAAAGAGGGAAGGAAGGAGAGAAGGAATGAAAGAGAAAGGGAGGGAAGGAAGGAAAGAGACAAGGAAGGATGGAACCAAAGAGCAAAGGAAGCGAGGAAAGAAACAGGTAGAGAAGGAAGAAAGAAGAAAGGAAAGAAAAAGAGGGAAGGAAGGAAGGAAGGAGAAAAAGAAGGAGAAAAAGAGGGAGGGAAGGTTGGCCACAGCAATGCATGGCGGGTACAGCTAGTATAATAATATAATTGATAATATTATAATGTAATACAATATAGTACTAATAATAATAACATGATATAATAATTATATATTTTATATTAAGTGTAATATTACTAATAATATTACAGTATAATGTTGGAAGAGACCTCGTGGGCCATCAGGTCCAACCCCATTCTGCCAAGAAGCAGGAAAATCGCATTCAAAGCACCCTCAACAGATGGCCATCCAGCCTCTGTTTGAAAGCCTCCAAAGAAGGAGCCTCCACCACACTCCGGGGCAGAGAGTTCCACTGCTGAACAGCTCTCACAGTCAGGAATTTCTGCCTCATGTTCAGGTGGAATCTCCTTTCTTGTAGTTTGAAGCCATTTCTCCACATCCTAGTCTCCGGGGCAGCAGAAAACAAGTTCTCTCCTTCCTCCCTATGACTTGCTCTCACATACTTATACATGGCTATCATGTCTCCTCTCAGTCTTCTCTTTAAGCCGCTCCTCATGGGGCTTGTTCTCCAGGCCCTTGATCATTTGACCTACTTTGAATACTGGTAGGGGTTCTTTTTGGGTGGGGGAGAACTGACCCAACATGATAGTAATTGTAGTTCTCCCTACATCCAGAGAACTTTTGTGACCCCCACCAATGATGAAGCTGAACCAAACTGGGCACACAGACCCAATGTGTAAATACAGGTGGGGTTTGGGGGGTGATTGGCGTTGGCATATGGGAGTTGTAGTTCCCAACGTGGGCAACTGTAAAAACAGGCGGGGTTTGGAGGTGACTGACCTTGACATATGGGAGTTGTAGTTCATCCGCATCCAAAGAGCACTGAACCCAGCTGATGACAGATCTGGGCCTTATTGGCTTAGAACAGGCATGGGCCAACTTGAGCCCTCCAGGTGTTTCGGACTTCAACTCCCACAATTCCTAACAGCCTCTGATTGTTTCCTTTCCCGCCTTAGCCATGGGAGTTGAAGTCCAAAACACCTGGAGGGCCCAAGCTGACCCACGACTGGCACAGAACCATAGACAAATGTGGCTTCTGAGGCCTTCTGTTCCCACGTAAACATAACATATTGATTCAGGCAAACTTATATCTCACATATTTAGGTTCCAAAAGGCAAAGAAGCAAGGCCAAGGTAACAGGCCCAAAGCCCACATCTCAAGAGAGAACAATGATATATACATATGTCTATCTTTCTCCCATATTACTTACTTAGGCGATCCCTCGTAGCCCGAGGATGATGGTCCTCCAAGTCTAGTGTCTAGGTGACTGTGGAGCCCTATTCTTGACATACATCTTCTTCCGCAGTGAGGACATTGGTTTCCAGGTGGAAGGAGGTCCTGGTCAGGGTTGGCTTGATGCGCCTTCCTCTTGGCACGTTTCTCTCTTTTCGCCCTCCATTCGTGCCTCTTCAAATCTGCAGCACTGCTGGTCACAGCTGACCTCCAGCTGGAGCGCTCAAGGGCCAGGGCTTCCCAGTTCTCAGTGTCTAAGCCAGAGTCCTTAAGGGAGGCTTTGAGCCCATCTTTCAATCTCTTTTCCTGCCCACCAACATTACGTTTTCCATTCTTGAGTTCGGAGTAGAGCAACTGCTTTGGGAGCCGGTGGTTAAGCATCCGGACAACATGGCTGGTCCAGCGGAGTTGAAGTGTCCCTCTGCGACGCCACTGGGGAAACTTGCAAATGGACGACAGCGTTCGATGTTGTCTTCTCTATTGAGAGCACTGTTTGGACCAGCAAAGGGTGAAGTGTCCCTCTGCAATGCCACAGAGAAAACTTGCAAATGGACGACAGCGTTCGACGTTGTCTTCTCTATTGAGAGCACTGTTTGGACCAGCAAAGGGTGAAGTGTCCCTCTGCAATGCCACAGAGAAAACTTGCAAATGGACGACAGCGTTCGGTGTTTTCTCCATTTAGAGCAATGTTTGGACCCGCAAAAGGGTGAAGTGTCCCTCCGCGATGTCACTGGGGGAAAAAAGATTGGCAGGTGTCTATGAGGGGAAAGGAGAAAGGAAGGAAGGAGAGAGAGCCATGTTGCCATGGAGACGGTGTGAGGAAGGCCCCCTTCCGAGCTGGAGAAGGGAGAAAGGAAAGAAATCTAAAGCAACCTGTGGGAAATGGAGGTTAGTATTGGAATATACTAATAATAGTGAGTATAATATTATATTCAGCCCTTTCTTTCATTGCTATTGGTTGTGATGGGACTGTGTTGCTGCTGAGGAGAGCATCAGGCCTGTCAGGCCTCGCCTCTGCGTTGCCATGGTGACCAGGACTAGGCCGCAAGCCTGCGAAGGGGTGGTGCGAAAGAGGCGGGGTTTCCGGTTCCGGTTTGACAGCCTCACAGTGCTCCAGAAGGCGAAGAGAAGTGGTGAGTGAGCCTCGGTTTCGGGAAAGGGAAATAATATGGAAAACCTTTCTGACTTTGCCCACTTCTTTAATGGCCTTAAGGGGATATTAAAGGAGATCCTAGACTCCTAGAAGGGAACCCCAAGGGTCATCCAGTCCAACCCCTTTTGGCACAATCAAAGCCCTCCCTACAGATGGCCATCCAGCCTCCTTAAAAAACCCCAGAGAGGCATACTGCGTCATAATCAGTATCATAAATATTATCTATTATTATTATTAGGCCCTGGTTAGAAATTAGGAAGGCACAATCAAAGCCCTCCTGACAGATGGCCATCCAGCCTCTCCTTAAAACCCTCCAGAGAAGGAGACTGCGTCATAATCAGTGTCATAAATATTATCTATTATTATTATTATTATTATTATTATTATTATTATTATTATTAGGCCTTAGTTAGAAAGTAGGAAGACACAATCAATAATCGTTATCAATTATTATTATTATTAGGCCCTACTTAGAAAGTAGGAAGGCACAATCAAAGCCCTCCCGACAGATGGCCACCCAGCCTCTCCTCAAAACCCCCCAGAGAAGGAGATTGCATCTTTATCATTATCAAATATAGTTCTTCTTCTTCTTATTCTTATTCTTATTATTATTATTATTAGAGCCTAGTTAGAAAGTAGGAAGACACAATTAAAGCCCTCCCAACAGATGGCCATTCAGCCTCTCCTTAAAACCCCCCAGAGAAGAAGACTGTGTCATAATCAGTGTCATAAATATTATCTATTATTATTATTATTATTATTATTTTATTATGATCAATTATTATTATTATTATTATTATTAGCGCCTAGTTAGAAAGTAGGAAGACACAATCAAAGCCCTCCCTACAGATGGCCATCCAGCCTCTCCTTAAAACCCCCCAGAGAGGGATACTGCGTCATAATCAGTATCATAAATAATATCTATCTATCTATTATTATTATTATTATTAGTAGTAGTAGTAGTATACCCTAGTTAGAAAGTAGGAAGGCACAATCAAAACCCTGCCGACAGATGGCCATCCAGCCTCTCCTTAAAACCCCCCAGAAAAGGAGACTGCGTCATAATCAGTATCATAAATATTATCTAGCTGTCTATTATTATTAGTTTGAAAGCAGGAAGACACAATCAAAGCCCTCCCGACAGATGGCCACCCAGCCTCTCCTTAAAACCCCCCCAGAGAAGGAGATTGCATCTTCATCATTATCAAATATAGTTATTATTATAGGAAGACACAATCAAATAATCATTATCAATTATTATTATTAGAGTCTAGTTAGAAAGTTGGAAGACACAATCAAAGCCCTCCCGACAGATGGCCATCCAGCCTCTCCTTAAAAACCCCCAGAGAAGGAGACTGCATCATAATCAGTATCATAAATATTATCTTTTATTATTATTAGGTCCTACTTAGAAAGTAGGAAGACACAATTAAAGCCCTACCGACAGATGGCCATCCAGCCTCCCCTTAAAACCCCCCACAGAAGGGGACTGCGTCATAATCAGTGTCATAAATATTATCTATCTATTATTATTATTATTATTATTATTATTATTATTATTGGGCCTTAGTTAGAAAGTAGGAAGACACAATCAAAGCCCTTCCAACAGATGGCCACCCAGCCTCTCCTTAAAACCCCCCACAGAAGGAGATTGCATCTTCATCATTATCAAATATAGTTATTATTATCTATTATTATTATTATTATTATTATTAGAGCCTAGTTAGAAAGTAGGAAGACACAATCAAAGCCCTCCCAACAGATGGCCATCCAGCCTCTCCTTAAAACCATCTGAATACGGAGACTGCATCATAATCATTATCAATTGTTATTATTATTGTTATTGGACCCTAGTTAGAAAGTCAAAAGACACAATCAAAACCCTCCCGACAGATAGCCATCCAGTCTCCTCAAAATCTCAAGGAGACTCCATCATAATCATTATTAAATATTACTATTATTATTAGATTCTAGAGTTGGAAGGCAGGGAGACACTATCAAAGCCTTTCCGAGAGATGGCCATCCAGCTTCTCCTTAAAACCTCAAGAGGTGACTGTGCCATCACCATCATCATCAAAGATTATTATTATTATTATTATTATTAGAACCTAGAGTTAGAAGGTAGGAAGACGCAATCAAAGCCCTCCTGGCAGATGGCCACCCAGCCTTTCTTAAAAGCCCGCGGAGAAGGAGACTGATATTATTATTATTATTATTATTATTATTATTAGAACCTAGAGTTAGAAGGCAGGAAGACTCAATCAAAGCCCTCCTGACAGATGGCCACCCAGCCTCTTCTTAAAAGCCCGCGGAGAAGGAGACTGCATCATCATCATCATAATCAAAGATTATTATTATTAGACCCTAGAGTTGGAATGGGCTCCCTGGTGTTGCAGCAGGTTAAACCGCTGAGCTGCTGAAATTGCTGATAAAATGGTCAGCAGTTCAAATCTGGAGAGTGGGGTGAGCTCCTGCTGTTAGCCCCAGCTTCTGCCAACCTAGCAGTTCGAAAACATGCAAATGTGAGTAGATGAATAGGTACCGCTCCGGTGGGAAGGTAACGGCACTCCATGCAGTCATGCTGGCGATCCTTACTTTGAAAGTAGTTCTACTCCAGAAATGTTGCTTTTATGTCTGCCACAAATTATGCTGTATTGGCTGAGACTTGACTTGACAAGATATTAATTGAAAAACTAGAGCAAAATGTGCTATAGAATGTCCCACAAAAACAAAGTTTGTGCAGTTTAATAAACTTTTTTTCCATGTTTTAATGATAGAACCAATTAGGAAATGGCATATATAACCTAGGAACAAAAATTGTGTTACATAGTGTTATATTTTAGTGTTGTTCCACATTGCGGACGGAGGATTTGTGGGAGGCCAGCATTTCTGGAAGAATAAAATGGTGGGAAGAAGGTAGTGATTTCGATGATCCCTCATTTTGTGTGTGTGTTTACATGTCTGTCTTTAACATCTAGTTGAGAAAAGTCAGAAACCCATCGCCTTCATCTGCTTGATGTAGGAATAACTACACACAGGATGTCCCGTCACTTGAAATTTGTTGCGCGGACAGTGATGGTCCCCAACGGCAATGTGGAGGCTGCCTATCGCGTCCTTAACAGGTAAACCTTCTGCTTTAAATATGTCCGTAGTAGTACTGTGAGCATTTGCATTTAGCTTTGGTGGCAACATGAGTGGTCATAGGCTGATATTTATTTATTTATTATTTAGCACATTTATATTCCGCCCTTCTCACCCCGAAGGGTACTCAGAGCGGCTTAGATATATACACACACACATACACATACACACACATACAATATATTATATTGCTAGCTATCCCCTGCCACGTGTTGCTGTGGCCCACATGGGGGTTCTGTGTGGGAGGTTTGGCCCAATTCTATCATTGGTGGGGTTCAGGATGCTCTGTGATTGTGGGTGAACTATAAATCCCAAGAACTACAGCTCCCAAATGTCAAGATTCTATTTTCCTCAAACTCCACCAGTGTTCACATTTGGGCATATTGAGTATTTGTGTAGAGTTTGGTCCAGATCCATCATTGTTTGAGTCCACTGTGATCTCTGGATGTAGGTAAACTACAACTCCAAAACCAAAGGACACTGCCCACCAAACCCTTCCAGTATTTTGTTGGTCATGGGAGAACTGTGTGCCAAGTTTGGTGGGGTTCAGAATGCTCTTTGATTGTAAGTGAACTATAAATCCCAGCAACTACAACTCCCAAATTACAAAATCATTTTTTTTTAGTGAAGGACATACATTGGGTTGTTAGGTGTCTTGTGTCCAAACTTGGTGTCAATTCATCCAGTGGTTTTTGAGTTCTGTTAATCCCACAAACGAACATTACATTTTTATTTATATAGATTAGCATAGTACAATATCAGTATTAAATATTACTATATT
Organism: Anolis sagrei; assembly: GCF_037176765.1. Lineage (NCBI taxonomy): Eukaryota > Metazoa > Chordata > Lepidosauria > Squamata > Anolidae > Anolis > Anolis sagrei. The sequence goes on from NC_090032.1 coordinate 5,996,675, forward strand.
GTACTACATCATTATATTGTAATATTATTAGTAATATTACATGTAATATAAATATATAATTATAATACCATATTATTATATTGCATTACATTATAATATTATAAATATATGTATATACAATATATTATATTACATTATATTAAGTTATTAGAATAGCACAGGAGACAAGGTGGAACTGTCCCCTGGCCCTCCTCTCTCTTCACTCTGGCCCAGAGCGGCAATTGGTGTTGGGGGGAGGGGGTCCCCAACTTGGTTGGCTTGTTAGTGGTTCTGTGTAAGTTTTAGGGTCCTTCCACACAGCCATATAACCCAGAATATCAAATCAGAAAATCCCACAGTATCTTATTTGAACTGAGTTATCTGAGTCCATACTGCCATATATTCCAGTTCAAAGCAGAAAATGTGAGATTTTATTCCGATGTGTGGAAAGGGCCTTAGATAACAAATATTGGAACTGCAGAGTTGGAATATATGGTGCCATATGTTTACGTGCCTCTTGTTTTAGGTTGTCTTGTTTGGTTGTACTGCCCCCTGCTGGACTGAGATTTCAAATACAGGTTGAAAATAATACTCTTGTGTTGAAATGAGTCTTGGAGAAGATGCAGTCATTCTCCCCAGTGTAAATCCCACATTAATGTGGGCAAAACGTCAGGAGAGAATGCTTCTACAATATGACCATACAGCCCGGAAAACTCACAGCAACCCACTATTATTCTACAATTCTAACTAAAAAATAACAATAATAATAATGGATTGACCCCATCTTTGCTGAAGAAATGTAATAAATTAGTCCCCAATCTTTCTTGAAATGTATTAGACATTTCTAAGGATTTCTCTAAAGAGAGATTTCTCCTTAGAGGCAATGATATAGGCAGTCACGAAAACCTCAGTTTGTCAGGAGGGCTCTTTGTCAGGAGGGCTTTGGTTACGTTTTCTTGCCCTGGGAAGGGAGTTGGACTGGGAAGGGAGTTGGACTGGATGGCCTTGAGTATTTTCTGTTGGTCATGGGGGTTCTGTGTGGGAAGTTTGGCCCAATTTTGTCATTGGTGGGGTTCAGCATGCTCTCTGATTGTAGGTGAACTATAAATCCCAGCAACTACAACTCCCAAATGTCAAGGTTGATTTCCTCCAAACTCCATCTGTGTTCATATTTGGGCATATGGAATATTTGTGCCAATTTTGGTCCAGATCCATCATTGTTTGAGTCCACAGTGCTCGCTGTAATTGAACTACAACTCCCAAACTCAAAGTCAATGCCAACCAAACCCTTCTAGTGTTTTCTGCTGGTCATGGAAGTCCTGTATGCCATGTTTGGTTCAATTCCATCATTGGTGGAGTTCAGAATGCTCTTTGATTGTAGGTGAACTATAAATCCCAGCAACTACGACTCCCAAATGTCAAGGTCTATTTCCCTTAAACTCCATCTGTGTTCATATTTGGGCATATGGAGTATTTGTGCCAAGTTTGGCCCAGATCCATGATTGTTTGAGTCCACAGTGTTCTCTGGATGTGGGTGAACTGCAATTCCCAAACTCAAGGTCAATGTCCACCAGACCCTTCCAGTTTTTTTCTGTTGGTCATGGGAGAACTGTGTGCCAGGTTTGGTTCAATTCCATCATTGGTGGGGTTCAGAATGCTCTTTGATTGTAGATGAACTATACATCCAAGCAACTACAACTCCCAAATGACAAAATCAATTTTTTTGAGTGAAGGACATACATTGGGTTGTTAGGTGTCTTGTGTTCTAATGTGATGTCAATTCGCCCAGTGGTTTTTGAATTCTGTTAATCCCACAAACGAACATTACATTTTTATTTATATAGATTATATTATATTATAAATACACAAAAATACATATTAAAACATATATCTATAAAATACTTATTAAAATACACAGAACAGAAATCAAAACATTGTGTGTTAGGGTCAGAATAAAATAGCTTTATAGATCTAGCATAGGGAAGGGGGCAGAGGAATGTGTCCATCCACATCCAAAATGCCAAGGTAAGGCTGGGAATTATGTATTGTCGAAGGCTTTCATGGCTGGAATCACTAGGTTCTTGTGGGTTTTTTCGGGCTATAGGGCCATGTTCTAGAGGCATTTTCTCCTGACATTTCGCCTGCATCTATGGCAAGCATTCTCAGAGGTAGTGAATGTTGGAATTAGGACAATGGGTTTATATATCTGTGGAATGGCTGGGGTGGGGCAAAGAGCTCTTCTCTGCTGGAGCTAGGTGTGAATGTTTCAACTGACCACCTTCATTAGCATTTGAAGGCCTGGCTGAGCCTGGGAAAATCTTTTGTTGAGAGGTGATTAGATGTTCCTGAATGTTTCCTCTCTGCTGTTTTGCTGTTGTAATTTTAGAGTTTTTTAATACCGGTAGCCAGATTTTGTTCATTTTCATGGTCTCTTCCTTTCTGTTGAAAATGAACAAAATCTGGCTACCAGTATTAAAAAACTCTAAAATTACAATAGCAAAACAGCAGAGAGGAAACAACCAGGCACATCTTAATACCTCTCAGCAAAAGATTTTCCCAGGCTCAGCCAGGCCTTCAAATGCTAATGAAGGTGGTCAGTTGAAACATTCAAACCTAGCTCCAGCAGAGAAGAGCTCTTTGGGCCTGCCACTTTTGGACTCTCGCTTGCTGGGGTGTTCCAGCAAGTGTCTCTGCGGATCTTAGAAAACTATATCATGATTTAAGTCGTTGACGTGCTGGCTGATACCCAAACAAAGGATGAGCTGGAGATGTCAATGCCTTGGTCCTTTCATTATTGGTTGCTACTTCCCGGTGGATGTCAGGTGGTGCAATACTGTCTAAACAGTCTCTCATTTGGTATCAATGGGTTTGAGCCTGCCACTTTTGGACTCTCACTTGCTGGGGTGTTCCAGCAAGTGTCTCTGTGGATCTTAGAAAACTATATCATGATTTAAGTCGTTGACGTGCTGGCTGATACCCAAACAAAGGATGAGCTGGAGATGTCAATGCCTTGGTCCTTTCATTATTGGTTGCTACTTCCCGGCGGATGTCAGGTGGTGCAATACTGTCTAAACAGTGTAATTTCTACAGTGGTGTAGGGCGCAGACACCCCGTGATAATGCAGCATGTCTCTTTAAGAGCCATAGCCATTCCACAGATATATCAACCCATTGTCCTAATTCCAACAGACCTCACTACCTCTGCTTGCCATAGATGCAGGCAAAACGTCAGGAGAAAATGCCTGCTGGGAATTATGTTGCTTTCCAGGTGTTGGACTGCAATCACCATCTTTCCCTGTTCAGGGGGTTTCCTGGCCTTCTGTATTCAGCAATTGTAGGGCAAGGTGCAGAGTTATGAACACAACAAAGGTCTCCTGGTGTGACCTTGCTAAAGCCCATAGGGTTGTATGCCCTGTGTAGTTCTCTTTGGATGCTTCAGTCCCGAAGGGTTAAAAATAGCTTGAACTGCAGTTGCTCTGCTCCGCCGTGACTGTGTTTTGCGGTCTCCTCCTCCTCCTTCTTGGCACGTTCGGGTTGCCTGTGCTGCCATTGAGCCAAACATGTGTCTCCCTCCCAGCCTCGGCCCATGAGACCAGCAGGAGAAGAGCAAGGCGGCGCATGAGGTTGCATAACTCCCATTCCGAGAAGCCAGCCTGCCTGGGGATTGGCTGGGCTGTGGGGTGGGTGGCGGGGACGTCACGGCTCCCTCATTGGACGCCAGGGGCCGTGGGGCTGGGCTTGGGTCCCATTCACGACTGTTTTCCACACACTGACACACTGACGCACCACCGGGTCGTCTTGCAGAGCCATGTGCATGCAAACGGCCCACTGGGGCAGGCATCTGGAAACGTGCAGAGCCCCATTAAACCGTCTAAAAATAATAATAATATTCTGATATTTCCCCCTTCTCCTGCATGGGAGGAGATACACACTGCCTTTTCATTGACTCTTCCAATCTGTGCTTAGAGTCTTCTTGTTGTTGTGTGTTGTTAAGAAAGCCCTAAGGCAGTGTTTCTCAGCCTTCCTAATTTATTTATTTATCTATCGTGTCAGGAGCGAACCAAAACAGTTGTATTGCATTAAAAAAGCAGACAAACAAACAAACAAAACACAAAGTTTGCAAGCTTGGTAGTTGATTAAATGTCCATTGAGCAGTATCTGGCCACTTGGAGTGCCTCTGGTGTTGCCGCAAGGAGGTCCTCCATTGTGCATGTGGCAGGGCTCAGGTTGCATTGCAGCTGGTTTGTTCTTCTCCACACTCACATGTCGTGGATTCCACTTTGTGGCCCCATTTCTTGAGGTTGGCTCTGCATCTCGTGGTGCCAGAGCACAGTCCAAGTCGCTCTGTTTTCTGTGTCTCTCATTTGGTATCAGCCATTGATTCTGCGTTTGAGCCTGCCACTTTTGGACTCTCGCTTGCTGGGGTGTTCCAGCGAGTGGATCTTAGAAAACTATTTCTTGATTTAAGTTGTTGATGTGCTGGCTGATACCCAAACAAGGGATGAGCTGGAGATTTCACTGTCTTGGTCCTTGGCTGCTACTTCCCGTCAGATGTCAGGTGGTGCAATGTAGGCTAAACAGTGTAATTTCTCCAGTGGTGTAGGGCGCAGACACCCCGTGATAATGTGGCATGTCTCATTAAGAGCCACATCCACTGTTTTAGCGTGGTGAGATGTGTTCCACACTGGGCATGCGTACTCAGCAGCAGAGTAGCATAGCGGAAGGGCAGATGTCTTCACTGTGTCTGGTTGTGATCCCCAGGTTGTGCCAGTCAGCTTTCGTATTATATTGTTTCTAGTGCCCACTTTTTGCTTGTACGTCAGAGCACGGTCAAGAGTGACTCTCAGGTATTTGAGTGTGCTGCAATGCTCCAGTGGAATTCCTTCCAAGGTGAACCTCAGAGCTCGGGATGCTTGTCTGTTCTTGAGATTAAAAGGACGTGTGTGTTTTAGATGGATTAGGGATCAGCTGGCTTTCCCTGTAATAGGCAGTAAGAGCACCTAGAGCTTCGGAGAGCTTCTGTTCTACCATCTCAAAGCTCCCTGCTTGAGCAGTGATGGCACGATCATCAACATAGATGAAGCTCTCCGTCCCTTCTGGCTTAGGCTGGTCATTCCTAATGCCGCGACCCCTTAATACAGTTCCTCATGTTGTGGTGACCCCCAACCATAAATTTATTTTCATTACTACTTCATAACTGTCATTTTACTACTGTTATGAATCGTCATGTAAATACCCGATATGCAGGATGTATTTTCATTCACTGGACCAAATTTGGCACAAATACCCGATATGCCCAAATCTGAATACTGTTGAGGTTGGGAGGTGATTTATTTTGTCATTTGGTAGTTGTACTTGCTGGGATATATAGTTCACCTACAATCAAAGAGCATTCTGGACTCCACCAAAGGTAGAACTGAACCAAACTTGAATTGAATCCCAGCAAATATAATTCCCAAATGTCAGGGTCTATTTCCCCCAAACTCCATCATTGTTTGAGTCCACAATGATCTCTGAATGTAAGTGAACTACAACTCCAAAACTCAAGGTCAATGCCCACCAAACTCTTCCAATATTGTCTGATAGTCATGGGAGTTCTGAGTACCAAGTTTGGTTCAATTCCATCACTGGTGGAGTTCAGAATGCTCTTTGATTGTAGGTGAACTATAAGTCCCAGCAACTGCAATTCCCAAATGTCAAGGTCTATTTCCCCCAAACTCCACCAGTATTCACATTTGGGCATATTGAGTATTTGTGCCAAATTTGGTCCAGTGAATGAAAATACATCCTGCACCTTGGTCAAGGTGGTCCTTGCTCAAGTGGTCCCTGATCAAGGTGGACCCTGCTCAAGGTGGACCCTTGTCAAAGTGGTCCCTGGTCAAGGTGGTCCCTGCTCAAGGTGGACCTTGGTCAAGGTGGTCCTTGCTCAAGTGGTCCCTGGTCAAAGTGGTCTCTGGTCAAAGTGGTCCCTGATCAAGGTGGACCCTGCTCAAGGTGGCCCCTGGTTAAGGTGGACCCTGCTCAAGGTGGACCCTTGTCAAAGTGGTCCCTGGTCAAGGTGGATACTGGTCAAGGTGGTCCCTGGTCAAGGTGGCCCCTGGTCAAAGGGGTCCCTGGTCAAGGAGGTCCCTGGTCAAAGTGGCTCCTGGTCAAAGTGATCCCTGGTCAAGGTGGTCCCTGGTCAAGGTGGACCCTGTTCAAGGTGGATCCTGCTCAAGGTGGACCCTGCTCAAGGTGGACCCTGGTCAAAATGGCTCCTGGTCAAGGTGGCCCCTGGTCAAGGTGGTCCCTGATCAAAGTGGTCCCTGATCAAAGTGGTCCCTGGTCAGGTGGTCCCTCGCCAAGGTGGTCCCTCGTCAAGGTGGTCCCTTGACGAACCACTGATCTAGACACTAGACGTCTATTGATGCATCCTAGAATCACATTGGCCTTTTCAGCTGCTGCATCACACTGTTGACTCATGCAGAAAAAATACAGAATAGTATATACATTTAGGGGGTGTTGTTGTTTCTTATTGCGTCTGGAGGGAAGGCAAGTAAGCATCCGACTCGATCTGTGCTCTTTGACAAGGGGTCTCCTTTCTCCTCTTCTCCAGGGTCCTCACCATGGATGGGATCATCGACGAAGCCAAGCGGCGGCGGTATTACGAGAAGCCGTGCCGCAGGAGGCAGCGGGAGACCTACGAAGCGTGCCGGAATATATATAACACGGAAATGGCTCGGAAGATCAGCTTCATCGCACGCAAGAATCGCGCAGACCCTTGGATGGGTTGCTGAACTCAAGGGTTTTCCGTATTGGAGACCTAACAGCGCATTCCTTTTGGTGGGATTGTTTTGAACCCCCTTAATCATCAGAGTATCTTGGTTTCTTTTTACAGTCTGAAAAATGATGACGCCAATAAAGCCCTTGTGAAAAATCACTTGGTGATTGTGGGATTTCTAGTGGGATGTCCTCATGGTGTTTGATTTTTAAGGGGAGCAATTCGTTAAAATTATTTACATACAATATTTATAATATTATAATATAATGCAATATGATACTACTACTGATATATGATATTATAATTGTATATTTATATTCCATGTAATATTAGTAATAATATTACAATATAATGGTATAGTGCAATATAGTAACATTTAGCAATTCGTTAAAATTATATACATATAATATTTATAATATTATAATGTAATGCAATACATTACTATTAATAATAATATAATATTATAATTATATATTTATACTCCATGTAATATTACTAATAATATTACAATGTAATGGTATAGTACAATAAAGTAATTTTTAGCAATTCGTTAAAATTATATACATAAAATATTTATAATATTATAATGTAATGCAATATAATACTACTACTACTAATATAATTATATATTATTATTTTACTAATAATAATTTTAATATAATTATATATTATTATTTTACTAATAAAAATAATATATCATAATTATATATTTATATTCCATGTAATATTACTAATAATATTACAAAATAAAGGTATAGTACAATATAGTAATATTTAGCAATTTGTTAAAATTATATACATAGAATATTTATAATAATATAATATAATGCAATATAATACTATTAATAATAGGATATTTATATATTTATATTCCATGTAATATTACTAATAATATTACAATATAATGGTATAATACAATATAGTAATATTTAGCAATTCGTTAAAATTATATACATAGAATATTTTTAATATTATAATGTAATGCAATATAATACTAATAAAATTAATATATCATAATTATATATTAATATTCCATGTAATATTACTAATATTACAATGGTATAATACAATATAGTAATATTTAGCAAAATTATATACATATAATATTTATAATATTATAATGTAATGCAATATAATACTAATAAAATAATGATATTATAATTATATATTTATATTACATTTAGTATTATTAATAATATTACATTATAATGGTATAGTAATATTTAGCAATTTGTTAAAATTATATACATATAATATTTATAATATTATAATGTAATACAATATAATACTACTAATAATTATTATATTATATATTTATATTCAATGTAATATTACAAATAATATTACAATGGTATAGTACAATATAGTAATATTTAGCAATTTGTTAAAATTATATACATAGAATATTTATAATATTGTAATGCAATATAATACTAATAAAAATAATATATCATAATTATATATGTATGCTCCATGTAATATTACTAATAATATTACAATATAATGGTAAGAGAAAGAAAGAGAAAGGAAGAGAAAGAGGGAGGGAAGAAAGAAAAAGAAGAGAAAAGAAAGACAAGGGAAGGAAGAAAAATGAAAAGAAAGAGGGGGAAGAAAATAAAGGAAGAGGGAGGAAAGGGAAAAGAAAAGGAGAAGAAAGAAAAGGGAAGAGAAAGGGGAGTGAAGAAAGAAAGAAGAGAAAAGAAAAAGGGGAGGGAAGAAAGGAAAGAGGAAAGAAAAAGAAGGAAAAAGAAAGAAAAGAGGAGGAGGAAGAAAGAAAAGGGAAGAGAAAATGGCGGGAAGGAAAGAACAAAAGGAACAAGAGGGAGGGAAGCAAGAAAAAAAGAGGGGAAGATAAAGAATGAAGAGAGAGGGAAGAAAGAAAAAGAAGGGAAGAGAAAATGAAAGGAGGGAAGGAAGAATTAAAAAGATGGGAAGGGAAAGAGAAAAAGGAAAAGAGGGGGGAAGAAAAAGAAAAAGGGAAGGAAGAAAGATGAGAAGAAGAAGAAAAGAGGGAGGGAACAATGAGTAGAAGAGGGAGGGAATAAAGAAGAAGTGAAAGATAAGATAGGAGAGGGGGGCAGAAAGAGAAAAAGATGGGAAAAAACAAAGTAAGGGGGAAGAAATAAAAATAAGCAAAAGAGAAAGAAAGGAGAGGGAGGGAAGAAAAGAAAAAAAGGGAAGAGAAAATGAAGAAAAGGGAGGGAAGAGAAAAAAGGAAAGAAGAGAGAAGGAAGAATTAAAAAGATGGGAAGAGAAACAGAAAAAAGGAAGAGAGAGAAGAAAGAAAAGGGGAAGAAAGATGGGAAGAGGAAAGAAAGGGAGGAGAAAAAAATGAGAGAAAGGGAGGGAAGAAAGAAAAAGATGAGAAGAGGAAATAAGGGGGAAGAAAGAAAATGGAAGCAAAGAGAAAGAAAGGAGAGGGAGGGAAGAAAGAAAAAGGAAGAGAAAGGAAAGAAAGAGAAGGAAGAATAAAAAGATGGGAAGAGAAAAAGGAAGAGAGAGAAGAAGGAAAGGTGGGAAGGGGAAAGAAGGAGGGGAAAAAGAAAAACGAGAAAGGGAGGGAAGAAAGAAAAAAGGGAAGCAAAAACAAAACAAGAGGGAGAAGCAAAGAGAAAGTAAGTAGAGGGAAGAAAGAAATAAAAAGAAAGGAAGAGGGAGGGAAGAAAGAAAAAGAAGGGAAGAGAAGGAAAGGAGAGGGAGGGAAGAAAGAAAAAGAAGGGAAGAGAAAATGAAAAAGGAGGGAGGGAAGGAAGAAAAAGAAGGGAAGGAAGGAGATGGAGGGAAGAAAGAAATAGAAGGGAAGAGAAAATGAAAAAAGGGAGGGAAGAAAGAAAAAGAAGGGAAGAAAGGAGAGGGAGGGAAGAAAAAAGAAGAGAAGGAAGGAAGAAAGAAAGAAAAAGAAGGGAAGAAAGAAAGAAAAAGAAGGGAAGAGAAGGAAAGGAGAGGGAGGGAAGAAAGAAAGAAAAAGAAGGGAAGAGAAGGAAAGGAGAGGGAGGGAAGAAAGAAAAAGAAGGGAAGAGAAGGAAAGGAGAGGGAGGGAAGAAAGAAAAAGAAGGGAAGAGAAGGAAAGGAGAGGGAGGGAAGAAAGAAAGAAAAAGAAGGGAAGAGAAGGAAAGGAGAGGGAGGGAAGAAAGAAAAAGAAGGGAAGAGAAGGAAAGGAGAGGGAGGGAAGAAAGAAAAATAAGGGAAGAGAAGGAAAGGAGAGGGAGGGAAGAAAGAAAAAGAAGGGAAGAGAAGGAAAGGAGAGGGAGGGAAGAAAGAAAGAAAAAGAAGGGAAGAGAAGGAAAGGAGAGGGAGGGAAGAAAGAAAAAGAAGGGAAGAGAAGGAAAGGAGAGGGAGGGAAGAAAGAAAGAAAAAGAAGGGAAGAGAAGGAAAGGAGAGGGAGGGAAGAAAGAAAAAGAAGGGAAGAGAAGGAAAGGAGAGGGAGGGAAGAAAGAAAAAGAAGGGAAGAGAGGGAGGGAAGAAAGAAAGAAAAAGAAAAGAAAGATGGGAAGAGGAAAGAAAGAAAGAAAGAAAGAAAGAAAGAAAGAAGGAGGGAAGAAAGAGAAAACGAAGGGAAGAGAAAGGAAAGAAAGGAAGAAGGGAGGGGAAGGTGTTCTCCATGTGTTTTGGACTTCAACTCCCACCATTCTTTACAGTCTATTAGGATTTGAGGGAGGAAGGCCCAAGTTTGGCCTGACATACAGACTAGGCTTAACTATTGGAAGAAAAGGAGAGCGCCTCCAGCCAATCAGAGCCGCGTCGCCATGGCGACCCCGCTGCGGCGGAAGAGGCGGGGCTTTCCTGGCCGCGGAAGTCCCGCCTCCGAGCGAGAGTAGGGAAAACGTACGCCTCCAGCAAGCAGCTTCCGCTTCCGCTGGGCGACGACCTCGCAGCGCCGTCGAGGGAGCGGGTCTGGAGAGGAGAAGGAGGCGGGAAGGAGGCGGAAGGAGACTCCGAGGACGGGTGAGCCAGGCGGGGAGGCCGCGGAGGCGCCTCAGGGGGAGGAAGGCCCGGCTCCTTCCTGAGGGAAAAGGGGCAAGGCCTGAGGAGCCCCTCAGAGCCGGGCCCTCACCTAAGGGGGGGATGGAGAGGCCTGCCTGGCAGTGGCAGGTTCAGAACGCCTTTAGAGGAGAATCTTCTCTTGTGGGAGACAACCAGGTGCCATTAGTGGGTTGCTGTGCGTTTTCCGGGCCACGTTCCAGAAGCATTCTCTCCTGACATTTCTCCCACAATAATAATAACATCACACAGTCCTAGACACTTGGGAAGTGTTTGACGTGTGATCCAATTCAAGAGCTAGCAGAGTGTCTGCTGTGGACTCATCTTGTTGTGTTTCTAATAATAATAATAATAATAATAATAATAATAATACATCACACAGTCCTAGACACTTGGGAAGGGTACGACGTCTGATCCAATTCAACAGCCACTGTGGACTCATCTTGTTGTGTTTCTAATAATAAATATAATAATAATAATAATAAATAGTCCTAGATACTTGGGAAGTGTCCGACATGTGTGATCCAATTCAACATCCAGCAGAGTGTCTGCTGTGGACTCATCTTGTTGTGTTTCTAATAATAAATATAATAATAATAATAATAATAATAATAATAAATAGTCCTAGACACTTGGGAAGTGTCCGACATGTGTGATCCAGTTCAACAGCCAGCAGAGTGTCTGCTGTGGACTCATGTTGTGTTTCAAATGATAATAATAATAATACATCACACAGCCCTAGACACTTGGGAAGTGTCCGACGTGTGATCCAATTCAGCAGCCAACAGAGTGTCTGCTGTGGAGTCATCTTCTTGTGTTTCTAATAATAATAATAACAATAAATACATAATAATAATAATAATAATAATATTAATAATACATCACACAGTGGTAGACACTTGGGAAGTGTCCGACATGTGATCCAATACAACAGCCAGCAGAGTGTCTGCTGTGGACTCATCTTCTTGTGTTTCTAATAATAATAATAATAATAATATATCACACAGTCCTAGACACTTGGGAAGTGTCTGACGTGTGATCCAATTCAACAGCCAGCAGAGTGTCTGCTGTGGACTCATCTTCTTGTGTTTCTAATAATAATAATAATAATAATAACAACAATAATTCTTTATTGATTAGTCAATTTTGACCATATCAAAACATACAAAACATACACACTTGCCCATACATACAGTAAAACCATATATGAATACAAGGCATCCCGGCCTACTAGCCTGTCAACCCACTCCTAAATGATTGTGCAACTACAAGATAAAAAAAATAAAAGATTAAAAATTGATTAATTCCTTAAAGTAGGGTTTGGGCAGGGGCGCGGGTAGGTAAAACTAGTGGCATGTCCATATTAAGTTTTTAAGCTTGAATTTTGTTGATGGCAGCAAGGTCACCTCTATCTGCTTCCATCTTCTCGTGGATGGCCAGTGCTTTTTGCGTAAACAGGGTCAATTTTAAAATAGAGTTTTAATCTGAACTCTGTAGGAAGATGTGCAATTTCTCCTTATTCTCTAAATGAGTAAATTATAATAATACATCACACAGTCGTAGACACTTGGGAAGTGTCCGACGTGTGATCCAATACAACAGCCAGCAGAGTGTCTGTTGTGGACTCATCTTGTTGTGTTTCTAGTAATAATAATAATAATAATAATAATAATAATAATACATCACACCGTCTAGTAGTAGTAGTAATAATAATAATAATAATAATAATAATACATCACACCGTCCTAGACACTTGGGAAGTGTCCAACGTGTGATCCAATACAACAGCCAGCAGAGTGGCTTCTTGTGTTTCAAATAATAATATAATAATTGAGATGCCAAACGGACAAACCATAAAGTGCAATCAGCCCGAAGCCTATAAATATCTGGGGATACTATAGTTAGACAATATCAGGCATGAGCATGTGAAAAAGTTGGCCACCAAAGAATATATCCAAAGAGTCAGAAAGATTTTGAAGAGCAAGTTAAATGGCGGAAATACGATCAAGGCTCTCACCCCTGGGCCATCCCTGTCATTAGATACACTGCTGGGATTGTGAACTGGACACAAGCAGAGCTGGATGATCTGGACAGAAAAACCAGGAAACTGATGACAATCCACTCCTCATGACACCCGCATAGTGATGTCAACAAACTTGACCTGCTCAGAAAATCAGGAGGCAGAGAGTGGGCTTCTGCAAGTGAAACAAACAGTAGAAGAAGAGAAGCATGCCCTGGCAGATGATGGGAAAGGCAGTCAAGAACCAACATTGAGGGAAGTCAAGAGTAGTAAACCGCTTCAAGTGCAAAAGACAAAGAGGGAATACCGTAAAAACACAATCCAGAGCAGAAGAGAAAACTGACCAAAGAAGGCTCTCCATGGACAATACCTGGGAAAAATTGAGAGCCAAATTGACAAAGAAAAAACATGGCTGTGGCTCAGAAATGGGACTCTGAAAAAGGAGACAAAGGAGGGCCTGATTCTGGCAGTCCAAGAACAAGCCATTAAAACCAAGGCCATCAAAGCCAGAATTGAAAAGTCGACAACAGATCCCAAGTGTAGACTCTGCAAGGAAGCCGATGAAACAATAGATTTCATCCTGAGCTGCTGCAAGAAAATTGCGCAGACAGACTACAAGCAGAGGCATAACACCATTGCTCAGATGATTAATTGGAACTTGTGCCACAAAGACCATCTGCCTGCGACAAAGAACTGGTGGGATCACAAGTTACACTAAACAAACACGTCAAACTCATCTGGGACTTCCGAATTCAGACTGACAGAGTTCTGGAGCAAAATACTCCTTGACGTCACAATTATTATTATTACTACTATTATACTGTGAGCATTTGCATTTAGTTTTTGGTGGCAACATGAGTGGTCACAGGCCGATATGGTTGGTGTAAAGAATGCAGCCTCTCTTTTTTACTTATCAATGGTTCTGTGTAAGTTTTAGGGCCCTTCCACACAGCCATATAACCCAGAATATCAAATCAGAAAATAATAATATATAATAATAATAATAATAATAATAATAATAATAAGAAGAAGAAGAAGAAGAAGAAGAAGAAGAAGGAGAAGAAGGAGAAGAAGAAGAAGCTACTCTGTGACTTCTTGATTCAGATGGACAAGGTTTTGGAGCACAATACTCCTGACCTCACAATAGTGGAAAAAAACAAAGTATAGATTGTCGATGTTGCAATCCCAGGTGACAGCAGGATTGAAGAGAAACAACTGGAAAAGCTGACACGATATGAGGATTTAAAGGTCGGACTGCAAAGACTCTGGCACAAACCAGCCAAGGTGGTCCCAGTGGTGATTGGCACACTGGGTGCAGTGCCTAAAGACCTTGGCCTGCACTTAAACACAATCGGCACTGACAAGATTACCATCTGCCAGCTGCAAAAGGCCACCTTACTGGGATCTGCATGCATTATTCACCGACACAGTCCTAGACCCTTGGGAAGTGTCTGACGTGTGATTCAATACAACAGCCAGCAGAGTGATCTTGTCTGCTGTGGACTCATCTTGTTCTGTTTCAAATAATAATAATAATAATAATAATAATAATAATAATAATAAACTAGGTGCAGTGCCTAAAGATTTTGGCCTGCAATTAAACACAATCAGCTCTTTGGGGGAGATAAAGCAAGAAATAATAATAATAATAATAATAATAATAATAATAATAATAATAATAATAATAATGGGCCCACTGCCTCTCTATCTCTTTCACTAGTTTATTATTATCTGAGAGGATAGCATGCAGGTCCCATTGCCCCCAAGGAGAAGTGAGGATGATGGGAGTTAGATTTCCCTCTAAAAGAAAAGAATACTACCTCATTTATCGCGGGGATTCCGTTCCAGAACCACCCGCGATAAGTGAAAATCTGCGACATAGGGATGCCACATTAATTTTAATATTTATACATTATTGTATATATTTTTTATGTTATTTTCTTACCCGCGCTGCCTTACCCACCTCTTGGCCCATCCCAAGGTCACCTGCCTGCAACCCTGACTTCTACAGACCCCGGCAGAGCCTCCAGAGCCAAACAGCGAGTCCGCTAAAAGTGAACCGCGAAGTAGCGAGGGAACACTGTACTACTTCTATGGGGTTTCTTGGTGTTCAGAATATGCCATCACCTCCGCCCCCCCCCCCCCCCCCCCCCGGGTGACCTGGTGTTCAGACCAAACTGATGCTAGTTTCAATCTTTCCTTTCAGGCCCAACGAGACCCTCCTCCTCGCAATGGCGCTCTCCAAAAGGGAGCTGGACGAACTGAAGCCATGGGTGGAAAAGACAGTGAAGCGGGTCCTGGGCTTCTCGGAGCCCACCGTCGTCACGGCTGCCTTGAACTGCGTGGGGAAGGGGATGGATAAGAAGAAAGCTGCCGGTAGGTCTTATGATGGCATTTCTTGGAGGGTTTTGGGGTATTAAAATGGTGTCCTGTTCACTGGATAGGATGAGAGGTTATTTATCATGTCAGGAGCAAGCCAAATAGTTGTATTGCATTTTTAAACAAACAAAACACAACGTTTGCAAGCTTGGTAGTTGATTAGATGTCCTTTGACCAGTATCTGGCCACTTGGAGTGCCTCTGGTGTTGCCGCAAGGAGGTCCTCCATTGTGCATGTGGCAGGGCTCAGGGTGCATTGCAGCAGGTGGTCTGTAGTTTACTCTTCTCCACACTCGCATGTTGTGGATTCCACTTTGTGGCCCCATTTCTTGAGGTTGGCTCTGCATCTCGTGGTGCCAGAGCGCAGTCTGTTCAGCGCCTTCCAAGTCGCCCAGTCTTCTGAGTGCCCAGGGGGGAGTCTCTCATTTGGTATCAGCCATTGGTTGAGGTTTTGGATTTGAGCCTGCCACTTTTGGACTCTCGCTTGCTGAGGTGTTCCAGTGAGTGTCTCTGTAGATCTTAGGAAACTATTTCTTGATTTAAGTCGTTGACATGCTGGCTGATACCCAAACAAGGGATGAGCCGGAGGTGTCACTGCCTTGGTCCTTTCATTTGGTTGCTACTTCCCGGCGGATGTCAGGTGGTGCGATACCAGCTAAACAGTGTAATTTCTCCAGCGGTGTAGGGCATAGACACCCCGTGATAATGCATGTCTCAATAAGTGCCACATCTACTGTTTTAGCGTGGTGAGATGTGTTCCACACTGGGCATGCATACTCAGCAGCAGAGTAGCACAGCGCAGGGGCAGATGTCTTCACTGTGTCTGATTGTGATCCCCAGGTTGTGCTAGTCAGCTTTCATATGACTACTAGTCTTTACGTCGGATGATAAGAGGGTGCTCTGTTTTGTTATAGAAGATATTTGGAGATTTCAGAACTTTAGATGATGTCTAAACTAGCACTTGAGTTGTGTTGTCGAAGGCTTTCATTGCCGGAATCACTGGGTTGTTGTAGGTTTTTCAGGCTGTATGGCCATGTCCTAGAAGCATTCTCTCCTGACGTTTCGACTGCATGTGTGGCAGGAATCCTCAGAGGTTGTGAGGTCTCCTCTGAGGATGCCCAAAAAGCAGCCCGAAAAACCTACAACAACCCAGCACTTGAGCTGAAAATATAGATGTAATAATTATAACAAATATGAGTGTAATAATGAATAAATAAAGGGGGGGGGGGATTTGTAAACACTTGCTCAAATAGCCACGTTTTAACTTGCCTCCGAATTGTCAAGAGGGAGGGAGCAGATCTGATCTCCCTAGGGAGGGAATTCCATAGCCGGGGAGCAATCACTGAGAAGGCCCTGTCTCTCGTCCCCACCAATCATGCCTGTGACAATGGTGGAACGGAAAGCAGGGCCTCCCCGGAGGATCTTAATCTCTGCGATGGTTCATAGGGGGAGATGCGTTCGGACAGGTAATTTGGGCTGAGGTCGTTTAGGGCTTGATAGGCCAAAGCCAGCACTTTGAATTGTGCCCGGTAGCAAACTGGCAGCCAGTAGAGCTGGCGTAACATGGGAGTTGTGTGCTCCCTGTATGCCGCCCCAGTTATTAACCTGGCTGCCTCTCGTTGGACTATTTGAAGCTTCCGAGCAGTCTTCAAAGGCAACCCCATGTAGAGTGTGTTGCAGTAGTCTATCCTAGATGTAACGAGAGCGTGGACCACCGTGGCCAAGGCTGAATTCCCAAGGTACAGGCGCAACTGACGTAGAAGTTTTAATTATGTGAAGGCTCCCCTGAGCAGTCTTCAAAGGCAACCCCATGTAGAGTGCGTCGCAGTAGCCTATCCTTGATGTAACGAGAGCGTGGACCACTGTGGCCAAGGCTGACTTCCCAAGGTATGGGCGCAACTGACGCCAAGTTTTAATTATGTGAAGGCTCCCCTGGCCACCGCTGCAACCTGGCATGAGTCCAGGACGACCCCCAAGCTGCGAACCTGGGCCTTCAAGGGAGTGTGACCCCATCCAACACAGGTTGTGACCCTATACCCTGTTTGGCCTTGCGACTGACCAGGAGGACCTCTGTCTTGTCTGGATTCAACTTCAATTTGCTCGCCCTCATCCAGACCGTCACAGCCTTTCTTGAAATGGATTTCTCCTTGTGGGTCGTCACACAAAAGTCTGCTTAAAGTCAACCTTCCCTCATGTTTGAATGCCTCCTCTTTGAATCTCTCTCTAACCATCTCCGTCGTCTTCTTCAGATCACCTCAAACCTTTCCTGGATGACTCCACTTTGCGGTTTGTTGACAAACTCTTCGAAGCGGTGGAGGAAGGTCGAAGCTCCCGACACTCCAAATCCAACAGCGACCGGAACCGGAAGAGAGAGTTGAAAGTGAGTCCACGTTTTCGTTATGTTTGGACATATTTGTTTACAAAGGGAGCCAAAAGGGATGTGTGTATGTATGGCAAACACATTGAGGTTGGTTTTCCTCTTCCTTGGAGGACTTGGAGCAGTGATTGCTGAAAGTTGGCCAAAAAAACCAGTGTATTCTCTTTCTGTATCCATTTCCCTCTTATCCACTGAGTTGTGAACTTGTAGAAATCTTAACAACTGGAATGAGCACAGTTTGGCCTTTAGGATTCCTTTAAGCGACCATTTTTATTCATAGCCTTCTTTGCTTGGGCTCTTGGGTACAACCTGACAACTTAGGTTTGGAAAAGTAACTTTTTTGAACCTATTTATATATTTTTTTATTTACGACATTTATATGCCGCCCTTCTCACCCCAAAGGGAACTCAGAGCGCCTTACAGGATATATACACACACACTATCTATCTATCTATCTATCTATCTATCTATCTATCTGGCTTTTTGAGCAAGCGTTTGGCTAATCAGCGCAATTGTAAACAGAATGACGGTAAACTGAACATAGGAACGGTATAAGGATATGAGACTGGATCTTGGTTGCGATCGAGGCATTGTATGAATGGTTGTGTGTTTGTTATTGGGTATGCTGTGTTTTAATTGTTATTGTTGTGGTAATTAATATTGTGTAAACCGCATTGAGTCACCTATTATAGGTTGAGAAACGCGGTATAGAAATAAAGCAAATAAATAAATAAATAAATATCTATCTATCTATCTATCTATCTATATAATGCTCTGTGCATAATTAGTACCTTAAAAGCAAAAGAACCAATGAACGAAATCACACCAAATTTGGCAACAAAATGTCTCACAACACAAGGAGTGACCATCACTCAAAAAATTATGATTTTGTCATTTTGGGAGATGTAGTTTCTGGGATTTATAGTTCACCTATAATCAAAGAGCATTCTGAACTCCATCAATGACGGAATTGAACCAAACTTGGCACACAGAAGTCCCATGACCAACAGAAAATACTAGAAGGGTTTGGTGGGCATTGACCTTGAGTTTGGGAGTTGTAGTTCAACTACATCCAGAAAGCACTGTGGACTAGGCTTGGATGGGTTTCGTTCGTTAATTTCGTAATTTGTTATTAATTCGTATTTAAATTAGTTTACAATCCAATATTGAGCCATGCAGGAATAGTGTGAGGAGTAAATTAGATTCGAAACAATTTTTTCAATTTATTTCGTAATTATTTCGTTATTATTTCGAAATTATTTGGTAATTATTTTCACATGTCTGGTGCAAGTTTTATAGTTGTTGTTTGTTTTATCACACCAACAGTCAACAACAGAGGGAGAGGGAAGCTTCAGAAGTTCCCCCTGTCCCATTTGGAGGTTTTTTTAGCATATTGCGCAATTGCGTCTGCCATTAACGAATCGATTCGTAATTATACAAAATTTTGTAAATTTCGAAATTTTTAAAAGGAAAATTTCGGATCTGGACCAAACTTGGCACAAGCTCTCAATATGCCCAAATATGAACACAGATGGAGTTTGGAGGAAATAGACCTTGACATTTGGGAGTTGTAGTTACTAGAATGTATAGTTCACCTACAATCAAAGAGCATTCCAAACCCCACCAATGATGGAATTGGATCAAACGTCCCACATAGAACCCCCATGACCAACAGAAAATACTGTGTTTTCTGGTGGTCTTTGGTGACCCTTCTGACACCCCCCTGGCGACCCCCCCCCCCCACCCGGGGTCTTGACTTCCCAGGTTGAGAAATGCTGCCTTAAGGCCATCCAGTCCAACTCCCTTCACCAGGGCAAAAAAACATAATCAAAGCCCTCCTGACAAAGGGTCATCCAGCCATTCACACATGATTTTGCTTTATAGTTTTTTGTACTCATATGTTATATGTATTTTACTATGTTGCTACTATGTTTTGGGCAACGTCCTTGCAGACGGCCAATTCTCTCACAACAGAAGCAACTTGCAGTTTCTCAAGTCGCTCCTGACACGACCAAAAAATTATATTATATAATATTATATATATTATTTTATATTATTATGGTATTGTATATATATTGTACTCTACCATTATATTGTCATATTATTAGTAATATTACAATATAATGGTATAGTACAATATAGTAATATATATATATTGATGTCCACCTTGTGTTTACTGTCCTTACGTTCCTGTTTACGTCCCTGTTCCCGCAGGATGTGTTTGGTGAGGACCCCGACATTTCAAAGGAGTCCTCGGGGGTCAAGAAACGCCGCATCCCTCGCTTCGAAGAAGTGGAAGAAGAGCCGGAAGTGATCCCTGGCCCGCCAACGGAAAGCCCAGGGATGCTGACCAAGCTGCAGGTGGGCTTTGAGTCGCTTTTATACCTCCCAGCATCCAGCAAAGAGGTAACGTTCTGCCCTCAGTCCAGAAAGAAACCAAACCATATTTTCACCTCCTTTCTTTTCTCCAGATCAAGCAAATGATGGAAGCTGCAACACGGCAGATTGAAGAGAGGAAAAAACAGCTGAGTTTCATCAGTCCGCCTCCACCACAGGTACGGCCTCCAAAAGACCCCAACGACTGATCAAGACTTGATCTAGCTGCAAATGACAAATAGGAGGCATGCATGGCAGGGGTGCATTAGTCCCCCAGAAGACCATGGAAGGCTCTTCCATATCATTTATTCTTTCTTTCCTCCTCAACCCAATTTGCCCCATGCTTCCCTTTCCACGGCCAGCATCTTCCCATTCTTTCCTCCATCTGTTGCCCAAGTGCATAGGAGGCCTTCCCAGAGGACGCTAGTACAGAAGTAAACCTGTGCCCTTCTGTCCTCGCAGCCCAAGACCCCGACCACAACAACGCAGCCCGAGCGCCTCCCCATCGGCAACACCATCCAGCCCTCACAGGCGGCCACCTTCATGAACGACGCCATCGAAAAAGCCCGGAAGGCGGCCGAACTCCAGGCCCGGATCCAGGCCCAGCTGGCCTTGAAACCGGGGCTCATTGGCAACACCAACATGGTTGGCTTGGCTAACCTGCACGCCATGGGGATCGCACTGCCGTGAGTATCGAAACACGCTGCCACTCGGGGTGAGAGGGAGGAAGTCTCTCTGTAATTGAATGCCAAGGAAATTGCTTGGAGCATGTATTCGTTGTGCAGAAATGGATCACCTTTGCAGGAATGGCTAATCACAACGAGGGTTTCCTACCATTTTCATTACTTTGGGGCCAATGTTACATATATACTTGAGTATAAGCCTAGTTTTTTAGCCCTTTTTTTCAGGCTGAAAAAGCTTCCCTCGACTCATGGTTATTTATTAGTTTACTCTCTTGTTGTTATTATTACTATTACTATTATTATTTTATTACATTTATTATTTTACTCTTTTGTTATTACATTTACATTATTTTACTCTATTATTGTTATTACATTTATTATTTTACTCTATTTTTGTTACTATTACATTTGTTATTCTATTCTTTTTTATTATTATTACATTTATTATTTTACTCGATTATTTTTATTACACTTATTATTTTACTGTATTATTATATTTATTATTTTTTTCTTTATTATTATTATTATGACATCTATTGACTCTATCGTTATTACTACTTTTCCATTATTTTACTCTATTAATATTATTTTATTACATTTCTTTTTTTCTATTATTACATTTACATTATTTTACTCTGTTTATTGTTAGTACATTTGTTATTTTACTCTATTATTTTTATTACATTTATTATTTTACACTATTGTATTACATTTATTATTTTACTCTATTTTTGTTATCATTACATTTATTCTATTCTTTTTATTGTTATTACATTTATTATTTTACTCTATTATTACAGTTATTCTCTTTATTATTATTATGACATCTATTTACTTTATCATTATTACTACTTTTCCTCTGGTGTTGCCGCAAGAAGGTCCTCCATTGTGCATGTAGCAGGGCTCAGTTGCATTGCAGCAGGTGGTCAGTGGTTTGCTCTTCTCCACACTCGCATGTCGTGGACTCCACTTTGTGGCCCCATTTCTTGAGGTTGGCTCTGCATCTCGTGGTGCCCGAGCGCAGTCTGTTCAGTGCCTTCCAAGTTGCCCAGTTTTCTGTGTGTCTCTCATTTGGTATCAGCCATTGATTGAGGTTCTGGGTTTGGGCCTGCCAGTTTTGGACTCTCGCTTGCTGAGGTGTTCTGGCGAGTGTCTCCGTAGATCTTAGGAAACTATTTCTTGATTTAAGTCGTTGACGTGCTGGCTGATACCCAAACAAGGGATGAGCTGGAGATGTCTCTGCCTTGGTCCTTTCACTATTGGCTGCTACTTCCCGGCGGATGTCAGGTGGTGCGATACCGGCTAAGCAGTGTAATTTCTCCAGTGGTGTAGGGCGCAGACACCCCGTGATAATGCGGCATGTCTCATTCAGAGCCACATCCACTGTTTTAGTGTGGTGAGATGTGTTCCACACTGGGCATGCATACTCAGCAGCAGAGTAGCACAGCGCAAGGGCAGATGTCTTCACTGTGTCTGGTTGTGATCCCCAGGTTGTGCTTTCATATAATATTGTTTCTAGCACCCACTTTTTGCTTGATGTTCAGGCAGTGCTTCTTGTAGGTAAGAGCATGGTCCAGAGTGACTCCCAGGTACTTGGGTGCGCTTCAATGCTCCCGTGGGATTCCTTCCCAGTTCATCCTCAGAGCTCGGGATGCTGGTCTGTTCTTGAGATGAAAAGCACATTTCTGTGTTTTAGATGGATTAGGGATCAGCTGGTTTTCCCTGGAATAGGCAGTAAGAGCACCTAGAGCTTCGGAAAGCTTCTGTTCTACCACCTCAAAGCTCCCTGCTTGAGCGGTGATGGCACGATCGTCAGCATAGATGAAACTCTCTGTCCCTTCTGGCAGTGGCTGGTCATTTGTGTAGATGTTGAACATGTAATAATAAATGTAATAATAATAGGGTAAAATACTATAAATGTAATAATAATAATAAATAGTGTAAAATAAATGTAATAAAATAATGCTAATAACAGAAAAGTAATAAATATCTTTGACTCCTGTATATGCCGAAGGGAGGTTTTTCAGCCTAAAAAGGGGGCTGAAAAACTAGGCTTATACTCGAGTATATACAGTATTCTGGATCCTTTTATGGCTGACACTAATTGAAATACATTTCCCGACTTCCTTAACGCCTTCTCTTGAGATTTTATGAATAAAATCCCAGTATCCCAAATGTCCTTCGTCTCAAAAACTGTACAAGAGATGAGAAATTCCAAAGTTTGGGAACCGCTGCCCTAGGCAATATTCCAGGGAGAGTAGACTATATATCAGGGAGTTCGAGCAGTCCTAGCATCACGAGAACTGCGTTGTGACCAGCATTTGTGTTTTTGGGGACGTCTTGGCCCAGGAAAGTGGAGCTGAAGGACCAGACCAAACCGACGCCGCTCATCTTGGATGAGCAAGGGCGCACCGTTGACGCCAGCGGGAAGGAGATCGAGCTGACGCACCGCATGCCCACCCTCAAGGCCAACATCCGGGCCGTCAAGCGGGAGCAGTTCAAGCAGCAGCTCAAGGAGAAGCCCTCCGAGGACATGGAGTCCAACACCTACTTCGACTCCCGCGTCTCCATCACCCCAGCTCAGCGGCCAAAGCGGACCTTCAAGTTCCATGACAAGGGCAAATTTGAAAAAATCGCACAGAGGTTGCGAACCAAGGTACGGGCGGCTTTGGGAAAGGAGGGAACCTCTCTAGCCCAAAAGGGAATGATTGAGAGGGTTTTCGCCTGCCACTTTTGGACTCTTGCTTGCTGAGCTGCTCCTGCAAGTATCTCTGTTGATGTTAGGAAGCTATTTCTTGATCTAAGACATTGGCATGTTGGCTGATATCCAAACAGAGGATGGGCCAGAGATGTCCATGCTTTGGTTCTTTCATTACTGGCTGCTGCTACTTGATGGATGTCAGGTGTTGGGCGTAGACATCCTGTGCATTGTTGGGCGTAGACATTCTGTGATAATGCGGCATGTCTCATTAAGAGCCACATCCTCTGTTTTAACATGGTGAGATGTATTCCACATTGGGCATGCATATTCAGCAGCAGAGTAGCAAATCACAAGGGCAGATGCCGTAACTGTGTCTGGTTGTGACCCCCAGGTTGTGCCAGTCAGTTTTCGTATTGAACGTTTAAGCAAGAATAACAAAAATATTATAGGTAGAATGTAAAATCTGTTGGGTGAGTGGGCTTATTAACAAAGATCCACTGGCTGTTACTTCTTGATGGATGTTAGGAGTTGGGCATAGACATCCTGTGCATTGTTGGCCGTAGACATCTTGTATTAATGCGGCATGTCTCATTAAGAGCCACATCCACTCTGTTAACATGGTGAGATGTATTCCGCACTGGGCATGCGTATTCAGCAGCGGAGTAGCAAATCACAAGGGCAGATGCCGTAACTGTGTGTGGTTGTGATCCCCAGGTTGTGCTAGTCAGTTTTCTTAAGGAATGTTTAAGCAAGAACAACAAAAATATTATATGTAAAATCTGTTGGGCGAGTGGGCTTATTGACAAAAGATCCACTCCATAAATGTATAGCAGAGTAACTTGTTAGTGGCATGACCCAACACCAGTAGCCCAAAGTGATATTAAAAACAAAAAACACAGAGACCAATGTTATCTCTTCCATAGAAGGCTTTTCTTTGTAGTAAAATAATATGGTTGCACTATTTACCATAACAAGGATTCCATAATACAAATAAAGTTCAGCCTTCTTTCTTTGAACAGCTTCCATGCTGGGCTTCTTTCTCCTGCAGATAAACAGCCTTGCTCTCACAGAGCCTCTTCTCGCACTGGAATTACAGAGGATTTTTACACATTGGCTTTACACACAGCTGCCTTCATACTGGAGCTTCTCTCACACTGAGGCATTCTCTCACATGAGGCCTACCTCACACTGAGGCCTTCTCATACTGAGGCCTACCTCACACTGAGGCCTCTCTCATCCTGAGGAAAACTAACACTAAGGCCTACTAAGCTACAGGCACACCTACTTATATTGAACTGCAGCTTTTTCTGAGTCTTTGCATCCATTTAACCCTCTTACACGAGGCCTTCTCATACAGAGGCTTTCTCACACTGAGGGCTCTCTCAGTCTGAGGCCTCTCTCACCCTGAGGCAAACTAACACTGAGGCCTACTAAGCTATAGGCACACCTGCTTATGTTGAACTGCAGCTTTTTCTGAGTCTTTGCATCCATTTAACCCTCTCACATGAGGCCTTCTCATACAGAGGCTTTCTCACACTGAGGGCTCTCTCAGTCTGAGGCCTATCTCACCCTGAGGCAAACTAAACTATTAAGCTACAGGCACACCTGCTTATATTGAACTGTAGCTTTTCTGTAGCTTTGCATCAATTTAACCCACTCACATGAGGCCTTCTCATACTGAGGCCTACCTCACATTGAGGCCTTTCTCCCACTGAGGCATTCTCACACTGAAAGCTCTCTCAGACTGAGGCTTCTCTCACCTTGATGCAAACTAACCGAGGCCTGCTAAGCTACAGGCACACCTGCTTATATAGAACTGCACCTTTTTCTGAGTCTTTGCATCCATTTAACTCTCGCACATGAGGCCTTCTCACACTGAGGGCTCTATCAGATGGAGGCCTCTCTCACCCTGAGGCAAACTAACACTGAGGTTTATTAAGCTACAGGCACACCTGTTTATATTGAACTGTAGCTTTTATGTAGCTTTGCATCAATTTAACCCACTCACATGAGACCTTCTCATACAGAGGCCTACTAACACTGAGGCCTTCTCACACTGAGCTCTCTCTCAGACTGAGGCCTCTCTCACCCTGAGGCAAACGAACACTGAGTCTTACTAAGCTACAGGCACACCTGCTTACATAGAACTGTAGCTTTTTTCTGAGTCATTGCATCCATTTAACCCACTCACATGAGGCTCTCTCAGACTGAGGCCTCTCTCACCTTGAGGAAAAACTAACATTGAGGTCTATTAAGCTACAGGCATACCTGCTTATATTGAACTGTAGCTTTTCTGAATCTTTACATCCATTTAACCCACTCACATGAGGCCTTCTCACACTGCGGGCTCTCTCAGACTGAGGTCTCTCTCACCCTGAGGCCTATTAAGCTACAGGCACACCTGTTTATATTGAACTGCAGCTTTTTCTGAGTCTTTGCATCCAGTTAACCATCTCACATGAGGCCTTCTCATACAGAGGCCTACTAACACTGAGACCTACCTCACACTGAGGCTTTTCTCGGACTGAGGCCTCTCTCACACTGAGGCAAACTAACACTGAGGCCTACTACGCTACAGGCACACCCGCTTATATTGAACTGCAGCTTTTTCTGAGTCTTTGCATCCATTTAACCCACTCACATGAGGCCTTCTCCTACTGATGCCTTCTTACACTGAGAGCTCTCTCAGACTGAGGTCTCTCACCCTGAGGCCTATTAAGCTACAGGCACACCTGTTTATATTGAACTGCAGCTTTTTCTGAGTCTTTGCATCCAGTTAACCATCTCACATGAGGCCTTCTCATACAGGGGCCTACTAACATTGAGACCTACTTCACACTGAGGCTTTTCTTGGACAGAGGCCTGTCTCACACTGAGGCAAACGAACACTGAGGCCTACTACGCTACAGGCACACTTGTTTATATTGAACTGCAGCTTTTTCTGAGTCTTTGCATCCATTTAACCATCTCACATGAGGCCTTCTCATACAGAGGCCTACTAACATTGAGACCTACCTCACACTGAGGCTTTTCTCGGACTGAGGCCTCTCTCACACTGAGGCAAACGAACACTGAGGCCTACTACGCTACAGGCACACCCGCTTATATTGAACTGCAGCTTTTTCTTAGTCATTACATCCATTTAACTCTGAGTGGCTGACTCACATTTTTTGTAATTAAAAATACCTAGTTAATTTTTAATATTTCTGACAAAACCCTCCTCCGATACCTGGAGGCAGTTCCCATTCCTCACAGGTGACCAAGCCAATGGGAAGAGAAGGGCTGGGTGGAGCATTTAAATAAACAGAAACAATGCATATCTATCCTCCTCATTTGCATCCCTTTAAAAAGGCTTCTGCTCCCGTTAGGCCCAGCTGGAGAAACTCCAGGCCGAGATCTCCCAAGCCGCCAAGAAGACGGGGATCCACACCTCGACCAAATTGGCCCTGATCACGCCCAAAAAGGAGCTGAAGGAAGGCGACACCCCTGACGTGGAATGGTGGGATTCCTATATCATCCCCAACGGCATCGACGTGTAAGTTCCTCCTCGCCCTTTGGGTTTCCAGGGGAGAACACTGTGTAAACGCCTGAGCTAAAATAATGTAAATGTAATAATAACAATAATAAAATATTTTCTTGTGTCAGGAGCAACTTGAGAAACTGTAACTACAGCTTCCATCATGTTGTGTCAGTCCTCTGTTTGCTGTGTGCCATAGGAAAGGGTTAAGGGAGAGGCAGTGGGTGTGGTCATGAAAATTCCACACCAATGCAGAGAGAAAGGAACCCTGGGATGTGGCACTCACTATAACCTGTAGTGTCAGTGTTGGGAGGGGGGAATAGAAGGGAATATTATCTCATGTATGTTTTATTTTTATGTTTATGTTTATGTTTATGATAATAATAATAATAATAATATATTATTATTGATGTTTATTATTGGCGTTTATTATTTTTGTTATTATTGCAGTATATTATATTATTGGTGTTTATTATTGGCGTTTATTATTTTTGTTATTGCAGTATATTACATTATTATTGATGTTCATTATTGTTGTTTATTATTTTTGTTTTTACTGTAGTGTATTATATTATTACTGGTGTTTACTATTGTCGTTTATTATTTTTGTTATTATTGCAGTATATTACATTATTATTGATGTTTATTATTTTTGTTATTATTGCAGTATATTATATTATTGATGTTTATTATTGTCGTCTATTATTTTTGTTATTATTGCAGTATATTATATTATTATTGAAGTTTATTATTGTCATTTATTATTTTTGTTACTGCAGTATATTACATTATTATTGTCATTTATTATTTTGTTATTGCAGTATATTACATTATTATTGTCATTTATTATTTTGTTATTGCAGTATATTATATTATTATTGAAGTTTATTATTGTCGTTTATTATTTTTGTTACTGCAGTATATTACATTATTATTGTCATTTATTATTTTTGTTACTGCAGTATATTACATTACTGTTGTCGTTTATTATTTTGTTATTGCAGTATATTATATTATTATTGATGTTTATTATTGTCGTTATTATTACAGTACATAATAAATGTAATAATAACAATAATAAATAGAGTAAAATAATAAATGTAAATAATAACAATAATAAATAGAGTAAAATAACATATGCAATAATAATAAATATAGTAAAATAATAAATGTAAATAATAATCGTCAAGTAATATAATGCACTTTATTATAAGCCAAGGGGGGCTTTTTCAGCCTAAAAAAGGGCTGGAAAACTTGGGTATATAGGGTAGTTTTTTTATATAACATAACATAACAATAGGAGCATTTTGTCTGCCGTTTCAGGAGACTTCTGAAAGTGGGAGAGAAATAGAGAGGAGGATTGGGAAGGAAGAAGGGAAGCGCCCACTGACGTCCTTGCAAACTTCTAACCTCTCCTTTTTAAAAAAATGTTTTAGGAAAGTGGCTGATGTCCTTCAAAGGGAGGACTACCATGGCATCACGAACCTGGTGGAGCATCCGGCTCAGTTAAATCCGCCAGGTAAGAACGGGTCCTGTGATGGACCGTGTGGCAAACAGTGGTCGCAGCAGAAGCTCCTTTCCTGTTATTGAAATCCAGAAAGGGGTTGGACTGGGTGGCCCTTGGGGGTCTCTTCCAGTTCTAAGGTTCCGTGATTCACGAGTTCTTGCCTTTTCCTCTTCTCTTCCTCAAAGTGGACAGCGACACACCAGTGACGCTGGGGGTCTATCTCACCAAAAAGGAGCAGAAGAAGCTGCGGCGCCAGACCCGCCGGGAAGCCCAGAAGGAGTTGCAGGAGAAAGTGCGGCTGGGCCTCATGCCCCCTCCAGAACCAAAAGGTTAAAGAAACAATAAACCCAACAACATCCTCAGAGCCGGGATGGTCTTTGGGTGGCGGCTCAACATACTTGGATGTTGACAACTGCCCTTTTCCTCCCTCCGCAGTACGGATCTCAAACCTGATGCGAGTTCTGGGGACGGAGGCTGTTCAGGACCCAACCAAAGTCGAGGCCCACGTTCGAGCGCAGATGGCAAAGAGGCAAAAGTAAGGACAGGGGTCATAATTGTGTACCATATTCTCTCCCCGATCTTCTACTTCTTGGTACTCTGTTTATTTGTTTGTAAAAGCATCTCTCGTATCATGTTTCATACTCTATGGCAATGTTTCTCAACCTGGGCGTCGGGACCCCTGAGGGGGTCGTGAGGGGGTGTCAAAGGGGTCGCCAAAGACCATCAGAAAACATATTTTTTGTGCTGGTCAGTGGGATTCTGGGTGAGAAGTTTGACCCAATTCTATTGTTGGTTGAGTTCAGAATGCTCTTTGATTGTAGGTGAACTATAAATCCCAAGAAATACAACTCCCAAATGTCAAGATCTATTTTCCCAAGACTCCATCAGTGTTCACATTTGGGCATATTGAGTATTCCTGCCAAGTTTGGTCCAGATCCATCATTGCATGAATCCAGAGCACTCCTCTGGATATAGGTGAACTACAACTTCCAAACTCGAGGTCAATGCCCACCAAACCCTTCCAGTGTTTTCTGTTAGTCATGGGAGTTCTGTGTGCCAAGTTCAGTTTAAATCCAGTGCTGGTGAAGTTCAGAATGCTCTTTGTTTATAAGTGAACTATAAATCCCAGCAACTACAACTCCCAAATTACAATATCAGTCCTCTCCCCAACCCCACAAGCTTTTACATTTGGGCATATTGGGTATTTGTGCTCAATTTAGTCCAGTGAATGAAAATCCATCCTGCGTATCGGATATTTACATTATGATTTATAACAGTAGTATACTGACAGGTATCAAGTAGCAACGAAAACAGTATTATAGTTGGGGGTCCCCACAACATAGGGAACTGCATTAAGGGGTCACAGCATTAGCAAGGTTGAGAACCACTGCTCTATGGCAATGTTTCTCAATCTGGGGATCGTGACCCCTTGGGGTCACAAGGGGGTTTCAGAGGGGTCACCAAAGACTATCAGAAAACATATATTTCTGACTAGCCGTCCCCTGCCACACGTTGCTGTGGCCCAGTCTGTGTATATGTGTTTTGTGTGTGTATATATGTGCCCATCTTGTCTCCTGTGCTTTACTAATAATATAATACCTTATATAAATAAAAATGTAATGTTTGTTTATGGGATTGACATCATTAAAAAACCACTGGACGAATTGACACCAATCAGGCCAACGAGTGACCATTGCTCATAAAACACTGAAAAACACAGCGGAAGGGACTTTAAAAGCCAAAAACCAAAAAATACATTACAATGCATGCGCAAAACCACATATGTAAACACAAATACACAAACACACACATATATACCCAAACAAAACATCTATACACAGACTGGGCCACAGCAACGTGTGGCAGGGGACGGCTAATATAATATAATATAATATAATATAATATAATATAATATAATATAATAAATTGTACATACATAAATATTTATAATATTATAATGTAATACAATATTATAACTATATTGTAACATTATTAGCAATATTACATGTAATATAAATATATAACTACAATATATTATTATTAATAGTATTAATTAAAAGTAGTAATAACATTATAATATTATAAATATTATATGTAGATATAATATATCATATTGTATTATTATATGTTGTGTGTCTATGGCATTGAATGTTTGCCATATATATGTACATTGTGATCCGCACTGAGTCCCCTGCGGGGTGAGAATATAAATACTGTAAATAAATAAACAAACACCAATAAATAAATAAATGCAAATACAAAGTCAAACCTGCCGTTCCTTACACGTGTGTCGCTTGTCTCCCTCAGAGCTCACGAAGAAGCCAATGCCGCCCGGAAGCTCACGGTGGAACAGAGGAAAGCGAAAAAGGTGAAAAAGCTTAAAGAAGATATTTCCCAGGGGGTTCATATAGCAGTGTATAGGTGAGTGGCTCCCCCCCTATCCTCAAAGCCTGGGGCATCTGAACCAGGGATGTGGAATCAGGACGCCTCCAACGCCTCTCTTTTTTGCTACCTTCATAAACTGAAAACATAGCGGACTCTCCGGCTCTGCCATTTCCAGCTATTAGGGATTGTCTGACTCCAAATCCCTGAACGGCTCTGATGTGAAATGTGCGAGTTCACAGTGCTACCATTTAATCAGACTAGGCCTGGTCATTTTGTCATATCCGCAGCTGATCCAGGAAGCGAACCTGTGGCTAGGAATAACATCATTACTGTAATGAAATTGTTACACAAAACAGTTCACTCCCATCCTATGAATTATCAGGTTGCTTAGTTGGAGAATATGAAATACAACAACGAGAGTAATGTATTTATTGTATGGTCGAAGGCTTTCATGGCTGGAATCACTAGGTTCTTGTGGGTTTTTTCAGGCTATAGTGCCATGTTCTAGAGGCATTTATCCTGACGTTTCGCCTGCATCTATGGCAAGCATCCTCAGAGGTAGTGAGGTCTGTTGGAATTAGGACAGTAGGTTTATATATCTGTGGAATTGCTCTTTGTCCCACCCTGGTCATTCCACAGATATATAAACCCATTTTCCTAGTTCCAACAGACCTCACTACCTCTGAGGATGCTTGCCATAGATGCAGGCGAAACGTCAGGAGAGAATGCCTCTAGAACATGGCTCTATAGCCCGAAAAAACCCACAAGAACCTAATGTATTTATTTATTTACAACATTTATATGCCGCCCTTCTCACCCTGAAGGGGACTCAGAGCGGCTTACAAGAAATATGTAAACACAATACCGTATATACTCTGAGTATAAGCCGACCCGAATATAAGCCAAGGCACCTAATTTTACCACAAAAAACTGGGAAAGTGTATTGACTCGAGTATAAGCCAAGCAGCTACTGGTAAATTTCAAAATAAAAATAGATACCAATAAAATTATATTAATTTAGGCATCGTTGGGTTAAATGTTTTTGAATATTTACATAAAACTGTAATTCAAGATAAGACTGTCCAACTCTGATTAAATCATTATTCTAACCTTTATCAAAGGGAATATGCTTACATGTCCTCCAATAACAATAAATAGAGTAAAATAATAATAATTACAGAGTGAAATAATGGAATGTAATAATAGTAATAATAGAGTAAAATAATAAATGTAATAATAACAATACAGTAAAATAATAAATGTAACAATAACAATAATAGAGTAAAATAAATGTAATAATGACAACAATAATAAAATAATAAATGTATTAATAATAACAACAACAAAGTAAAATAATAAATAACATTGACTCAAGTATAAGCCGGGGGAAACTTTTTCAACCTAAAAAAAGGACTGAAAAACTAGGCTTACACTCGAGTATACATGGTATATTATTAGCATAGCACAATATTAGTATTATATACTACTATATTGTACTTACTTACTTAGGCGATCCCTCGTAGTCCAAGGATGATGGTCCTCCAAGTGTAGTGTCCGGTGGCGGGTCCGTAGGTGACTGTGGAGCCCTACATGTGACCCACATGTTCTGCAGTGAGGACATCGGTTTCCAGGTGGAAGGCGGTCCTGGTCAGGGTTGGCTTGACACGCCTTCCTCTTGACAAGTTTCCCTCTTTCGCCCTCCATTCATGCCTTTTCAAATTCTGCAGCACTGCTGGTCACAGCTGACCTCCAACTGGAGCGCTCAAGGGCCAGGGCTTCCCAGTTCTCAGTGTCTATGCCAGTGATTTTAAGGTTGGCTTTGAGCCCATCTTTCAATCTCTTTTCCTGTCCTCCAAAATTACGTTTTCTGTTCTTGAGTTTGGAGTAGAGCAACCGCTTTGGGAGACGGTGGTCGGGCATCTGGACAACGTGGCTGGTCCAGTGGAGTTGATGGCAGAGAACCATCATTTCAATGCTGGTGGTCTTTGCTTCTTCCAGCACGCTGACATATGTCCGCTTGTCTGCCCAAGAGATTTGCAGGATTTTCCAGAGGCAGTGCTGATGGAATCGTTCTAGGAGTTGCATGTGACGTCTGTAGACTGTCCACGTCTCGCAGGCATAGAGCAGGGTTGGGAGGACAATAGCTTTATAGACAAGCACCTTGGTCTCCCTACGGATGTCCCGGTCCTCAAACACTCTCTGCTTCATTTGGAAAAATGCTGCGCTCGCAGATCTCAGGCGATGTTGTATTTCAGTGTCAATGTTGACGTCAGTAGACAATCCACGTTTCGCAGGCATACAGCAGGGTTGGGAAGACAATAGCTTTATAAGCAAGCCCCTTGATCTCCCTACGGATGTCTTGGTCCCCCAACACTCATTCAGAAAAATGCTGCACTCGCAGAGCTCTATACCATTATACTGTAATATTATTAGTAATATTACATATAATATAAAATATATAATTATACTATCATATTTGGAGCCCCCGGTGGTGCAGTGGGTTAAAGCGCTAAGCTGCTGAGCTTGTTGACTGACCGAAAGGTTGCAGGTTCGAATCCAGGGAGCGGTGTGAGCTTCCGCTGTCAGCCCCAGGTTCTGCCAACCTAGCACTTCGAAAACATGCAAATGTGGGTAGATTAATAGTGGGAAGATAACAGCGCTTTCATGCAGTCATGCTGGCCACATGACCCTGGCGGTGTCTATGGACAATGCCAACTCTTTGTCTTAGAATTGGAGATGAGTACCATACCCCAAAGTCAGACACAACTGGACTTAATGTCAGGGGAAAACTTTGACCTTTACCTATCGTATTATTACATTGTATTACATTATAATATTTTCAATATTATATGTATATACAATATGTTATTATATTATATTATATTGTTAACACAGCAATTATAATAATATAAAATAATAATAATTGTAATTATTAACAATCAATTTGTTTTTCTTGAAGTTCAATGAGAGGCCGAGCTTCTCATATGCTTCTGCAAAAGTATTTAGAGTGGCTTATAGATCTTCTGAATGCGCACATACTACGTTATCATCTGCATACTGAAGTTCTATAACGGTTGTTGTGAGCTTGGTTTTGGCTTCCAGTCTGCTGAAGGTAAATAGCTTGCCATCTGTCTGATAGATGATAGAAGCTTCCCATCAACAAGATGAAGTATGATAGCGATGAAGATGGAAAATAAGGTTGGGGCAAAAACACATCCCTGTTTGACACCGGAAAGATCAAAATACAGTGAACACAAGACATGTTGTAACATATTACTACTACTATTGCTACTATTATTAGTATTATTATTACAATTGGGTGGATCTGTGCATTTCTGCCAACTCTCAAAAGTGATTCTGACTCCACAACCCTGACATCCGTGCCCTCTTTTCTGCAAATGTTTTCACTGCAATGCCTTCCTCACTCTCTTCCTCTTCGCCGCAGAGTTCGAAACCTCAGCAACCCAGCCAAGAAATTCAAAATCGAAGCCAACGCTGGCCAGCTCTACTTCACCGGGGTTGTGGTATTGCACAAAGACGTCAACGTGGTGGTGGTGGAAGGAGGTGAGATGGTGGGGCTTGGCCTGAGGCTTTATAGGTCTCACTTCTGGGACCGAGATGCAAAACCCCTCTTTTTGTGCTCTCTCGCAGGCCCTAAGGCACAGAAGAAGTTCAAACGGCTCATGCTGCATCGGATCAAGTGGGACGAACAGACGTCAGCTACAAAAGGAGATGGTAAGGATGCAATGGGCCCTGCGTCGAAATCCGTAAGGGTCTGGAGAACAAGCCCTATGAGGAGCGGCTTAAAGAGCTGGGCATGTATGTCAGGCATCCTCAGAGGTTGTGAGGTCTGTTGGAAACGAGGCAAGTGGGGTTGATATATTTGTGGAATGATGTCCAGAGAAAGAACTCTTGTCTGTTTAAGGCAAGTGTGAATGGTGCCACTGGCCACCTTGAGTGGTCTTGAAGCTTCAAAGCCTGTCTTCTTCCTGCCTGAGATTTTTAATACTCTACTCTGGCTACCAGTAAAGAACAACACTCAAAAACAGGAGAATTACAATCAACAACAACAATAATAAAAATAAAATTATTAATAAATAAAATAATAATAATAATAATAATAATAATAAATATTTAAAATCATTAACTGATTGATTGTATGTTTGTGTGAATGTTAGTAAACATCGGCAAAATAATAAATCAGTTAATGATTTATTGTTAGTAAACAACAATGGATCCTTAATGGATTTATTGTATGTTTGTGTGAATGTTAGTAAACATCAGTTAAATAATAAATCAGTTAATGATTTATTGTTAGTAAACAACACTAAATCATTAACTGATTTATTGTATGTTTGTGTGAATGTTAGTAAACAGTTAAATAATAAATCAGTTAATGATTTATTGTTAGTAAACAACAATAAATCACTAACGGATTTATTGTATGTTTTGTTGTGAATTGTATGAAGTATTCATTATGAATCAATAAAAATTAGCATGTCAAACAAATCCTGAATTTGTGAGTGTTAGTAAACATCAGTTAAATAATAAATCAGTTAATGATTTATTGTTAGTAAACAACAATAAAAAATTAACAGATTTATTGTATGTTTGTGTGAATGTTAGCAAACATCAGTTAAATAATAAAGCCGTTAATGGTTTATTCTTAGTAAACAACAATAAATCACTAATGGATTGATTGTATGTTTTGTGTGAATGTGAGTAAACATCAGTTAAATAATAAATCAGTTAATGATTTATTGTTAGTAAACAACAATAAATCACTAACTGATTTATTGTATGTTTGTGTGAATGTTAGTAAACAACAATAAATCATTAACGGATTTATTGTATGTTTTGTTGTGATTTGTATAAAGTATTTTTTATGACTCAATAAAAATTAGCATGTCAGACAAATCATGAATTGTCAACTCCACAATCTCACACTTGTAATGTATTCTTTCTTTAGATGACGAGGAGTCTGATGAGGAGGCCGTAAAGAAGACAAATAAATGTTCCCTGGTTTGGGAGGTGAGTTGGATATCAATGCGGCAACCTCTCAAATATTTCAAGATGTCTTCCATGTCCCCTTCTTTCAGCCCTTTTTTCTCCAAACTAAACATCTGCATCTCCCTAAGCCACTCCTCATAAAATTCCAGAGGTGACAAAGTCTATGGCTAGAAATCATGGGTATAACATAAATCCACAAGCAAGAAGGTATAACTAGTAAAAACTTGAACAGGAACATAGAAAACTTCCAGGATATTAAAATCCAAAACCAAGGCTTGGCTTGAACCAAGGACAAGAGAGCTCAGGCTTAGATTCTCACTCTAACGCAGTGTTGCCTGAACTGATCTTCAGGTAAACACCCATGAAAGCATTCCGTTTCCCATTAACGCCCCATTCTCTGTCCTTTTTTCCCCAGGGCACAGCCAAGGAGCGCAGCTTTGGGGAGATGAAGTTCAAGCAGTGCCCCACCGAAAACATGGCACGGGAGCACTTTAAGAAACACGGGGCCGAGCACTACTGGGACCTGGCGCTCAGCGAGTCGGTGCTGGAATCCACGGACTAAAAAGGGGGCCCTTGACACCAACCTTCCACCTTTTCAGCTCCTTTGCTTTCGAGCCTCGGGAACTCAGCTGAAACATGGGACTTGGAGTTCATCCCACCGCGTTCTTCCTCTTTCCACACTTCCTTCTTGAGTTCCTCATTAAAAAGAAATATTTTTTAAAAGGAATCCCATTGGAAGTAGGGCTTTGTTGTTGGAGGAAACAGCCAACGAGAATCGATTGGTCATCTCTTCTTCCTGAACCTATTTTTGAAGATATGCAGATCCTATATTTGCTTTCCCCCCCCCATTCCTTTTTTTCTTTTCTTTTCCAGTAGCTTTGTTGGACAGTTAAGTGCTCTGGGGCAGTTCTTGGAATGTCATCTTTCAATGCAAAGAGTAGGAACTGGGGATTTAGCCCATATCCTATCATTACATAACAAACTTTGGGGTTGTTGTTGTTTTTTTGGGTAAAAAGATTTTAAAAAGTAAACCATGTGGCTGTCTTTTCTTGGGAAAAAAATGCTTCCTCCTTGGCATTAAGGAGACTGAGAACATATACTATAGCAATGTCAGAAACTAAAGGGGAGGGCTTCTGGGTATGGTTTTTTTTTTTTTTTTGACTACAGATCCTATCATCCTGAAGGTCTCCCCCATCTATATGCAGTGTAGATTGAACTGGATGAGATGAGACTACACTAACAATTATAATATATTGTATGTACATATAATATGGATCATAATATTGTAATACAATATAATAATTATATATTTTATATTACATGTTATATTATTAATAATACTGCAGTATAGTGATTTAGCACAATATAGTAATATATAATATGAATATTGTGCTATGCTAATATATTGTATGTACATATAATATTGATCATTATATTGTAGTACAATATAATAATAATATATAACAATTAAACACTTTATATTACATGTAATATTACTAATAATATTCCAGTATAGTGGTATAGGGTAATATATAATACTAATATTGTGCTATGCTAATATAATATATTGTATGTATGTACACATAATATTTATCATAATATTGTAATACAATATAATAATATAATAATTATATATTTTATATTCCATGTTATATTATTAATAATACTGCAGTATAGTGGTTTAGCACAATATAGTAATATATAATATGAATATTGTGCTATGCTAATAATATAATGTATTGTGTGTACATATAATATTGATCATAATATTGTAATACAATATAATAATATATAACAATTATATATTTTATATTACACGTAATATTACTAATAATATTGCAGTATAGTGGATCATAATATTGTAATACAATATAATAATTAATAATTATATATTTTATATTACATGTTATATTATTATTAATACTGCAGTATAGTGGTTTAGCACAATATAGTAATATATAATAGGAATATTGTGCTATGCAAATAATATAATATATTTTATGTACATATAATATTGATCATTATGTTGTAATACAATATAGTAATAATATACAACAATTATATATTTTATATTACATGTTATATTACTAATAATATTGCAGTATAGTGGTATAGTGCAATATATAATACTAATATTGTGCTATGCTAATATAATATATTGTATGTACATATAATATTTATCATAATATTGTAAAACAATTAAATAATTTTATTTTTCACATTACATGTAATATTACTAATAATATTGCAGTATAGTGGTATAGTGCAATATAGTAATATATAATACTAAGGTTGTGCTATGCTAATAATATAATATATTGTATGTACATATAATATTGATCATAATAGTGTAATACAATATAATACTATAATAATGTATTTTATATTACATGTAATATTACTAATAATATTGCAGTATAGTGGTATCGCACAATATAGTAATATATTATATATATTATATAGTATATTATATAATATATAGTATATATATAATATATATAGTATAATATATTATATATAATATAGCAATATAGTATAATATAATATATTATATTTACATATAATATTGACCAAAATATTGTAATATAATACAATAATTATATATTTTATATCACATGTAATATTGCTAATAATATAAGATATTGTATGTACATATAGTATTGATCATAACATTGTATATAATACAATATAATAATTAAATATATATCTTATATCACATGTAATATTACTAATAATACAACAGTATAATGGTATGGTGCAATATAGTAATATATAATACAAGTATTGTGCTATGCTAATAATATATTGTATGTATATATAATATTGATCAAAATATTGTAATACAATATAATATGTAATATTACGAATAATACTGCAGTATAATGGTATGATGCAATATAGAAATATATAATACTAAGATTGTGCTATGCTAATATATATTGTAATATTCTTAATAATATTGAGTATAGTGGTATGGGACAATATAGTAATATATAATACTAATACTGTGCTATGCTAATAATATAATATATTGCATGTACATGCATACATACCCTTCGGGTGAGGTATAAATGTCATAAATACTTCCATATAATCCAGTTCAATCTGCATTCTGAAACAGGATTATATGGCAGTGTAGATGGGGCCTAATGTTCTATTTCGCACCTTCTACTCATTGGAAGATGCCTTTCGCCATCAATTTGACGCAATGGAGCAATGGCTTCAAACGACAGGAAAGGAGATTCCACCTGAACACGAGGAAGAACTTCCTGACTGTGAAAGCTGTTCAGCAGTGGAACTCTCTGCCTCAGGGTGTGGTGGAGTCTCCTTCTTTGGGAGCTTTTAAACAGAGGCTGGATGACCATCTGTTAGGAGTGCTTTGAATGTGATTTCCCTGCTTCTTGGCAGAATAGGGTTGGACTAGATGACCCACCAGGTCTCTTCCAACTCTAGGATTCATAGATCCTTTAAAAACAGACATTTTTACTATTGTTTACCTTTAAAAAAACAAAAGATTGAGAAATAAACACTAGTACAATTGGGGGAAAAAGTCTTGAAGGAGCCTCAAAAGTGCACTCTGATCTTTTTCACGTGTTTTCGTAAATTTGGGTTCAGCCACACTGGAAGATTGATGCGGTTTGACACCACTATGGCTCAATACTATATGAAACTGGAGTTTTGCGCATGCGCAGAGGCGTCCTCCCCTTTTTTGAGTCTTTAGTCCGCGCATGCTCTAAAGCACAGCTGGGTTAGGTTAGCAGCGCATGCGCAGTTGTTTCATTTCTTCCCACTGCTGCGTTTGAGTTCAATGCCGCCTCCTTTTCATTCTCGCGTTCTATTCGCAGCCTCATTGGAGGAGCGCGTTCTCATTCCGCTTTCCTATTGGTTACTCCGAAAGTAGGCGGGCAAGGTTCCACCAATAAGGGTCCGGCAAACGCCACCTTTTGGCTGCTTCGTCAGCCTGAGCAATCGTTCCTTTGGCCTCCTTGGGCACGTGGTTGGGATCTCTTGCGCATGCGTAGCGTGGTTGCCAGGCTAAATGATTGATTGGTGGAGTGGGCGGGGCAATGGGCAAGATAAATTTTCCATTGGGAAGAGATAGAAAATTTTAACGGGGGGGAAATTGCTGTTCTTCCTTTTGAAATGTGCATTTTCCTACCTGTATTAAATATTTTAAAATTAAATATTGTTTATTAAATTGAATATTTTGATATTATTTCAATTTATTAAAACATCAAATATGGGAAATACTAGAAATATTTTAAAACATTTTAATCTATTGAAATATTTGTATTAAATATTTTAAAAATTAAAATTGTTTATTAAATTTAATATTTTAATATTTAAATCCAATATTATTTAAAATTAAATATTAAAAACATTTTAATCTATTGAAATATTTAAGATGGCAAATACTAAAATATTAAAATATTAAATTTAATATTGCTCGC
Organism: Anolis sagrei; assembly: GCF_037176765.1. Lineage (NCBI taxonomy): Eukaryota > Metazoa > Chordata > Lepidosauria > Squamata > Anolidae > Anolis > Anolis sagrei. The sequence continues at coordinate 6,036,799 of NC_090032.1, forward strand.
CAGTACGCCTGCGCGGGGATGGAAGCGAAGGGTGGGCGGAGCTTGAGCAAAGGGGCGGGGCCGACTTTTTTTCCCTTTGGAAGAACTTCAGCGCTTGGGAGTCTCTTGCTCGTCAGTGCGCCTGCGCGGAGATTGAAGAGAGGAGTGGGGCGGGGCTTGAAAAAAGGGGCGGGGCCTACTTTTCTCTTTGGAATAAGTTTAGCGCTTGGGAGGCCAGTGCGCCTGCGCGGGGATGGAAGCGGAGGGTGGGCGGAGCTTGAGAAAAGGGGCGGGGCCTATATCTTTCCCTTTGGAATAACTTCAGCGCTTGGGAGTTTGGAAAGCCAGTGCGCCTGCGCGGGGATGTAAGCTAAGGGTGGGCGGGGCTTGCAAAGGGGCGGGGCCTATTTCTTTTCCCTTTGGAATAACTTCAGCGCTTGGGAGTTTGGGAGGCCAGTGCGCCTGCGCGGGGATGGAAGATAAGGGTGGGCGGGGCTTGCGAAAAGGGGCGGGGACTACTTCTGTTCCCTTGGAATAATTTCAGAGCTTGGGAGACTCTTGGTCGCCAGTGCGCCTGCGCGGGGATGGAAGCGAGGAGTGGGCGGGGCTTGCAAAAAGGGGCGGGGGCTACTTTTCCCTTTGGAATAACTTTAGCGCTTGGGAGGCCAGTGCGTCTGCGCGGAGATGGAAGAGAAGGTGGGCGGGGCTTGCGAAAAGGGGCGGGGACTACTTCTTTTCCTTTTGGTATAACTTCAGCGCTTGGGAGTTTGGGAGGCCAGTGCGCCTGCGCGGGGATGGAAGATAAGGGTGGGCGGAGCTTGCGAAAAGGGGCGGGGCCTACTTTTCCCTTCAGCGCTTGAGAGTTTGTGAGGCCAATGCGCCTGCGCGGGGATGGAGGCGTGTGCGAGAAAGGGATTGAACCGTCCCCCGCGCCTGCGCAGTGAGGGTTCCAAAAGCGCGCCTGCGCACTGACGCGTCTTCTCCCCTCCCCTCAGCGGCGTTGCTTGTGCGACCGATGAGGGGAGGCAAAATGGCGGCCGGCGGTGGCGGCAAGGCCTCCTCCTCCTCCTCTTCGTCGTCGTCCTCGTCGTCCTCGTCTTCCTCCTCCTCCTCGGCGGCTGCGGCGCCTTCCTCCTCCTCCTCCGCCTCGTCGTCTTCGCTGGAGGCCTCGCTGGACAGGAAGCTGCAGGCCGTGACCAACACCATGGAGTCCATCCAGGGCCTGTCGTCGTGGTGCCTGGAGAACAAGCGCCACCACCACGCCATCGTCCGGCACTGGATCCAGAACCTGCGACGAGGTGAGGCCTAGGAAAATGAGGGGCTTCGGACAGGACGCTAGGCCGCAGGCCCCGCCCACGAGGCACACTCAAGGATATCAGGGTGATGATGATAATAATAATAATAATAATAATAATTGGGTTGCTGTGAGTTTTCAGGTCTGTCTGTCCACTTTCCCAGCAGCATTCTCTCCTGACGTTTCTCCCCCATCTATGGCAGGCACCCTCAGAGGTTGTGAGGTTTCCAGGTCTGAAAATTCACAGTAATTATTATTATTATTATTGTTATTATTATTATTATTATTGGGTTGCTGTGAGTATTCAGGTCTGTCTGGACATGTCCCAGCAGCATTCTCTCCTGACGTTTCTCCCCCATCTATGGCAGGCATCCTCAGAGGTTGTGAGGTTTCCAGGCCTGAAAATTCACAGCAACCCATTATTATTATTATTATTATTATTATTATTATTATTATTATTGGGTTGCTGTGAGTATTCTGGGCTGTCTGGACATGTCCCAGGAGCATTCTCTCCTGACGTTTCTCCCCCATCTATGGCAGGCATCCTCAGAGGTTGTGAGGTTTCCAGGTCTGAAAATTCACAGCAACCCATTATTATTATTATTATTATTATTATTGAATTGCTGTGATATAATTGTGATAATAATAATAGGGTTGTGACATAATTGTGATAATAATAATAATAATAATAATAATAATTGGGTTGCTGTGAGTTTTCAGGTCTGTCTGGCCTCTTTTCCAGCAGCATTCTGTCCTGACGTTTCTCCCACATCTATGGTAGGCATCCTCAGAGGTTGGGAGGTTTCCAGGTCTGAAAATTCACAGCAACCAATTATTATTATTATTATTATTATTATTGGGTTGCTGTGAGTTTTCCTGGCTGTCTGGCCATGTCCCAGAAGCATTATCTCCTGACATTTTGCCCACATCTATGGCAGGCATCCTCAGAGGTTGTGAGGTTTCCAGGTCTGAAAATTCACAGCAACCCAGTAATCTTCTTCCCTGAATCTACAATTTGGTGATGGATCTGGGCATTGTATGTTTTTACCCTGTTTCCCCTTCTGCTCCCTCACCCATATTGTGCTTCTGTAGTTATATTTATATTTTTAATGTACCAAACATACCAAGTTTGTATGGAAATGTGACTATTTCCTGTGCTGGTCAATGACCGAAATAAATGATTTGATTGGTTTTAGGTTGCTGTGATATAATTGTGATAATAATAGGGTTGTGACATGATTGTGATAATAATAATAATAATAATTGGGTTGCTGTGAGTTTTCAGGTACCTCTGCCCACATTCCAGCAGCCTTCCCTCCTGACGACATTTCAATAATAATAATAATAATAATAATATAAACGGTCCCTTTTTTCTGCACCAACAAACTGCATGTTGACATCTCACCGGGTAGGCTGCATCTATATTGCAGAATTAATGTGTGGCTTGTTGTGAGTTTTCTGGACTTTCTGGCCATGTCCCAGAAGCATTCTCTCCTGATGTTTTGCCCACATCTATGACAGGCATCCCCAAAGTTTGTCAGGTCTGTTGGCCAAATCCCCAAAACAGCCTTACCTTTGGGTTGCTGTGAGTTTTCAGGTCTGTCTGGCCACTTTTCCAGCAGCATTCTCTCCTGATGTTTCGCCCACATCCATGGCAGGCATCTTCAGAGGTTGTGGGGTTCCCAGGTCTGAAAATTCACAGCAACCCATTATTATTATTATTGGGTTGCTGTGAGTTTTCAGGTTTGTCTGGCCACGTTCCAGCAGCATTCCCTCCTGACGTTTCGCCCTCATCCATGGCAAGAATCCTCAGAGGTTGAAGGGGGGGGGGGGTCTGTTGGAAACTAGGCAAGCAAGCATCCTCACTCTCTCTATTATTATTATTATTATTATTATTATTATTATATTGTTGTGAGGCCTGTTGGAAACTAGGCAAATGGGGTTTATATATATCCCTGTGGAATGATGTCCAAAGCGGGAAAAAGAATTCTCATCTGCTTGAGGTATATGAATGTTGTAATTGGCCACCTTGATTAGCATTGAATGGCCTTGCAGTTTCAAAGCCAGGCTCCTGCCTGGGGAAATCCTTATTATTAGATATAATAATAACAGAATATTATGTTATTATTTTTTATTCATTCTTTCTGTGTGTTGTCAAAGGCTTTCATGGCTGGAATCACTGGGTTGCTATGAGTTTTCTGGGCTGTCTGGGCATATTCCAGCAGCATTCCCTCCTGACGTTTCGCCCACATCCATGGCAGGTATCCTCAGAGGTTGAAGGGCTTTGTTGGAAACTAGGCAAGCATTGCAAAGTCTTGCAGCTTCAAAGCCTGGCTGATTTCTGCCTGGGGGGAATCCTTTGTTGGGAGGTGCTGATGTTTTGGAAGAGATTGGGAGACGGATGGCGAGAGGGGGGGTATTAAAGGCTTCCTTTTCTGCCCCTTTGGCTCCCATCATCTAGTTTTGTTGTTGTCGGTTACTGCCTCCAAAGTCCAAAATATCTTCCTTCAAAGTCCGAATACCTGCCTTCAAAGTCCAAATACCTGCCTTCAAAGTCCAAATATCTGCCTTCAAAGTCCAAATATATGCTTCCAAAGTCCAAATATATGCTTCCAAAGTCCAAAATATATGCCTCTTTAACCCTCTAGGGCAGGCAGGGGCCAACTTGGGCCCTCCAGGGATTTTGGACTCCAACCCCCACAATTCCTAACAGCCAGCAGGGGCAAACCAAGAATGGGCCACTTGGAAGTCCCTCAATAGACTCAGAAGTGGAGTGGGCAGATCAAAAGACTCCTTAAAAGAATCCCACACCTTGTGTGACTGTGGAGCAGAACAGACAACTCTGTATTTGCATACTTGTCCACTGTGCCCTGCCTTATGTACAGAGGAAGAATTGTTGGAGGCTACAGACAACGCTGTTGCTGTTGCCCGTTTTTCGTCAAAGATATTTCGCCGTCTACGTGCCTTGTATTGTTATCAGTTTTATACTAATTTATGCAATGCTTTTGATATGAAATAATAATCCCGTCTTCTCCATACGCCTCGCCGCTCATTATACATCACTGTTTGGGGTGAGGATGGGGTTCTTAAGTCTGTTTTTGGAAGGTCTTTGCAGTCACAGACCCATAGAAAGCAAGGGATGTACATGGTTCTTGGTTGGACTAGGCCTCTGATAGTGTTGCTTATTGAGTTGGGGATTGTGGACATGTGCAAGCTCCTTTCAGTTTGAGAACAGATGCAATAATTTTGGGAATGCTTTTGCCCCTTCTCTCCTATTGTGGTTGTTGCATGATGTCAAGTCAGATTTGACTATTAAGGACACACTGAATGAGAGCTATTTTCCAGGAACCTTGCTTGTTTGTTTTTTTAATGATCTGCTCACTACAGGTTTTGCAAACTTCCTTGACAGAGACAAACCTTTTGTGTTGGTTTTGGCGCCAAATAATTTCAAACACTTCTGTACAGGAGTAAGAAAGCACCTGTGCAAAAGAGGGCAAGGAGAATATTTATATTTTATTTTGCTGCATTGTATGTTTTGGGCTTGGTCTCATGTTAGCCACCCCGAGTGCCCTGCAGGGAGATGGTGGCGGGGTATAAATAAAGATTATTATTATTATTACTAGCTGTACCCACCATGTGTTGCTGTGGCCAACCTTCCCTCTTTCTCTCCTTCTTTCCCTCCTTCTTTCACTCCCTCTATCCTTCCTTCCCATCTTTCCTTCTCTTCTTCCTTCTTTCTCTATCTCTTTCCTTCCTTCCCCCCTTTTTTCTCTTCCTGTCTCTTTTCTTCCTTCTCGCTTTCCTTCTTTCCTTCCCTCCCTCTTTCTCTACATCTTCTTCCTTCCTTCGCTCCCTCTTTCATTCCTTCTTTCGCTTTTTTCTTTCCTTCTTCCTTCTCTAACTTTCCTTCCTTCTCCCTTTTTCTTTCCCTCCCTTTCCCTCCTTTCTTCCTTCTCTACCTTTCTTCCTTTCTATCTTTGCTTCCATGCTTCCTTCTCCCTTTCCTTCTTTCTTTCCCTCCCTCTTTCTGTTCTTTTCTTTCTTTCTTTCTTTCTTCCCTCCCCTTCCCTCCCTCTTGCTTCCTTTTTCCTGTATTGTCATTTAGCTTTTCATCATTTAGCTTTTTGGGGGCTTTTTAAGTCCCTTCTGCTGTGTTTTTCTGTGTTTTAATGAGTGAAGGACATACATTGGGTTGTTAGGTGTCTTGTGTCCAAATTTGGTGTCAATTCCCCCAGTGGTTTTTGAGTTCATTTAATCCCACAAACAAACATTACATTTTTATTTATATAGACTAGCCTTCCCCTGCCACGTGTTGCTGTGGCCCACATGGGGGTTCTGTGTGGGAGGTTTGGCCCAATTCTATCATTGGTGGGGTTTAGAATGCACTGTGATTGTAGGTGGACTATAAATCCCAGCAGCTACAACTCCCCAATGTCAAGATTCTATTTTCCCCAAACTCTACCAGTGTTCACATTTGGGCATAGTGAGTATTCGCGTAGAGTTTGGTCCAGATTGAGTCCACAGTGATCTCTGGATGTAGGTGAACTACAACTCCAAAACCAAAGGACACTGCCCACCAAACCCTTTCAGTATTTTCTGTTGGTCATGGGAGAACTGTGTGTCAAGTTTGGTTCAATTCCATCATTGGTAGGGTTCAGAATGCTCTTTGATTGTAGGTAAACTATAAGTCCCAGCAACTACAACTCCCAAATGACAAATTCAATTTTTTTGAGTGAAGGACATACATTCGGTTGTTAGGTGTATTGTGTCCGAATTTGGTGCCAATTCCCCCAGTGTTTTTTGAGTTCTGTCAATCCCACAAATGAACATTACATTTTTATTTATATAGATTATTATTATTATTATTATTATTATTATTATTATTATTATTATGTTCAAGTTCCTTTCTGATTGAGAGGTGGGAAAAAGTCTGAGAGGGTGTGTCTAAAAGTTCTATTGGTGAATGGATCTGTGAGAACACAGGGAAAAGATAGCGAAGGAAAATTGTGTTCATGTTATCTTACGTTTTAGAGCTAAATAAAACTTTAGATAGGAAAACAGTTGAAAGGAAAATGTGGAATCATGTTCTCTTACAAATATTATATACAATGTTCCCTCGCTACTTCACGGTTCACTTATTGCGGACTCACTGCTTCTCGGTTTTCAATAAATATTAATTTAAAATATATATATTGATGTATTTTCGCTGTTTTGTGTGTTTTTGCTGCACTTTCCCTCCTCAGTCCTCCCCCCAGCCTTGAAGGGCCTTTCCTTCAATTTATTTTTAGTTTATAAAGACTTAAAGTAGTGTATAACTACTAAAATAAGTACTGTGTATACTCAAGTATAAGCCCAGTTTTTCAGTCCCCTTTTTAGGCTGAAAAAGTTCCCCTCAGGTTATACTCACGTCAGGGTTATTTATTATTTTACTCTGTTATTAGTATTATTTTATTACATTAATTGTTGTTTTACTATTATTACATTTATTATTTTAATCTATTATTGGTTTTATTCTATTCATTAGTTTACTCTCTTATTATTACATTTATTATTTTGTTCGATTATTACATTTATTACTTAATGTTACTATTAAATTTCCATTATTTACTCTATTATTATTAATTTTATTAATTTATTATTTTACTCTCTTTATTATTGGAAGGGTATATAAGCACATTTACATTGAAGAAGATTAGAATAATGGTTTGATCAGAGTTGGGCAGTCTTATCTCAAACTAGCCGTCCCCTGCCACGCGTTGCTGTGCCCAGTCTGTGTATATGTGTTTTGTATGTGTATGTGTGCATATGTGTATGTTTGTTTGTGTGTATATATGTGGTTTTGTGCATGTGTTGTAATGTATGGTTTATTTTTTTGGCTTTTAAAGTCTCTTCCACTGTATTTTTTCAGTGTGTTTATGAGTAATGTTCACTCATTTGCCTGAGAGGTGTCTTGTGTCCAAATCTGGTGTCAATTCGTCCAGTGGTTTTTGAGTTATGTTAATCCCACAAACAAACATTACATTTTTATTTATATAGATTACAGTTTTATGTAAATACTCAAACACATTTAACCTATTGATGATTCCCAGTAGCAGCTGCATTTCTCATCCTCAGCTTATACTCGAGTCAATACATTTTACCAGTTTTTTTGTGGTAAAATTAGATGCCTCGGCTTATATTTGGGTCAGCTTATACTCGAGTATATACAGTAGCTTTATTTTATTTATTTATTATTTTATTTTCACCCTTTGGGGTGAGAAGGGCACCTCAAATGCTTTAAATAATATATATATATATATGCTTTAAATAAATATAAATGCTTTAAATAAATAAAATAAATAATACAATTTATATAAATAAAAATATAATGTTCGTTTATGGTATTCACAGAACTCAAAAACCCCTGGATGAATTGACACCAAATTTGGACACAATACACCTAACAACCCTATGTATGTCCTTCACTCAAAAAAATTGATTCTGTCATTTGGGAGTTGTAGTTGCTGGAATTTATAGTTCACCTACAATCAAAAAGCATTCTGAACTCCACCAACGTTAGAATCGGGCCAAACCTCCCACACAGAACCCCCATGAGGGCCACGGTATCGCGTGGCAGGGGACGGCTAGTAATATATAAATATTAAAGTAAATATAGCATCCCTACTTCGCGGATTTTCACTTATTGTGGGTGGTCCTGGAACGTAACACCCGCAATAAGTGAGGGAACACTGTCGTTGTTGTTGTTTGTCATCAGGTTAAGTTGTGTTTGACTTATGGCGATCTTATGAAGGACAAAACCGAGCAGTGAGTAACACTCTGGTCTCCCAGAATTTGAGAATTGATGTGGGGTCAAATGAACAGCCAGACATTAAATGCCTTTGCTATGCAATAAGTCAGAAATCGGTGATGCATTTTCTGAACCAATGAACCATTCCACTGATAATAATGTATTTCAAGTGTCCGGTGCAGTTGATATCTCTGAGTCATCAATATTGTAGAGATAACGCTGTCCATACAGAGGAGGAATAGGAGCTTCATTAATAGCATCCAGCAGTTTGGTAGGCAGTTTGGAATTTGGCTCATGAGCTTGCAAGGATGTTGCACAGGTTCAGTGAGAGATTACATATGAGAGAGTGCTCTAGAAAAAACAATATAAAATACATTATTTTGTATTGTTTTGTTATATTTTATGCTTGTCTTATTTTATTTTATTTTATTATGATATTGCTTTATGTTTTTTGTTACTGTATTGTAATGCATTTCTGTGCTTGACCTCATGTAAGCTGCCCTGAGTCCCCTTTGGGGAGATGGTGGCAGGGTATAAATAAAGATGATGATGATGATAATTATTATTATAGAAAGGACTGCACCATAAGTTAGATCTCTTGACATGTTTTCTGTCTCTTCCAGCTTCAGCCCTATGAAGTACGTCAAAAATGTATTGATGTATTGTCGAAGGCTTTCATGGCCGGAATCATAGGGTTGTTGTAAGCTTTTTTGGGCTATATGGCCATGGTCTAGAGGCATTCTCTCCTGACGTTTCGCCTGCATCTATGGCAAGCATCCTCACTAACTCTGTATTGTATTGATTGGTCTCAAGTCAACATGGCTTTTCAGGTTGGAAAGATTTATAGCCAATTAAAGTGACATCAAAGAACTATATTTGTGTAGTATGAGAGAGACTTGGCTTGATGTTCCATTGGTATCTTTTCATAGAATCCTACAGTTGGAAGAGACCTCATGGGCCATCCAGTCCAACCCTCTGCCAAGAAGCAGGAAAATTGGATTCAAAGCACCCCCAACAGATGACCATCTAGCCTCTGTTTCAAAGCCTCCAAAGAAGGAGCCTCCACCACACTCCGGGGCAGAGAGTTCCACTGCTGAACAGCTCTCACTGTCACAAAGTTCTTCCTAATGTTCAGGTGGAATCTCCTTTCTTGTAGTTTGAAGCCATGTTCCGCGTCCTAGTCTTTAAGGCAGCAGAAAACAAGCTTGCTCCCCCCTCCGTATGACCTCTTCTCACATATTTATCCATGGCTACCATGTCTCCTCTTAGCCTTCCCTTCTTCAGGAATGGGGGACACATGGCTTGAGAGCAGTACGTGTGAAAAAGATCTTGGAGCCCTCACGGACAACAAGGTAGACATGAGCCAACAATGCAATGTGGCGGCAAAAAAAGCCAATGGGATTTTGGCCTCTATAATGTCTAGATCCAGAGAAGTCATGCTATCCACGCTCTATTCCATCTTGGTTAGTCCACACCTGGAATATTATGTCCAATTCTGGGCAGCACAATTGAAGGGAGATGTTGACAAGCTGGAATGTGTCCAGAGGAGGGCAACTCAAATGATCAAGGGTCTGGAGAACAAGCCCTATGAGGAGCGGCTTAAAGAGCTGGGCATTTTTAGCCTGAAGAAGAGAAGACTGAGAGGAGATATGATAGCCATGTATACATATGTGAGAGGAAGTGATATGGAGGAGGGAGCAAGCTTATCTCCTGCTGCTTTGGAGACTAGGACTTAGAGCAGTGGCTTCAAACTACAAGAAAGGAGATTCCACCTGAACATTAGGAAGAACTTCCTGACTGTGAGAGCCGTTCAGCAGTGGAACTCTCTGCCCCAGAGTGTGGTGGAGGCTCCTTCTTTGAAGGCTTTTAGACAGAGGCTGGATGGCCATCTGTCGGGGGTGCTTTGAATGCAATTTTCCTGCTTCTTGGCAGAATGGGGTTGGACTGGATGGCCCAGAAGGTCTATAATTCTATGTCATTGCTTTGATTTCTCTGACCCCCACTGTTTCAGCCTGCTGTCTTGGATGCTGTTGAGAAACACGATTCCCAAGTGAGCATTTTGCCACTGCACAGAGAATCTGTGTTCATCCTGTCTTTGAGTCTGTGTAATTGAGCCTTGATACTCTGCTGTTCGTTTTCCGTACCTGTGAGCTGAATCGAAACTTTTTTCTGCAGGGCAAAGTATTGCTTAGTCTGTAATAGATATTCTCTCCTGCAAAGGTGCAGCCATAGAAAACCTGCACAGTTTTCTGATGCTGTCAATCTTGGGCTTGAAACTCCGTAATGGAAAGAAAAGTAAAATTGGAAGAGGCGCTGACACGTTGCATTTGTTGACTTTAGGATAGCCTGGGAACCAGAATTAAAATGAAATCAGGAAGAACAACTGTTTTGGCATTCATGGGAGTACCGTACAGTGTTCTCTCACTTATCGCGGGGGTTCTGTTCCAGGACCACCCGCAATAAGTGAAAATCCACGAAGTAGGGGTGATATAATAATTTTAAAATTTATACATTACTAGCCACGTGTTGCTGTGGCCCAGTCTGGTGATCTGGAAAATAAAGTAACGAGAAAGTGTTGATTTCTAATATATGTAATTTCTTTATGTTTTGTGAGTAAACAGTATTTCTTGCTGTTTCTTTGTCAGTGGGGATGTTGAGATTGTTTGGTTTGCCTACTCTGGAACATGCAACATATATTTGCCCTTCTTTAGGGGTCCCTTTCAAATCTATGATACTATATCTGTGTGTGTGTCTAAATTATATCTATCTATCTATATCTATGGCTGGATGGCTCTTTGTCAGGAGAGCTTTGATTACGTTTTCTTGCCCTGGTGAAGGGAGTTGGTCTGGGTGGGCTTAAGTATTTTCTGTTGGTCATGGAGGTTCTGTGTGGGAAGTTTGCCCCAATTCTGTCATTGGTGAGATTCAGCATGCTATTTGATTGTAGGTGAACTATAAATCCCAGTAACTACAACTCCCAAATGTCAAAGTCTATTTTCCTCGAACTCCCATCTGTGTTCATATTTAGGCATATGGAATATCCGTGCCAAGTTTGTTTGAGTCCCCAGTTCTCTCTGGATGTAGGTGAACTACAACTCCCAAACTCAAGGTCTATGCCCACCAAACCCTTCCAGTATTTTCTGTTGGTCGTGGGAATCCTGTGTGACAAGATTGGTTCAGTTCCATCGTTGGTGGAGTTCAGAATGCTCTTTGATTGTAGGTGAACTATAAATCCGAGAGGAGGGCCTCCCCGGAAGATCTTAGAGTTCATGCCGGTTCATAGGCGGGGCCTGAACCGTTTAGGGCTTTATAGGTCATGACCTGCACCTTGTATTTGGCTTGGCAACTTATTGGCAGCCAATGAAGCTGTTTTAATAGGGGTGTTGTATGCTCCCTATAGTTTGCTCCCATAAGGAGCCTGGCTGCCGCCCGTTGTACTAGTTCAAACTTCCGGGCCGTCTTCAAGGGCAGCCCCACGTAGAGCGCACTGCAGTAGTCCAGCTTGGATGTAACCAAGGGGTGGCTGTTAATAATCTCTTCCCTTTTTCATGGACTCAACAGTCTGTTTGCACATATGATTTTTCTTTCTTTGTTTTGATGGCTTCTAATGGTTTAGAAACTGAGACTTGTTGTTTTTTCTGTTTGAATACTTTAGAGCAGAGTCTAGAAAAGTTGGATGGTCTCCCTGTTTTGTGGTCTCAAAAAACACAGTCTAAATAAATATAAATGGAATGCTGGTTTGTGGGATTAACATAACACAAGAACCACTGGATGAATTGACATCAAATTGGACACAAGACACTTATCAGGCCAACGAGTGACCGTCACTCATAAAAATACTGAAAAACACAGCAGAAGGGACTTAAAAGGTCAAAAAAGCAAAAAGATGCATGCGCAAAGCCACACATACACACACACACACATATACACAAACACACATATATTTACATATACACAAATGTATGCACACATATATGCAAACGCATGCACAAAGCCACATATATATAGATAGATACGCAAACACACATATATACAAATATATAGACATATATGCATAAGTACACATACAAAACACACAGAAAGGATGAAGGAACAGAAGGAGAGCGAGAAAGAGGGAGAGTAGGTAGGAAAGAAAGAAAGATAGAAAGAAAGGTAGAGAAGGAGGGAAGGAAATAAAAAAGTTAAAGAAGGAAGAAAGGAGAGAGATTGAAGAAAGGAGAGAGAGAACGAAAGAGAGAAAGAGGAAAGGAAGGGAAGGAAAGAGACAAGGGAGGATGGAACCAAAGAGCAAAGTAAGCGAGAAAAGAAACAGAGAAGGAAGAAAGAAGGGAAAGAAAAAGAGAGAAGGAAGGAAACAGGGAGGGAAGGAAAGAGAGAAAGAAAGAAGGAGAGAAAGAGGGAGAGAAGGTTGGCCACAGCAAGGCATGGCGGGGACAGCTAGTCTAAATAAATAAAAATGTAATGCTCATTTGTGGGATTAACATAACTCAAAAACCACTGGACAAATTGACACCAAATTTGGACACAAGACACCTATCAGGCCAACAAGTGACCGTCACTCATGAAAACACTGGAAAACACAGTAGAAGAGACTTAAAAAGCCAAAAAACAAAAATTATTGCAGCGCATGTGCAAAACTGCATATATATATACACGCAAACACACACATATACACAGACTGCGCCACAGCAATGCGTGGCAGGGGATGGCTTGTCAGATATAAAATATGGGACACTTGGCATAGCAGTAATTCCTGTAAAATTTCCTTGGGATTGTTGTCGATCTGTAGATGAAAATGGTGTTGCAGCAAAAAAGGCGAATAGTATTGACTTGAGTCCAATGCACCATGGAATCTAATGCGCACTGCAGTTTTCGAAACCCTGAAGCTAAAAAAAAAGGGGGGGGTTGCTGCCAAATGTAATGCACAGCGGCAAAAAGTGTACTCTTGTGATTTGACCCAAAAAGGTGTGCATTACAATGCATTGTAGCTTGTTTAGAATCCCTAGCCCAGTTTACCTGTCCTAACACATCTCTCCCTATGAACCATCTAGGCCAGGAATCCTCAAACTATGGTCCAGGGACCGGATACGGCCCTCCAAGGTCATTTAAGTGGCCCTTGCTCAGGGTCAACCTAGGTCTGAAAGCACACAACAACAACAACAACAACCAATCCTATCTAATCAGCCAAAAGCAGGCCCACACCTCCCACTGAAACACGAATGTTTATATTTTTAATTGTTCTTCATTTTAATTATTGTATTGTTTTAAAGTGTTTTTTGCACTACAAATAAGATATGTGCAGTGTGCATAGGAATTCATTCTTGTTTTTTTAAAATTATAATCCGGCCCTCCAACAGTTTGAGGGACTGTGACCTGGTCCTCTGTTTAAAAAGTTTGAGGACCCCTGATTTAGGCGCTTAAGATCGTCCGGTGAGGCCCTGCTCTCTGTCCCGCCCCCTTCACTGCGGGAATAGAGAGACAGGGCCTTCTCAGTGGTGGCCCCTTGGCTATGGAACGCCCTCCCTAGGAATATTAGATCAGGCTTCTCCCTCCTAACATTTCGAAAAAAAGTCGAAACCTAGCTGTTTGAGCAGGCATTTGCAGACGCAGTGTAAGGAACTAATTGAGATCCACAGAACAATTGGATGATGCGATGGAAAAATGATTTTAGTGATGAGACGCTGAGCACTTCTGTTTTATGCTTTTTATTGTTTTATTGCTTTTTTATATGGTTTATATTATATGTAATGTTTTAAACTGTATTTATATTGTTTGGGAGTATTGATTGCCGACTGTAAACCGCCTCGAGTCACCTCCAGATTGAGAGGGGTGGTATATAAATATGGTAAATAAATTCCGGAGGGAAGGTAATGGCGCTCCATGCCGGCCACATGACCTTGGAGGTGTCTATGGACAACGCCGGCTCTTCGGCTTAGAAATGGAGATGAGCACCTCACCCCAGAGTCAGACATAACTGGACTTAATGTCAGGAGACAACCTTTACCTTGTAAATAAATAAATAGTGTTTCTCCTTGACATTAAATCTAGTCGAGTCCGACTCTGGGAGGTAGTGCTCATCTCCATTTGTAAGCTGAAGAGCCGGCGTTGTCAGTAGACACCTCCAACATCATGTGGCCGGCATGACTGCATGGAGCGCCGTTACCTTCCTGCCAAAGCGGTACCTATTGATCTACTCACATTGGCATGTTTTTGAACTGCAAGGTTGGCAGAAGCTGGAGCTAACAGTGGGAGCTCACCCTGCTCACCAGATTTGAACCACCAACCTTTTGTCAGCAACCTGGCTTTTCCGATGTGCTTTTGGAGTGTATACTATCATACACAGTTGCTCCCCGTCAATGGTTTTTTGTCCCCAGAGTATACATATTTCCCCACCTGTATGAAGGTCTATTTTTATGACCCCGTTCCTTTATGAGTTTCTCCCTCACAAACAATCTGCTCCATCCCTGTCTCATCCTGATTTTAGTATTTTTAGTATTTTAGTTTTTTATCTTGCTCATTGTTATTTTATTGTGTATGATTTTGCTTTATCATTTTTTTTTGTACTCATATGTTGCATGTATTTTACTGTGTTGTTATTGTGTTTTGATTTTATTTTATTGTAATATGCTGTTTTGCTTGGCCTCATGTAAGCCGCCCTGAGTCCCCATTGAGGAGATGGTGGTGGGGTATTAAAAAAAGGTTGTTGTTGTTGTTATTATTATTATTACTTTATTATTATTATTATTATTATTATTATTATTATTATTATTATTATTATGCTGCGCTACTGGGGGCTCCATTACAAAAGTGTCAGGACACCAAAGTTTCCAGCAATTGAAAGGAAGACTTTGGGTGCATCTATGCTGTATGAATCCACTTTAATTGCCTTGATTTAATGCCATGTTGTCATGGGATATGTAGTTTTCCAATGCATTGAGCCTTGGCAATTAAATTAGGCATGGCGTCCCTCAAAGAGGAGTTCCAGGTTCCCCTGAAGCAGCTTCCCCTTTTGATTTGGCTCAGAACTAAGATTATTGTATTACACAAATCGAATTTTGCCAGAAAAGGTGAGCATTACATTTGAGTAAATAGGGCACTATTTTAGCTTGGGTTAATAGGATCATGGTTTTCAAGTCAAGGGAAGCAATAGTCTTCTAGGGGTCTTGTGTTTGGTTCTGGGCACCTCAATTCAAGAAAAATCCCAGATATGTCCAGTCTGGGATAAGAAAATGGAAGTGTGACTTGATAGCATATCCAAGGCATTTACATTAATTTACTATTTATTATTTTCTCTATTATTGAGGTTATTATTACATTTATTTATTTTTTACTTTATTATTATTACACTAGCCTTCCCCTGCCACATGTTGCTGTGACCCAGTTTGTGTATATGTGTGTATTTGTGTTTGTGTGTGTGTGGTTTTGTGCATGCGTTGTAATGTAATTTTTGTTTTCTGGCTTTTTAAGTCTCTTCTGCTGTGTTTTTCAGTATTTTATGAGTGATGGTCACTCGTTGGCCTGATAGATGTATTGTGTCCAAATTTGGTGTCAATTTGTCCAGTGGTTTTTGAGTTATGCTTATCCCACAAACAAACATTACATTTTTATTTATATAGATTTACATTGTTTTACTCTATTTTATTACATTTATTATTTTACTTTATAATTATATTTATCATTTTACTTTATTATTATTATATTTATTATTTTACTCTATTATTAATATTTTTATTACAGGGTTGTTGTAGGTTTTTCCGGGCTATATGGCCATGTTCTAGAGCAGTGGTTCTCAACCTTCCTAATGCCGCGACCCCTTAATACAGTTCCTCATGTTGTGGTGACCCCCAACCATAACCCTAACATTATGAATCCTCATGTAAATAATGATCTTCAGGATGTACTTTAATTCACTGGAGCACATTTGGCACAAATACCAGGTATATCCAAATATGAATACTGGTGGGGTTGGCGGGGGGATTGATTTTGTCATTTGGGAGTTGTAGTTGCTGGGATTTATAGTTAACATGTAAACAGAGAGCATTTTGAACCCCTCCAACAATGGAATTGAACCAAAGTTGGCACACAGAACTCCCATGACCAACAGAAAATACTGGAAGGGTTTGGTGGGCATTGACCTTGAGTTTGGGAGTTGTAGTTTGCCTACATCCAGAGAGCACTGTGGGCTCAAACAATGATGGATCTGGACCAAACTTGGCACGGATACCCAATATGCCCAAATGTGAACACTGATGGGCTTTGGGGAAAATAGACTTTGACATTTGGGAGTTGTACTTGCTGGGATTTATAGTTCACCTACAATCAAACAGCGTTCTGAACCCCACCAATGATAGAATTGGGCCAAACTTCCCACACAGAACCCCCATGACCAACAGAAAATACTGTGTTTTCTGAAGGTCTTTGGCGACCCCTCATGTCACCCCTTCGCGACCCCTTCAGGGGTCCCGACCCCCAGGTTGAGAAACACTGTTCTAGAGGCATTTTCTACTGACGTTTCGCTTTCATCTATGGCAAGCATCCTCTGTTGTAGGTTTTTCCGGGCTATATGGCCATGTTCTAGAGGCATTTTCTCCTGATGTTTCACCTGCATCTATGGCAAGCATTTTTATTACATTTATTATTTCACACTATTATTATTCGGAGGATACATAAGCATGTTTACATTGAAGAAGGTTTAATCAGAGTTGGACAGTCTTATCTTAAATTACAGTTTTAGGTAAATATTCAAAAACATTTAATCTACTGATGCCTCAATTAACGTAAGTGATTTTAATGTTTGTATATATTTATGGGTGGAATATAAATGTTTTAAATGAATAAATAAAAAATAAATATCAGCATGGGTTGTTTATATGTGTTTATATGGCCCTGTTCTAGAGACATTCTCTCCTGACGTTTTGCCTGCATCTATGGCAAGCATCCTCAGAGGTAGTGAGGTCATGTTTGTGGAAGAAAATTTAGCATTGCATTTATTTACGAGTCTGTTCTGAGCAGTAAGGTTTTTGAATGCTTGTTTGTATGGGAGGAAAACAAAGCTTCATATTCTACTTTTAGCTTATTTATCGTGTCAGTATCAACCAGACAATTGTATTACATTTTAACAAATTTTTAACAAACAGACAAAACTAGCGTTTGCAAGCTTGGTAGTGGATTAAATGTCCTTTGACCAGTATCTGGCCACTTGGAGTGCCTCTGGTGATGCTGCAAGGAGGTCCTCCATTGTGTATGTGGCGGGGATCAGGTTGCATTGCAGCAGGTGATCTGTAGTTTGCTCTTCTCCGCACTCGCATGTTGTGGATTCCACTTTGTATCCCCATTTCTGAAGGTTGGCTCTGCATCTCGTGGTGCCAGAGCGCAGTCTGTTCAGTGCCTTCCAAGTTGCCCAGTCTTCTGTGTGCCCAGAAGGGAGTCTCTCATTTGGTATCAACCATTGATTGAGGTTCTGGATTTGAGCCTGCCACTTTTGTACTCTCGCTTGCTGAGGTCTTCCAGTGAATGTCTCTGTAGATCTTAGAAAACTATTTCTTGATTTAAGTCGTTGACGTGCTGGCTGATACCCGAACAGAGGATGGGCCGGAGATGTCACTGCCTTGGTCCTTTCACTATTGGCTGCTACTTCCCGGCAGATGCCTGGTGGTGCAATACCGGCTAAACAGTGTAATTTCTCCACTGATAACCCGTGATAATGTGGCATGTCTCATTAAGAGCCACATCCACTGTTTTAGTGTGGTGAGATGTGTTCCACACTGGGCATGCGTACTCAGCAGCAGAGTAGCATAGCGCAAGGGCAGATGTCTTCACTGTGTCTAGTTGTGATCCCCAGGTTGTGCCAGTCAGCTTTCGTATGATATTGTTTTTAGCACCCACTTTTTGCTTGGAGCCGCAAGAAGACATTATTCTCCCTGTAGTTGCAAGGTGATATGCAGCGCTCTGATTAAGTGCTTGTTGAATATCATTGCTGGCTCTGAATGTATTGGGGCCAAGGGGGATTAAAAACCTAGAGAGACGTTCGGACTGAGTCATCTTGTCAAAACTAATTTACTGGATGCATATCCAGCTCCTCTTATTCCTTCTGGCTGCAGATTCCATCACGGCTAATAGCCCAGAGTGTCAGATACTTGTTCTGGTGTTCATTTCATCTCATTGTTAGGTGAGGAAGGAAAATCAGATGCAACAGACTGTGAGATGGGAAACTAAATCAGGGGGTGGATCATTGTAATGAGCCCGTAAATAAATAAATTTATATATTTATTTATTTACACATTTATATGTTGCCCTTCTCACCCCGAAGGGAACTCAGAGCAGCTTACAAGATATATTATATTATATTATATTATATTATATTATATTATTAGCATAGTACAATATCAGTATTACATATTACTATATTGTACTATACCATTATTATTAGTAGTAGTAATATTAGGAAAAGGTAAAGGTTTCCCCCTGACATTAAGTCCAGTCGTGTCCGACTCTGGGGGTCGGTGCTCATCTCCGTTTCTAAGCCGAAGAGCCAGCATTGTCCGTAGACACCTTCAAGTTCATGTGGCTGGCATGACTACATGGAGCGCCGTTACCTTTTCGCCGGAGGAGAACCTATTGATCTACCCACATTTGCATGTTTTCGAACTGCTAGGTTGGCAGAAGCTGGGGCTAACAGTGGAAGCTCACGCAGCTACCTGGATTCAAACCTGCGACCTTTTGGTCAACAAGCTCAACAGTTCAGCGGTTTAACCCACTGCCCCACCGGGGCAGTAATATTAGTAATATTAATAATTAAAAATATTAACAATATTAGTAATATTACATGTAATATAAATATATAATTACAATATATTAGTATTATTATTATATTGCATTACATTATAATATTATAAATATTATATGTATCTACAATATATTATATTATATTATAAGCATAGCACCGGACACAAGGTGGAGCTCTCCCCTGGCCCCCTTTCTCTTCACTTTGGCCCAGAGCGGTGGTTGGTGCTTTGGGGAGGGGTCCCTAGCTGATGACATATGCAGGAGACAAGATGGAACTGTCCCCTGGCCCCCTCTCTTTTCACTTTGGTCCAGAGCAGCAGTTGGTGCTGGGGGGATATGCAGGAGACAAGTTGGAGCTGTCCCCTGGCCCCCTCTCTCTTCACCCTGGCCCAGAGTAGTAGTTGTTGCTGAGGAGAGGGGTCCCCAAGTGATGACATATGCAGGAGACAAGATGAAACTGTTCCCTGGCCCCATCTCTCTTCACTCTGGCCCAGAGCGGCAGTTGTTGCTGGCGTGGAGGGATCCCCAACTGATGACATATGCAGGAGACAAGATGGAACTGTTCCCCAGCCCCCTCTCTCTTCACTCTGGCCTAGACCGGCAGTTGTTGCTGGCGGGAGTAATCCCCAACTGATGACATATGCAGGAGGCAAGATGGAACTGTCCCCTGGCCCCCTCTCTCTTCACTCTGGCCCAGAACTGCAGTTGTTGCTGTCGGGAGGTGTCCCCAACTGATGACATATGCAGGAGACAAGATGGAACTGTTCCCCAGCCCCCTCTCTCTTCACTCTGGCCTAGACCGGCAGTTGTTGCTGGCGGGAGTAATCCCCAACTGATGACATATGCAGGAGGCAAGATGGAACTGTCCCCTGGCCCCCTCTCTCTTCACTCTGGCCCAGAACTGCAGTTGTTGCTGGCGGGAGGTGTCCCCAACTGATGACATATGCAGGAGACAAGATGGAACTGTTCCCCAGCCCCCTCTCTCTTCACTCTGGCCTAGACCGGCAGTTGTTGCTGGCGGGAGTAATCCCCAACTGATGACATATGCAGGAGGCAAGATGGAACTGTCCCCTGGCCCCCTCTCTCTTCACTCTGGCCCAGAACTGCAGTTGTTGCTGGCGGGAGGTGTCCCCAACTGATGACATATGCAGGAGACAAGATGGAACTGTTCCCCAGCCCCCTCTCTCTTCACTCTGGCCCAGAGCGGCATTTGGTGTAGGCGGGAGTAATCCCCAACTGATGACATATGCAGGAGACAAGATGGAACTGTCCCTGACCCCCTCTCTCTTCACTCTGGCCCAGAGCAACAGTTGGTGCTGAGAAGAGGGGTCTCCAACTGATGACATATGTAAGAGACAAGATGGATCTGTCCCCTGGCCCCCTCGCTCTTCACTCTGGCCCAATTTCCCCTTGAACAGACCCTCCTTAGACTTTCCCAAATGCCTCGCTCTTCTGCAAACTTGGAAAAGGCCCATTCTTCTTCAAATGTTATGAATAAAACAAATGTTAGGATGCAGTTTTGACACCAGTGCCCCTGGTTCAATGCTATCGAAATTTGGGAGTTGTATTTTCACAAGGTCTCTGGCCTTCTCTGTCAGAGTACTGATGCCTCACCAAACTAGAACTCCCAAGATCCCATAGCAGTGGACTCAAAAGTGGATTCCTTCTACAGTACTTACTTAGGCGATCCCTCATTGTCTCCGCTGTGGCCCCCCAACTTTAGAACTCACTCCCTGGTGAGATTAGGCAAGCCCCCACCCTGGCAGCCTTGCCCATTGTGTTAGATTTTATATTCTATAATTTTGATTTGTTTACTCTATTTTGCTACTGTATGTATTTTATTGTGATGTAATTTTTGTTGTTTGCATTTTGTATTTTATTTTGATGTATTGTATCTTTGGGCTTGTCCTCATGTTAGCCGCCCCGAGTCCCCCTCGGGGAGATGATGATGGGGTATAAATCAAGGTTGTTGTTGTTGTTTGTGTGCTGTGTCTTGGCAGTGAATACGTAGGTGGCTGTGGAGACCTATTCTTGATCTGCATGTTCTTCCCTGGTGAGGACATTGCTTTCCAGTTGGAAAGTGGTCCCAGTCAGGGTTGGCTTGATGCATCTTCCTCTTGGCATGTTTCTCCCTTTCCTCCTCCATTCATATCTCTACGAATTCTGCAGCACTTCTGGTCACAGCTGACCTCCAGTTAGAGCGCTCAAGGGCCCTATTCTTGATCAGCATGTTCTCCTGCAGAGAAAATATTGGTTTCCATTTTAATGTCGTAATGTTTGATTTTATATTGTTGCATCACTTATATACTGTATATACTCGAGTATAAGCCTAGTTTTTCAGTCCTTTTTTTAGGTTGAAAAAGTCTCCCCCGGCTTATACTCGAGTCAGTGTTATTTATTATTTTACTTTGTTGTTGTTATTATTATTACATTTATTATTTTACTCATTATTGTTATTGTTACATTTATTATTTTACTGTATTTATTATTTTACTTATTATTACATTCCATTATTTTACTCTATTATTATTATTATTATTATTATTTTACTCTATTATTATTGGAGGACATGTAAGCATATTTACATCGAAGAAGGTTAGAATAATGGTTTAATCAGAGTTGGACAGTCTTATCTTGAATTACAGTTTTATGTAACCTACTGATGCCTAAATTAATAGAATTTTATTGGTATCTATTTTTATTTTGAAATTTACTAGTAGCTGCTGCATTTCCCACCCTCGGCTTATATTCGAGTCAATCCATTTTCCTAGTTTTTTGTGGTAAAATTAGGTGCCTCAGGTTATATCCGGGTCGGCTTATACTCAAGTATATCCGGTACATTGGTTTTGTATTTTAAGTTTTTTTATTTTTTTTATTTACTGTTGTGTTTTTCTGTTATATTGTATATATTGTATTGGTGGGCTTGGCCTCATGTAAGCCACCCCGAGTCCCCTTGGGGAGATGGTGGCAGGGTATAAATAAAGATTATTATTATTATTATTATTATTATTATTATTATTCTGACACAAAAGTGGCAGGGTATAAATGAAGTGTTATTTTTATTATTATTCCAGACAGAAGGTGGTCTCTGTCAGGGTTAGCTTGATATGCCTTCTTCCTCTTGGCATGTTTCTCCCTTTTGCCCTCCATTTGTGCCTCTTCGAATTCAGCAGCACTGCTGGTCACAGCTGACCTCCAGCTAGAGCACTCAAGTGCCAGGGCTTCCCAGTTCTCCGTGTCTATGCTGCAGTTTTTAAGGTCAGCTTTAAGCCCATCTTTAAATCTCTTTAAAGATGGGCTTAAAGCTGTTTTCCGTTCTTCAGTTGTGAGTTAGGAACTGCTTTGGGAGATGGTGATCGGGCATTTGGACAACGTGGCATTCAGTCGAGTTGATGGAGTAGGAGCATTGCTTCAGAGCTGGTGGTCTTTGCTTCTTCCAGCATGCTGGCATTTGCCCATCTGTCTTTCCAAGAGACTTGCAGGATTTTTTAGAGGCAGCACTGACGGAATTGTTCCAGGAGTTGAATGTGACATCTGTAGACAGTCCATGTTTCACAGGCTGGGAGGACAGTGGCTTTATAAACAAGCCCCTTGGTCTCCTTACGGATGTCCCGATCCTCGAACACTCCCTGCTTCATTCGGAAAAATGCTGCACTCACAGAGCTCAGGCGGTGTTATATTTCAGTGTCAATGTTTACTTTTGTGGAGAGGTGGCTGCCAAGGGAGCAGAAATGGTCACATTTTCTAATGTTACACCATTAAGGTGTATTTCTGGCATTGGAGAGGGATTGGCTGGTGTCTACTGGAAAAGCACTTTGATTTTCTTGAGATTCAATGACAGGCCAAGCTCTCTTCTCGTATGCTTTTGCGAAGGTGTTTATTGTGGTTTGTAGAGCTTCTTCTAAATGCGCACAGACAATGTTATCATCAGCATATTGGAGTTCTGTAACAGATGTTGTGACTTGGTTTTGACGTAAGGAGAGAATGCCTCTAGAACATGGCCATATAGCCCAAAATGACAGGCTGAGCTTGTATGCTTCTGCAAAGGTGTTTAGAGTGGTTTGTAGAGTTTCTTCTAAATGCGCACAGACGATGTTATCATCAGCATATTGGAGTTCTGTAACAGATGTTGTGACCTTGGTTTTGACTTGAGGAGAGAATGCCTCTAGAACATGGCCATATAGCCCAAAATGACAGGCCGAGCTCGTATGCTTCTGCGAAGGTGTTTAGAGTGGTTTGTAGGTCTTCTTCTAAATGTTCATAAATGACGTTGTCATCAGCATATTGGAGTTCTGCAGCAGATGTTGTGACCTTGGTTTTGACATAAGCAGAGAATGCCTCTAGAGCGTAGCCATATAGCCTGAAATGACAGGCCGAGCTTCTCGTATGCTTCTGCAAAGGTGATTAGAGTGGTTTGTAGGTCTTCTAAATGTGCATAGATGACATTGTCATCAGTATATTGCAGTTCTGTAACAGATGTTGTGACCTTGGTTTTGACTTTCAGTCTGCTGAGGTTAAATAGATTGCCATCTTTCCGATAGATTATTTCCTCTCCAGTAGGAAGCTTCCTGTCAACAAGATGTCATAGCAGTAGCCCTATCAGAAAAGCTTCATGTGTAAAAGTAATGGTAAATACAAACTACCAAGAAAGATTGTGGATTAATAAGGCGTAAATATGTTATAATTACTATATGCAATAGGATGAAATTAGGATAAGTAAAAATAATAGAATGGACAGAGCTGTTTTTTATCTATATAAATAAAAATGTAATGTTTGTGGGATGAGCATAACTCCAAAACCACTGGACGAATTGACACAAAATTTGGACACAAGACACCTCTCAGGCCAATGAGTGACCATCACTCATAAAAATACTGAAAAACACAGCAGAAGGGACTTAAAAAGCCAAGAAACAAAAAAAAATACATTACAATGCAAAACCACATATATATACACATATATGCACACACACACACACAAAACACATACACAGAAAGCAGGAAGGAGGGAAGGAGAGAAGAAGGAGGGAAGGAGAGAAAGGAGAAAAGGCAGAAAGATAGAAAAGGAAGGAGGGAGAGAAAGAGAAGAAGGAGGGAAGGAGAAAAGGAAGGAAAAAAGGATAGAGAAGGAAGGAGGGAGAGAAAGGGAAGGAGAGAAGGAAGGAAAGAAGGGTAGAAAAGGAAGGAAGGAGGG
Organism: Anolis sagrei; assembly: GCF_037176765.1. NCBI lineage: Eukaryota > Metazoa > Chordata > Lepidosauria > Squamata > Anolidae > Anolis > Anolis sagrei. The sequence continues at coordinate 6,060,838 of NC_090032.1, forward strand.
AGAGAAGGGAAAAAAGGAGGGAAGGAGAGAAAGAAGGAAGGAGGGAGAGAAGAAGGAGGGAAGGAGAGAAGGAAGGAAAAAAGGATAGAGAAGGAAGGAGAGAAGGAGTTCCATTTTGGCAGGAAGCCTTAGCATTGAACGGTTGTGTTGTGAAAGTGAGAGCTATGGAATCCTGCGCAGACTGTCGGTCAATGTGACTTAAGCCATGTATGCGGCAGGTACTGGCTTGTTCAGTAGACTCTCCTCTACAGTTCCATTTTGGCGGGAAGCCTTAGCATTGAACGGTTGTGTTGTGAAAGTGAGAAGTACGGAACACTTTGCAGACAGTCGGTCAATGCGACTTAAGCAACGTGCAGTCATTGAATTCTTGACAGCAGAAGGTTTCACCCAAAGGAGATTCATCAGAGAATCCAAGCTGTTTACGATGATTGTGTTGATGTGAGTACTGTGCGTCGTTGGGTGAGTACTTTTAAGGATGTTGAAGTGGGATCATCTGACTTGCGTGACAAACAAAGAGTTGGACGTCCTGTGACAGCAACCACCAAGTATCACAAGCAAAAGATTGACAGTTTGGTTCAGGGCGATCGTCGTATCACTCAGAGAGAAATTGCAAGCATAGTCGGCATTTCACAAGAACGTGTGGGTCACATTATCGCTTTGTTGTTGTTTATTGTTCGTGTTTTCGGTTTGCGTTTTCGGTTTTACTCTGTTGTAATTTGTTGTTTGGGCTTGGCCTCATGTCAGCTGCTCCGAGTTCCCATCGGGGAGATGGTGGCGGGGTATAAATAAAGTCTATTATTATTATTATTATTATTACTACTACTACTATTATTATTATCTGTTTGGCTATTGGAAGAGCTGTGCATGATGGGTACGTTGAAAGAACTGTGCGACGCTCGTTGCGGAAGCAGAGTGTCGACTTCTTCCGCGACGGCTTCAGAAAACTTGTTCATCGTTGGCAGAAATGTATCCGATTGTCTGGTGGTTATGTCAAAAAATGGATAGTTGTCGTTAAAGAGCACATTCTAAGGATTATTTCTGTGTTTGATTTATTTAAATATTCCCATCCAAACCCAAGTAATGAAGGTGGAGGCATTACTTTTCATTCAACCCTCGTAAACAAAGAAGGCTGCATTCACAGTCAGAGAAGGAGTTCGATATTGGATTACTGTTTGCTTCCAGGAACAATTAATTATGGGTGTTCATTTTACTTTTCATTCAACCTTGTAGTTGCAGTTGGAAGTGGAGCGTCTTCATTTCTGTAACTCTCTAAATCAGGAATAAGTGGGACCGAGGGGTTGGGATTTTGTGCATTGACTGATTATTTATCGTATCAGGAGCGAACCAAAGAGTTGTATTGTATTTGAAAACAAAACAAAAACCTTGTATTAAATGTCATTTGAGCAGTAGCTGGCCACTTGGAGTGCCTCTGGTGTTGCTGCAAGAAGGTCCTCCCTTGTGCATGTGGCAGGGTTCAGGTTGCATTGTAATAGGTGGTCAGTGGTTTGCTCTTCTCCACTCGCATGTCGTGGATTCCATTTTGTAGCCCCATTCCTTGAGGTTGGCTCTGCATCTCGTGGTGCCAGAGCCCAGTCTGTTCAGCGCCTTCCAAGTCGCCCAGTTTTCTGTGTGCCCAGGGGGGAGTCTCTCAGTTGGTATCAGCCATTGGTTGAGGTTCTGGGTTTGAGCCTGCCGCTTTTGGACTCTCGCTTGCTGAGCTGTTCAAGCGAGTGTCTCTGTAGATCTTAGAAAACTATTTCTTCATCACTGACTGATGACTTCTGTTCTTTCTAGCCAACGTCCAGCATCGGCTGAACCTCTTCTACCTAGCCAACGACGTCATACAGAACTGCAAAAGAAAAAACGCCATCATCTTTCGCGACACCTTTGCCGAAGTGCTCCCAGAAGCCGCTGTGTTGGTGAAGTAAGTCAGATCTTTTTTAAAAAACCATATTTGTCATCACTTTCTGGACCAGGTAGAATAATAAATCCTAGTGTTGGAAGAAACCCTAAGATCCGTCCAGTCCTGTCCACTTTTTTGATGCAAGAACATACAATTAAAGCACCCCCAACAGATGGCCATCTAGCCTCTGCTTAAAAACCTCTAGAGAAGGAGATTCCATCAGACTCCAGGCACCATATGCCACTGCTGAAAAAGTCTTATTATCAGGAAGTTCTTTTTTCCTCTGTCATTTGAATCCTAGTCTCTGCAGCAGTGGAATTTGGTTGCATTTTGCTATCAAGACTATCGTCCCTGAATGTCACCTTTCCTGTGAAACCAAATGAAGTCACGAGTCCGTAGTTTCGGAGTTCTCCTGGACTCAGTGCTGACGCTTGAAGCACTGTGGCCAGGAGAATCTTCGCACAATTAAAACTCGTGTGCCAACTGTGACCATACCTGACTTGACTGTAGTGGTCCATGCCTTAATTACTTCTAGACTGGATTACTGCAATGCACTCTACGTGGGGCTACCCTTGAAGACGGCCCGAAAATTACTTGTCTAACGGTCGGCAGCCAGGTTAATAAATGGGGCAACTTACAGGGAGCGGTCTACCCCTCTGTTTAAGGAGCTCCATTGGCTGCCGTTCATTTTCCGGTCCCAATTCAAGGAACCGGTTCTGACCTATAAAGTCCTAAACCAGTGGTTCTCAACCTTCCTAATGCCGCGACCCCTTAATATAGTTCCTCATGTTGTGGTGACCCCCAACCATAACCCTAACATTATGAATCCTCATGTAAATAATGATCTTCAGGATGTACTTTCATTCACTGGAGCACATTTGGCTCAAATACCAGGTATATCCAAATATGAGTACTGGTGGGGTTGGCGGGGGGATTGATTTTGTCATTTGGGAGTTGTAGTTGCTGGGATTTATAGTTAACATGTAAACAAAGAGCATTTTGAACCCCTCCAACAATGGAATTGAACCAAAGTTGGCACACAGAACTCCCATGACCAACAGAAAATACTGGAAGGGTTTGGTGGGCATTGACCTTGAGTTTGGGAGTTGTAGTTCGCCTACATCCAGAGAGCACTGTGGGCTCAAACAATGATGGATCTGGACCAAACTTGGCACGGATACCCAATATGCCCAAATGTGAACACTGATGGGCTTTGGGGAAAATAGACTTTGACATTTGGGAGTTGTACTTGCTGGGATTTATAGTTCACCTACAATCAAACAGCGTTCTGAACCCCACCAATGATAGAATTGGGCCAAACTTCCCACACAGAACCCCCATGACCAACAGAAAATACTGTGTTTTCTGAAGGTCTTTGGCGACCCCTCTGACACCCCTTCGCGACCCCTTCAGGGGTCCCGACCCCCAGGTTGAGAAACACTGTCCTAAACGGTTTGGGACCCACCTATCTCTCTTCAGAAACCAGCCCGAATTTTTCGATCTTTGGGGGAGGCCCTCCTTTTGCTCTTACCAGTTTCTCAGGCTCGCCTTGTGGGTACAAGGGAAAGAGCCTTCTCCTTTGTGCCCCCCCCCCCCCCCGACTCTGGAACTCATTGCCCAGAGAGATTAGGAAAGCCCCTACGTTAGAAACCTTTAAAAAGAATCTCAAGACTTGGGTCTGCCATTGCGCTTTTGGAGAGTAGGAGTACACCCCCCCACCACCCACCCACCCTTGTACGAAGATCTGTCTATCACCCTGTCTCTCTACGATTTCTCCCTTGCAAATAATTCTGCTCCTTTATCTCACCCTGAGTTTTAAAATCATTTTATGTACATGCGGCCCGTTCACTGTCACTATGTTTGGTTTACTTCCCCCCCCCCCCTGTTTTGTGCATATTGTTTATGGTATACATTGTTTATTTTATTGTAATTTGCATTTTATTTTATTTGTAATTTGTTGTATGGGCTTGGCCTCATGTAAGCCACCCCAAGTCCCCGTTGAGGGAGATGGTTGCGAGGTATAAATAAAGTTTATTATTATTATTATTATTATTATTATTATTATTAAATGCATTTTGTCTCTCATTTTCAGAGATCCATCAATCTCCAAATCTGTCGAAAGGATTTTCAAAATCTGGGAGGACAGAAATGTGTATCCAGAGGAAACCATTGTGGTACTAAAAGAAGCTTTAAGTAAGTCCTCTTCTATACATATCTCTTGGCGCATGTATCACAGAGAGAGGGGTGAAAAATGGGAGGAGGAGGAAGAGACTGAAATCTAGAGAATTATCATTATTATTGCTATAATTGCTATTAAAATATTTATGCGCTATCTCCTATCTGAATATCTCTGGGTGGCATATGATAAGGTTATTTTAAAATTTTAATATTTTAAATATTTAATATTTTAATATTTTTTAATATGTATTGTCGAAGGCTTTCATGGCCCTAATCAGTGGGTTGATGTGAGCTATGTGGCCATGTTCCAGAAGCATTCTCTCCTGATGTTTTGCCACCATCTATAGCAAGCATCCTCAGAGGTTTTGAGGTCTGTTGGAAAGTGGGGTTTATGTATCTGTGGAATAATGTCCAGGTTGGGAGAAAGAACTCTTGTCTGTCGGAGGCGAATGTGAATGTTGCAATTGGCCACCTTGGTTAGCATTGAATGGCCTTGCAGCTTCAAGGTCTGGCTGCTTACTGCCTGGGGGAATCCTTTGTTGGGAGGTGATTATCTGGCTGCTTACTGCCTGGGGGAATCCTTTGTTGGGAGGTGATTATCTGACTGCTTACTACCTGGGGGAATGCTTTGTTGGGAAGTGATTAGCTTGTCCTGATTGTTTCTTGTCTGGAATTCTCCTGTTTTTGAGTGTTCTTTATTTACTGTCCTGATTTTAGAGCTTTTAAAAAAAATAAGAGTAGAGTACAGTGTTCTCTCACTTATTGTGGGTATTCTGTTCCAGGACCACCCGCAATAAGTGAAAATCGCGAAGTTGGGACGCCATATTATTTTTAATATTTATTTCCAATATTTCTATGCCACCCTTCTCACCCCAAATGGAATTCAGAGCGGCTTACAAGATATATATACATACAATATATTATATTATTAGCATAGTACAATATCAGTATTAAATATGACTATATTCTACTATATTATTATATTGTAACATTATTAGTAATATTACATATAATTTAAATATAGAATTATAATATATTATTATTAGTAGTAGTAGTATTATTATATTGCATTACATTACATTTTATATATTCTATATATTATTTACTTATCCGCATTTCCTTACCCGCCTCCCGCCCCATCCCAAGAGCACCCGCCTGCCTCCCTGACCTCCGCAGAGCCTCCGGAGCCATGCAGGCAGCAGCAGACCAGGGAGGCAGGCCTTCCCCGCCATGCCTCAGGCCGCTGCCCTTCCGGTGTCTCTGGCTTCCACTGGATGTAAATATTTAATATTATACATATTAATATTTTCATAAACCTGCGAAACAGCGAGTCTGCTCCCAACAAAGGATTCCCCCAGGTGGTAAGCAGCCAGCCCTTGAAGTTGCAAGGGCATTCAATGCTAATCAGGCTGACCAGTGGCAACATCTCCCATCCTGGACATTATTCCACAGGTATATAAACCCAACTTGCCTAGTTTCCAACAGACCTCTGAGGATGCCTGCTATAGATGTGGGTGAAACATCAGGAGAAAATGCTTCTGGAACGTGGCCAGAGAGCCCAGAAAACTCACAGCATCCCAGTGATTCTGGCCA